>NW_019103412.1:455060-996371 GCF_001856785.1 Myzus persicae
TACGTTCTACATAGATTTTTGTATTTTATAGAACAATATAATAGTAATAATAATTAATAACTGCATGTTAGTACTACCCATACAATTTACAAATTCTTATTTTTTCATTTTTATGCATTATATTCTGTAATATTAATGATACCTACTTTGTAATAAATATTTTTTTGTGCGCTAATAAAATTAATAATTGTCTTAATTATGATAGAAGGAAATCTATTTATTTGGATTATATCACTATTCTACAGATTGCCAATTTGTTGTTTGTCATTTTATGAAATGTCTAGTTATTATACAAAATATTTAGGAAATGTGTGTAAAAAAAAATTTACTATACACTTTTTTAAAAACCACCAGATATTATATAGAATTCCTAGGCATTTTATATATTAAATATATTATACACATTGCCGCTAACATATATAAATCCTAGACCTACAGTAATATAAGCCCCTTGTGTGACGAAAACTTTAATTCAGCAAATTTATTCGTATTTTTATAATAGACATATTTTTGTGATATTACTCATTTTAGTTAGATTATGAGTTTTAAGAATATGAAATAAAGATGATACCTAAGTATATTAATATTAATATGGCAATAAATATTATGTTCAACGTTGGTTCACAAGTTAAACAAACATAAGAAGAAATATAATATTTATTCTCCACGGTTCTCAACGCGACGGTGATGGAATATAAAATAGAAATGTTCGCAAACAAGGCAAGAACATAATATAATACACATTCAAAAACACGAAATTATCGATTTTTCCCAACTATCCAGCAAACTATATATTTCATTCAATAATGTAGTTTTAGTGAAAGCTAAGTTAAAATAAAATATTTGTCTATATTTAGTTTTAAAATGTTTGACATTTCAATATCTAGCCACCTCTGTACCATCATATATGTTGCCTATAGCATATAGGTAACTTCCCAAAAAATAATGCGAAGTGACACTGAACAATATCCCCAACAAACATGTACCTACCCAATATGTTTGCCATTCAGGGCAATAGACCATTGGTAATTGTTTATTAACTGACTAAAAATGTTCTCAAGATTGAAACAGAGACACACTGACATAACGTCAAAAAGTTCAAAACGAGATATAGAAACTAAAAAGTGCAATATTTATTACAGGTGTATGATGATTGACTTGCATAAGAATAATGAGTTGGCTGTGTTAGTTTCTGCAGTATTGGAATCATAAAAACACAGTTGAGTGTCGTGTAATCACAATAAAACTCACCGAGCTTTGACATAAATTAGCTATGGCTTGGCGATTAATATTAAGTATAAACAGTAATGTCTACAGTACTCCATAAGAGTAACCTAACATAACCTTACCTAAATATTTTATTGTTGACATGGATAAGTACAGAAAATGAATTTATGTAAACTAAGTTACAAAAAAAAAACATATTTATTAAAAGCGTAACAGAAACCTATATCTCATATTACATATGCATTTATTCTTATCAGAATATTAACATAATATGTTAATATGTTAGGTATAATATTATGCTTTATATAAAGTATACATCTATTTAAAATAAATTATTTTAAATTTGGAAGGAAATGTGTCTTAAGTTACAGATCATATAATATGTTGTGTCACATAATAAACTTTTGATCAAAGGAAAAGGAAAATCAAATTATTATAAATGTAAATCATGTCATTATTAACGGTTTGAATTTACAAATAATTTACTACATTATTTATTGCTTTGAAATATTTATCGATGTGATTGAAATTCACATCATTTTAATCTACACAATTTGGTGAAAATTCTTAAAAGTTTAGAAATATAGAAATATATAGTAGTTAAAACCATTTGATGTTACCCATAATATGTATGATTATATAATAGGGTAAAAACCAATGAAATAATATTATTCATGTGTGTGCTGCATGTACATTGCAATTTATAAACTATTAACATGACAGTACAATAGATTTTAATTTTGGCTAGTAAATCTGCGATTCCGCTACAACTATTTCTGAATTCAATAACTACTGAGTACTTACCTAAAAATTGAGCTTTGGCTTCCACACTATGTAGAGTTTCAATTTGCGGCCAATTGTTTTGAACCATTTGCACCAGTTGCTGAGGATTCACTTCATTTTGCATGAGTGCTGGTTTGGGCAAAAGGAATTTTGTTTCTTTTAACGTCGGTGGCTGAACCATGTCAGCTGCTCTATGTAGCAGAGCAGCTAATCTACACACTTCGTACTGTAAAAAAAAACCAAAATTCCACGTTATTCCGGTATGGAGAAACAAACTATATTATTAAATGAATTAATTATGACGCCAACCCACCAATAAATCTTGTGGTAACTGGCCAAAGGGCAAAACCAACAGTAGGCCTTCCAAGTAGTCTGGTGCAATTTGGTTGAACAGCACTTGGACGTATAGTTGACTGTCCAGTCGCAGCGGGAAATACCAAACGGACCGGCAGAATATCAAGTAAAACACCTAAACGTCAAAAAAAAAAACAATAATACGTTTAGCGGTTAGGAATGGAGTTTATTCGACTCAAGCTCGCGGTCCACGTGATTGTTACCTGTTGATTTTTGTGAAGCTCAGTAGTAACGTCCAGTATATACTCGTCCGCGGCCAACGGCATCGTGAACGCATCGCCCTCAACGATACAGTACAGCGAGAATTCCTCCATTTCCAACGGGTCGTTGACGTTGATCAACGAACACATGCCGGCGATTACGTCGGCTACCACGGTTGTGGACTTCGTGTTGACCACGGTCTCGCTGCCACCCGGTAACCGGTACATCTGTCTCTTGGAGTTACGACCGGCCGACACGGCGGTCACCTCCTCAACGCTGGGCACGTTTTTCCGGCCACCGTATCTCAAAGTCTTCCGCAAGTTCTGCAGGCATACGTTTGCGGTGCCTGGATAAAAAAAAGCCACTTCTTATCAAAATGCACAGTTGTTCAACATAATATGTACTATGTAGGTACAGCTAAACATATCATTGGCCGTAAATGAGCTAAGACGGATAATTAAATTAAATTGTTATAATTAAATATTAATGAGTTGTTTGTAGTTTTGTACCTAACGTGTTAATTTTATAAGACAATTTCCAAACAAAGTCAAATACAAAAACTGCTTAAGACAAAAAAAATGTCCCATAGCCCTCCCAGATATTTCATCCAACGTGCTGACAGTAGTTAAAATCTTAGATAAAATATAATAACTGAATTTGTCTGTCTGACAACTTTTATTGGTGAAATATCAAACTTTAACTTGTAATTAAATATAATTTCTTCTTTTTTGAGGTCTTTCATGAACCAGGTTGTTAGACGATTGTTATACGTCATATATGCGGACACATGACAAAACATCTTACGTTATTAGTTATTACTTATTACCGTGGAAAGCTCTCCTCTTGTCGTAAGCAGCCGTTTCCAAATACTTGAGTAAGAAAGGTCGCAGGTTTTCAGAGCACGTAAAGTACGCAGCGACAATGCTGAGCAAACGCCATCCTCGTTGGCACGTCTCCGTCTTGTTGTTGGTCGTTTGCTTCATTAGCTGACAGTAGACTTCGTCTCTCAAGCTTTCGAATTTATGACAATGCTAAACACACACAAAAATGTTGTATTATTTATAAAGTTTATATTCCCCGGTATCCGAAATATTACCATGAGAATGGTATAAACGCATTTGACTTCTGTAAACTCGGGGGTTGTAGGCAAATCGCCCATGTACCTCATAACGCACTCGAAACATTCGATAGCTAGTGCGTCTAACTCTGGGTCCAATTTTAACAGAGATTCGGGAATCGGGACGTTTGTGTATTTTACCATCTCCAGTTGTTCTTTCCACGTCCAATCATCACTCTTCTTCTTGGAGTTTTGTATGACTTTTAACGAACCGTTTATTTCACCATTCGCAGATTTCAGCATGTCAAACCTAGAGACACATCAAACAAACAAAAAAAAAATTGAGTATATTTTTGTAAAATAATATTGGATAAATTATTTGAATTACTTCTCCGAACTATGTCTGAAATTGTACATTGCGAATTGGAGTAGCGAATGTTTACCGTCATCTGCAGCCTGAAGGCAAAAAAATTAAAAACATTTAAAAGCAAACATTAGTGAAAATTATCAGAATATTTTTATTTTTTTTGTAAACAGATAATTTGTTCATACAAAGTGGATAGGCGGTGGTGACTCATGTTGTTTATACGGTGAAGTTGGTTTGGAATACTTCGTGTTGGTTTGTTGCCACCCTAAAAACAATAATAAAAATATTTATGTTATGTTACAATATTATAACCTACCTATATCATATAAGCTTATAAAATATTTATATAGCTTATTACAAGTGACTACAATGAAGTAAAATTGTATTTATTCACCCTTGTGTTCGGCAGCACGGAACTTTTCATCCTAAAATTGTTAAAATGTATAATATTTAATTTATTTAAATAAAAACAAAATAATATAGGAGAAGAAAAAGTGATACACAATACACATAATTTCTCTTGCTGTGGAGATTTCATTCAAATCTATGTGTACCGTGTATGCTGCACAGTTTTGAGCTTGTGAACTAATTAATTAAAAATATTCTACTTCTCTTACCACTTGACGGGGAAGTCGACCAAGTGGTGCAGCGTCTTTCCAGAATGAGCTCATCATCGAGTGTATTTGTCTGGATCTATTAGAATGGAACGGTATTGTTTCACCCGACATTATTGTGAGCTGAACAGAGCCTCCAGCTTTACCCATCGAGACATCGGCAATGTCTTCAAACCTGATAAGACCCAAAATCCGACGTATTAATTATACTTATTCGATTATTCTATTACATATACATTTGATAGATATTGAAATTGTTTAAACATGACCAGAGTTTACACTTACGTTAGTGTTTGCATGATTTGAAATTGGTTTTCTTCTTTGCGCAGTAAATGAAGGCCACCGTGAGCAATGGCTATATATTCGACTTCTCTGTGCTGATAACCACACTGCAATAACATTATTACAAGCAAGATCTTTAATATCACTACATTGTTCAATGATCATGAGTTATGACAGTTAATATAACGCAAAATATTAAACATACCGATACTGGAAATATACGTGAAAAATACAATGGCCACTGACGAGCCAGCTCGACGATGGAGCGTTTGGTGCTGGCTTTGTGATGACCAGTTTGCATGTTGCTAGCCGTCACTCCAAAACGATCCAGTAACTAAACATTTTTTTTTTGTTCGGTCATAAATTAATTAATAAATAACGATAACTATCTAATCAAGACAATCTTATGTGGTTGTTTCTTTTCATTTTAAACGGTCGACAATAATATTACCGTTTTAATTAGATCAATTTATTTTTTATATACATAATATACGTACGTCTAACATCTCTTCGCGTTCGTCGGCGGATATTCTGGCGTGTACCGAATGGAATTTGTTAAACATATCGCTGACTATTTGACAGAATATCAAATGCAAAACCAACGGACTAGACATCGATTCTTTGGGGGTAAAAACCTGAAGAAAACAATAGAAAACAAAATCGTTAATATAATAAAATAATTATACTCATAGTTATCACTTAGAGGGGCCCCTAACTCATGTCACACATGGTGGACGGCATTACTTACTTCCTTCCTAATGTTTAACTTCCATGGTACTCGGTTGTAAGTAAAATAGGAGTTGGCCTGCGTTTGCAGCAGTTTCGTAGACTGCCCGTCTTCGTTTTGGGTGGGCGATTGTATTCTAGCTTCGGGACGACCGTTGAACTCAGGGCCTTTCTCGACCTCGTGCTGTGGTTCGGCGGTGTAGTTGTTTGGCACTGCATTTCGGAACATATTGTTCTGATCGTATTCGCGCGTCACGGGCTGTATGGGAGCCGGAGGACCTATGCTGTTCTTTTTCCTAATGAAAATGGTTTTCAAGTGATAAAATTACATCTGCAGTGTATTATTATTAAGTGTACGGTTAAGCGAACGATCGAAATGTAGACCATGTTATTATAATAATATTATCGATTGCGACTCACATGTTTTGATTGTAAAAGCTGTTGGATCTTGATGGGGTGATTGGCGGTGGTGGCAACCTCCAGCCGGAACTCTCAATGCGTTCCACTTGATTACGTATGACATTGTTCGGTTGCACGTCCGAAGCGTCCTCTTTGACTACGCTTTGAGAATCAACACTGTCAACACTACCCCATCTCCCGGCTAAAAATAATATGGTCGTTACACGAAAGAATAAAAGACTATTCTATTTGCAAGTTACATTTGCCAGTTTCTTTAACTTTAAACATACCTATGTTTATTTTTTTTTTTTAAATATATAGCTACGACCATCCTTACTTCCGACTGAAAAGTCTAACATACACTTCTATTTACAGAGAATGTGTCTTTCAACTACCTACTTTTTACAATTCATATCAACTGTTTTAAAATTCATGAACTTAAAAATAACTGACAATAATCTGGGAGAAGCAGAAAACAATATAGTGTAGTAGCATTTGATTTTTATTTAACACCAGTATAGTAATAGAAGACAGTTTGGATAATACCATATAATACCTCCAAAAACCAAATTAACGCTATAAGTTGTGCGTGGAACAAAACAAATCTCTAGGGTTTATTGTATCACTTGGCTTTTTTCAATGCCTTTTTTCATTATATTTATCCTATAATTAAAGTATGCTTTACCGCGAAAGTTCTTAACGTATGACATAATGCTATGGTTATAGATACTTTATTTCTAATAAATTAATTCGTTATGTTTATTCGAAACATTTAGTTTTGAATGCTTGAAATAATATAATTTTTGAAACCAATTTACATAGTCTCGTTTTTTGAAATGCGTTGCCCAGATCCCCACTTCCTCCTGAAGACGGCCCTGATTACGGTGCATAGAGAATTTCAATATTTCAACAAGTCTTACCTAGTTGTTGTTGCAACAGCAGTCTTCTATCAGTGTCTAGTTTACCGGCTGTTGGCAGAGGCGTTGGCATGTTGTTCATGGCTTGCGGTCTGGGCTTGCTGGTCGTCGATCGCAGACTATGGTTAGCTGTGACCATTTCCAGCTTGTGCTTCATTTCGTTGCTTATCCTTAGTTTGCCCACACTGCCCGGACTAGGTCTCAATGCTCCAACTTCCAATGATTTATACGACGATTTGTGCACTTCTGTTTGCTCTTTAGGTGACGGTAGTTTCATTGCTTCGGACTGTTGTATCTCGTACTCTTCCCATTCGACTCCGTTCAGTTCTCCATCTTGACTTGAGTCCTAAACACATAATGTGGTATAACGTGAGATTATAATATTTAGATCAGTATTTCTCGACTTTGAAATAACCGAGGTGAATTATTATTGATGTTTCATTATAATAATATATTTGATTTTTGAATTAATGGTAATTGAATCGAATGTATTTTGAACTTTGTAAAGTAAGGACACTTGTCGAAAGATAGTAATAAGTAATTTACCTGAGTGTATAATATTATTTTTTCAAAATTAAATTCAATCTGGACATTATGACAATATCTAAACTCACTTGTGATTGCTTGTGTCTTTGGTTTTGTTGTTGTTTAGACATTTTGAACTGCAAAAAACTTTGGTGTGACGGAAACCCGTTCATGTCACCGGGCACACCATTGCTAGTACCATCACTTGGCGGTGGCCATCTCCATTTACCAATGCGCACCGTCTTCGCTCGGCCATACGGATCCATGAAAGGCCTTACTTCGCTAGGATCGCATAAGTCTGGTGGTGGCGGCATAGGAGGCGGTGGAGGCACAGAACTCTGTACGGTTCAAATGCATAAAAAAATTAATCACATGCAATAATATATAATATCAAAACATTAGAATAAATGTGTTAGCCTAACACAGTTTGTTATAAATGTTATTACCTTTCCAACGTTAGAATCCATGGATGATTTTCTGCTCTTTAATTCACTCAAAACATTTGTAAACGTTGAATGTGGCGATCCTGATCTAAGTCCCTAAAATGAGTTAAACAAAAATAATAAATGTTATTTGTTTAAATATAACATAGGTAATAGACTATAATTGAATACTCACTTGAGACTTATTAGTGGGCGTAGACTTATGTTTAGGAGGTGAATTGTTCCAGACTCCTGATGTATTTTCAGGACCAGCCTACATTACAATGAATATTTTTCGTTAGTATTTTAATAAATAATTAGGGAATTGTTACTATTGTGTTTACTGGCAATGCGTTGACGTTAAAATCACTTGATTGTGTAATTAAATATTATTATAACCATTCATTCAAGACAATAAAATAAATAAAAACAGTACTATTCGTATGCAAATTTTCAATGTTTATTACTTCCAGTCTTTTAGTGTTCAGCTGAAGCTAAAACACCGGAAAAACCACAAACTAAATTATTGTTTTAAAATTATTTATAACGTTTTATTTAGTACCTACCATAGCATAATTTTTAATATACTCTTATTTAAATAATATAAACGTGTGTATTAATCATAACCATACAGATGATTGAATTACTGTTTTACCTGATTTATAACCGTTTTATATCATTAATATATTTTGTTTTATGTTTAAACTCATAATGCAAAGTAGATAATAACTCTGATAAGAGTATACTATTTGTGTTATTACAGTGTTTTTACCATCGTAGAAATAACATTTTGATTATTGAGTACTTTCAAATGTACCGACGAGTGGTATATATAAGGTTGCTATTTTAAGCTATTTTCCATTCCGTCTTATTAATAAGACTTAATAAAGTAAAAATATATTAGGGTAGAATACAACGATAAAAAAATGTCGTAAAAATGACGATTGTCTGGTAGGTACGACTCGCTGTCTTATGTAACACTGCACTTCCGAATCATATACAAGTAACATCCAATTATATTTTCAAACGAAAAACTTACGGGTGGTAGAAGCTGTTGCTGTTGTAGTAACTGATGGAGAGCCTGGTTCTGCGCGAGTATTTGCTGTTGGATTTGGATGTTTTGTGCCATGGCGGATTGCAAAAACGCTTGGTGCAGGTTCGTCTGGTACGCGAGCATGCTGTCGCCCGACGATCCGTTGCTGGTGGTGTTGGACGCGTTCGCCGGTACGCTAAGACCTGCGATGGTAAAATCGAATCCCATATTATCGTTATATTATTATTATTAGAAAACAATGGGCGTGAAAACGAAACGTAAAAAAAAACTGTTAACAATCGTTACAAACGCGAAAAATATCGCAAAATAATACAATTATTATTATTGTTATTATTATCGTTGTAACGTATGGGATTCGATAATATGTTATTATTATTCGATTGTGTTATTATTGTTTATCATTAACGCGACGCGTTGACGGCGTTGCGCGCCGATCCGTCGAATGACGTCGGCGGTGCGTGGCCAGCAGGAAACGGGACTGCAGGAGAAATTTATTTGGAGCGCACGCATCGTGGCGTCCGTCGTCTGCATGTGAACTCTCTCAGGCTATTGTTTTCGTCTTGTGCGACCGCATTAATAATGATAATAATAATAATAATAATAATAATGGTATCGTTTTGCGTATTTCGAGCTGTCGTTGTTAACATTTAAAAATAAAAAAAAAACCAAACGCAAACAATGCGTCAGACTAACCGCCGTTCGGAGTGTTGAACATGTTCTGTGAGTTCATGGGGGGCATGAGTAACGACGGTGGCGAAAGGATGGAGGGCAACACCGGTGGCGAGCCTATCAGTGGTGACATGCCGAACGAAGCGTTTCCGGGCTGTCCGGAACCATTCTGCGGAATCATAAAAGTACAAGATAAATATTTAGAAAATAAATACTACATGCAGTTTTCAATAAAGACACACTCGTAATAACACAATAGAATACAACACTAGATATGAATGTACAGGGTGGAAAACAGGGAGTAACTCGAAATTAATTTTTTTTTTTATGATAATATAGTTCATATTTTTTACTTATTGAGTCTAAAAATATAGTAGGGTAGCAGGTGACACCCTTCTACTATTCTCAAATAGTCTATAGATTATACTATTTTAATGACATATTATAGTAATTAATAATTATAAAAAACGAACTCAGATAATTCAAGCTCAAGCATAGGTATTGACAAAAAAATAAAAAATAAAGTGTTGTAATATTCAATGAATCAAATCTCAAAACAGTGGGAAAAATCGATATATTTTAACCTGCAATAAAATGTCAAGGTGGCAACGCCACAGATTACGTCTAAGGAAACACTGTTTTTCTGTGTCAACCGTACGTGAAATAGGGTGCAAACGCCCACCTCGTTATTTTTCTCCATCGTTAGAACATTACAATATATCGTAACACATACCTGTTGCTGGGAAGCGACACCCCTACCGCCACCCTTCACGGTTCTGGCGAACATAGAGATGTCTAACGACGACGGATCAAATTCTCCATCTTGCGACGGACTCTCATCAAAACCCGACGCCCGGCTATTTGCGTTCGACCGCCCTCCACCACCCTTTATCCTCTTGGCAAAGTCTCGAGAGTCCAAAGACTCACAGTCTTCCACGGACTTGCTCTTCGACGAACCTTTGATGGACGCGGCTAGAGATCTGGCGTCAGACAGCTGGTCCAGAACTGGATTGAACAGATCGTCGAGGAATTGATCCACGTCCGACGCCTGCGACGGCACGCGTACCCGTCTTACGTGCGATGCTGATCAGAAACAGTAATCGACATTATTTAGTAATAATATATTATTATAGTTATGACGAGAAGGGAAAAACGAAGTGGAAGGCTGTAAATTAGTGTCGAAATCGAAAAGTAGAAAATCGCCATGGAACGACGGTGTGGTGCAGTGCGTCTTTAGAAATAACACGTCTTATTTAATGCAACTGTAATAATAATAATAATACCTGTGCACCACGTATAGGTAGTAGGTACTAGATTTCCATACACATATATGTGTAACGCAAGGTTAAAATACCCGCAACCACTGTCTGTTTACCATTCACATGGCTGTGGGAATATTGTTAGCCAAAAAGTTGAATACATTTCTAATATAACTGGATTCGTTTGTTTAGGAAAACTTAAGACGCGCAAAAATAATTGTCAATTAGATACTTATTTTTTTCTCTTTGCTGAACTAATTCGTTTTAGTTTGATTATTAAGTATCATTTTGTTTTTGTTTTGCTAAAATCTCGCTAGCCAACCCGTAATAATAATTATTTTTGTGTTCACATTGCATTGTCAGGTGGACTGATTTTAATGACTGTAATATACAACATAATAGTAAATCTTATGGTTACCTAAAGACGGAGCTTCGCTCGTATCAGACATGGCACAGCTTCTCGCCTCAGACTTATCAGAATGTTTGTTATCCATTTGCGATTTAATAGAATGCGAACCACGTTTACCCGCATACTGCGATTTGATAAATCTATGAAAAATAACAGTTGTTTTTATTATTTTATCGATTATACTATTAATGTTATTTTAATATTAGGTTTATACTGTGTAATCCAATCCAAGCATGTTTGTTATTTTATAATCATTACCCCGACCATAATAGTTACCTATATGTTTATAAAATAACATTTCACACTACTATGAGTCATATAATGTAATTTGTTTTTACCTGGGATGGCCCTTTATGTATGAGCCTTTGTCGTCTTCACTTCTGGCATTTATATCTGGATAGTCGAAATCGATTTGACTATGGGACATCACATCTGATGATGCACTGTAATGTTTTCAAAAATATAGCGTTTAATTTCGATAAATGCTAATTATAATTGTATTGATTAAACTCAAATGAGACATATTATAAACGATGAAAATACCCGTTATAGTTTCTCGTTTCACCCCTTTGGCTGACTGACTCTAAATTATCGTCATCGACAGACTTGGCGATGTCGTCATCATCATCGTCGTCGTCCTCATCGTCGTCGTCATCGTTCTCATCCTCACTGTCTGTGTCTTTTTCGGTTTCTTGTATACGCTCCATTGACATGTATCTCTCGTTGAGCTTGCTATGCGATAAACCCAATGAGTCTAGTTTTTTTGGAGCAATCGCAGTTTGGGGTACCTGTAGTAAATATGTTTTTAAGTTTCACAATGTTCCGTTCCTGTCTTACATATAAAGTAGACATAAGAAGAGTTTAAGTTGACATAAAACATTTTTAAAAGTTTAAAGTTGATAGTTATCCTAATTTTTTTAAGCTCAGTAAAGTTTAAAGTTTATGGAAACTTACAATTAACTTTATTAACTTAATTTAAGTTATTTATAATTTTTTTTAAACATAAATAAATAGCCAGTAATATGGTTTGAATTGATAAAAAGTAAATGTTTATGCAATATGCATCATCAATAATAATTGTATTATATTTATTATTTAATTATTTATAAATTATCGTAACTTGGATTTGATTAAAAGTAACTCTTTATTTATTAATAAGTTTATATCTATACAAATCAGTTAAATTAAAAAGTTAAAATAAACTTAACTTTAACTTTTTAAATTGTTTAAGCCCAGACTAGCATTGATGATATTTTGGTTTATTACTCACCGGTGTTATTAAATTGTCGAGACTTCTGGATCGACTAGTCTTCTCAAAGTATCTGTCGTTTAAAGCCGATTGCCGTGAAAGACCGTTCTCTGCGCTATGATCTCGAGACACTGATCTTACTTTTTGCTAAATATTATACATTTGAATTAAACCAAAGATACATATAGTCTAAAAAGATATACTTTTCGATATAAAGCACACAACGAGTAAAACACGTGTATCACGTCTTTAAACTTTAATAATAACAATAATCATTAGTACATTTCTTAGTTGTTGACTGCCATTAACTCAACTCCCATGTCATGAATAAAACGTACGCATATTATACACACAAAGCCTTGACATACCGAAATTTAAGAATGATTATTAAGTTCATTATATAATGACATTAAATACTATTAGACGTTTCTTTGGAACATCATTCATCTATTCATAATATAATACTTGTACATATATAACGTACAGATGGGCCAACAAAAAATTAGAACAGAAAATATTTTACGATTTACGCATTTATTTCTACGACGGACGTAATTAACCGAACATCGTCATCTCTCGTCTTATAAAATCTAAAATATTATGTCTTAGTAAACGGTATTACCAAATAGTATAATATAATAACATTGAGAAATATCGAACTAGTTTTACGTCACACCGTGGTAATCAACAATCAAACGTCGTAATACAAACTTTTTGACTTACCGGTTTCACCACTGGCGGTTGGGGTGGCGGCACCGTCGGTCTGCGGTTCACGGACACGGGTTCCACCTGTTGGAATAAAAAAAAAAACGATTTTAGAACGTGCATGGAAATAAGTGCATGTGCGTATATTATTGATTTTTCAACGGTTCGACACAATAAAAAAAGTATTAAAAGAAATTGTATACTGCATTCGGGATATGATGCACGGAGAAAGATGGGATCGAAAAGGACCCGGTGGGAAAAAGATACTTATGAGTAACAAGGTAACCGATGGTGATGTGGATAGATGTATACAAAGGAACAGAAAGTTCATTTTAAGGCTGTTATGTTAAAGGTAAAAAATAATCAGATAATATAAATAGATAACACGTGCGAGTATTTAAACGGAAGGTCTGAAACACGCAGTGATTGTACACGATACCTTCGAAACAGGAGTCATCGACGACGACGGTTGCGGTGAGTGGGGCGGCTGTCTGCCAACCGGATATCCAGGCGGCGTTTCCACTTCGGATATGGAATCAAACACGTAATCGAACCCGTTTCGCTGGTCGTTGTCCAGCGCCACCGTCCATCCGTTGCACTCGGCGATGCCCCTCTCAGCCAGCAGGGCGGAAGCAACCGCGTGACACCGCGTCCATGATTCAACGCCTGCTGTCATCGTCTCGCCGTCGGGCATTGCGAATTCCAGTGCCGTGTTGAACCGCTTCCGGTTAGCCCGCCATTCCAGTAGACATGGAGCCGAGGACCGGGCCGGCGGCGTGCAAGTGTGCCCTGACAGCAGCTTTCTCTGACACACGCTTTTGTATCCGTCGTAACCGTGATCGGAAACGTACCTGTAGGGAAATAGAAAAAATAATGTTCAAAAAAAACCTTTCCAACCATTTGCAATTATGTTGGAATATAAGTATAGTGAATTGACATTTGGGACGCGTTTCGGACGTCTGCCGTATGAGGGATTACGATTTCGTGATTTTTATTATTATTATTTTTATAGCGTGTGTTTTATTTACTTCAACAAGTATTTATACAGCGGTCCAGTTGGAGGGAACGCCGATAGACAGCTGGCCATCAGCAGCCAGCATCTTTCGTTATTTGCTTCGACGTCGTTGCGCCACGTTTGGTTCACCAATTGACACAGAATTTCATCCCTCAGCCGTTCGTTGGCCAAACCCTAGGTGAAAGTGCGAACATTGATTATAAATTACAAAAAATATAAATATAATCACTTAAGTTCTTTGATTATAACTGTACGTATATATTGAGACAAATATCGAGTAAGCGTCTATGATTGACACTGTTCTAGGTTAATGATAATGATTAACAAGGATATCTACAAAATCGGACAACCGTGGACACGGCCAGTACTTTAGCAGATAGTTCTAAACTCGGGGCTCAGGCACTAACTATTAGTTCTCCTTCTCACAAGGTTCACCAACACTTGGGGACTGGGGATCTAAGCAGCACTACACCATAGGGTACCTCTTATAATACATCATCTAGTCTATAAATAAACAGTATAAAATGAATGTCCGTCTGTTTGTCTGTCCTTTATGAGTGCCGAAACGGCTGTACCGATGTTTATTGATTGCCAGTGGTCCTTGGGGCAGATCAGGTATAAGCATGCATGAAATTGAATTTTTGCACATTGCCTACGGAGGTGGCTTAGTTGCACTTATAACCGCTCATCAGAGTGTCCCCAAACACAATAAAAATAAAATATATTATTTATATAGAGTATGCATCAAGCGGAGTCCGCAATCCACCCACAGGTTGGCGTAATATACTGACTGCAATGCATTATCACAATCGAGTCTCATATAGAGTTGTTAACGAAGTGTACGGCTAGTATTTAATAATAATCATCAAAATAAAAATAGGTTGGTTCTGAAACTATCAACAGCTAAAAATAATAACAATCACGTTATAGCCTAATATATATAAAATCAATAGTTAATATTTCAGTTAAATGGGTGGTAAACAGTAACGTAATCATCGTCAATTTCGAAAATATAAACATTATTTTGTTTACGAATAATGTTATAATTCTTACCAGGAATTACGTTTTTTCCGTGGTTTTATATTTAATTTTTTTTATTACCTATCCAGAGTTCGGTCTTTTATGGTCACGTTTCATTTGATATTGAACAATACTCCATTTATAGGTAGGTAATAAATATAACTTAAAAGCTGCTATTATGAGTTTGAATTCTGTACATTTAATAATACTATATTGTACTGATAATACCTACAAGGCAACAACGATAGGTTCTTATTAAATAAATAGTTATGAGCAATGTTAATCAGTCGATGTGGCAATAACATCGTAATTGGTTGTAAGATATACAGTAAATAATGGTGTATATTTAGGAAATTTATGTCTGGTCTGTTGCAATGTTACGGATCGTATAGGTTATAACTTATTATGTTTTTACAACAATAACCAACAGATTAATTGTGTACGTTTTTAAATATAATCATCATTAATCACTTTACGTATAAATATAATTAAATAAATAGTTATTCAATAAAAAAAAAATAACGTACTTTGTGAATGATGTAGTCTGCAAGTGCCTGTTCTCTTTTGGGAGATAATGACACGTCGTTCATGAATCTTAGAATTAATTTGAAAATTGCAATCGAATCCATGTAATCAGAATCTTTACTTTTGTGGAGAAATGGAGTTTTTATGGGTTCCTTTTTCATTCCCCAAACATGAGACTGAAATAAGAATTTATATATTGTAAATATTGTTCTCTGCCAACATATTATAAAAAATGTTTATTACTTTGAAATAAATATTTGTGAACTTCGAAAATGCATGTTGATCAATATCATTCGGTAGAGCATATTGTTCTTGAATTTCAACGATTGGGCCAACAACTTTTACCAACTGCCTTTTATTGTGTAATGGCTGCCATTCTATAATCCGGAAGTATTAGTAAACATTTTCAAGCGCTTATTGTTAAGAAATTATTTTTATTTACACTAGGAAAAATAACAATCAGCAAACATTTTTATTTTTAAAGGAATAAAAGCCATTCAGATATTAGGGATTTATCTGGGATTAGGCCGGAGGAAATTAATTTTACCTACCTTTATTTTTAGATAAGATAAAACGGGATGGAAAATGATTTTATAGCATGATAGAGGTGGTGTAAGAGAAACTATTTCATTGTATGTGTATGGTGGTATAAATTGCGGTCCGAATGTACCTTCAAAAACTTTGCACACAGGCTTTACAAAGTATTTCTAAATTAATTAAAAAGGATTTAAGATTAAAAAAAAAAATACTAGCATACACGTATTGAGAGAGACAGATAAGACCACTCAGATGTAAATGATAATTTATATTTTAAAGCAGTTACCTATCTAATTGATATTCCAAGTACGTATAAAAGTTAAAAGAAAATTAATATTATACATTAAAAAAAATAATAGTAACGCGACGGATGAAAATCTAACTTTGTATTCCTTTTAATTTCAAATTAATATGTACAACACAAATAGTGGAAAGAATATATTTATTCGAATGCACATTTATAATAACATAATATGTATGTTTTATCCACTAACAAGTATTAAGAGAAAATGCCAATAGTAAATCGGTTAAAAATAGAGTAGAACCCAGAAAAGCCTTATTTAAAACATACATTATAAACGATTAAAACCAATATTGTAAATGTAATCAGTAATCACTGTTTAACTAATCAATTATTCCGAGAAATTTAAGTCTAACCACCATCTATACACCACAAAAACAAAAGAAGAGGAATAAAAACAACAAAGTGGATGCAAATATTGGAAGTGAACCCCGTTCTCGATGAATCGTTACGGTAACATATTGAATAAATGAACAAATTACTTAAATAAATATGAATAAATAATATAATGTACATGATTTTCAAATAATTATCAGGTCGTTTCAAGTCTGAAAACTGTTTACCTTCAATTTTATTAAATATTAACGCGAGTTCCGCTGGAATATCCAACGTGTTGAGAGTTGGTACAGCTTGTGGCCTAGCATTTCTTTCTTGTTCTTCCTTCTGAGCCTTGACTCTCGCCCTCTCTTTCGCCAAGTTGGCTTTTCGTTTCATTTCCTCCTGTTGATTTAAACACAATCAACATTTAATATAATCTACCAACTGCAAATTAACTGTATTTGTACATGCCTTCAGATGGTTGTATCGTTTTCGCTGCTGTCTACCTCTGAAGGTGGCTTGCGCTTTAACCACGCCTCGTCTTAAAGTCTCGAATCTCCTCCTCTCTATCCATCCGCGTACGGAAGCTTGCAACTTGATAGCGCTCTGCCTTTTTGCGGTGTACCTGGTCCGGGCGAGGAAACCTCTGACGTTCCGTTGGAGTGTAATAGCCGCAGTGTTCAGAATGGCAGCTCTTTCTCGTTCTAAGTGCCGTTCTAAGCTTTCCCGCAGAAACACCCGACTTGTGCCTAACTGATATTCGTCCGAGTGCTTTTCCAATATTGCTTGACAGATTTCTCTAAGGAGTGTCACGGACGAGAAAATATGTTTTTAATAATATTATCAGTACACTGATCAGTTTATTTTTTTAAATAATTAATTAAATATTTTTTTTTTATCAACAATTTTATCATTTATTATATTATACCTGTTTGGCGTGCCTTTCGGAGGCAGTTTTCGTTTACGCACCAAAACACGATATCTGTCTACGAATTCACTGAACTTCATACGCACTGGATACCCCAGCTTACGAATACGTATCGTTTCCAACATTCCCGAGTATCGGAGTTGTTCCAATACCGTAGGCATATCGAATTTCATCGATACCTTCTCACAGTTTGGTTTGATGCAACGTACGAACCACGGATGGCACCTAAACCACGAAATGGCAATATTTAGTACATACATTAAAACGCATGTAAAAAAAAAACATACCCAGATATGGACTCCAATAGCTGTTGTAGTGAATCATGAAACCTGGCCGCGACAGTCGGAGTTCTTGGTTTCATGGTAACGAACCTGCCGTTGGCCTTGTTTAATGTTTTTGAAGCTTCAAAATTATTCCGTAAAGAGCTGAACATTTTACTCAACATCTATAAACAATCATGCATTAACGAACATTATAAAAAACTTTAAGCTTATCACTGTACAGTTAACACGAATACTTACGGGTAAAGAGCTCGATATTAATAATTGAACGACATCGGGCCTTAACGTATCTCGATTCTTGTCTAGAAACCCGTCGACGTTGTACCACACCGGCCCGGCATAATGGCGAACACCAAATTCTGGGCCATTTAATCTGGGCCTAGAGTATAATTCGTTCAATGCGTGGTTGTAATGGCACTTTTCTAAAAACGATACATCGGTGGCACGTGGGAAATTAGACTCGTCGTCTAGAAGGTGTAATATGCCGACAGGTTTTTTTGATAGCAACTGAATCACTGGCAAATTGTCCTGAAAAAAGATAATTTATCTAACATAAGATTTAAAAAAATAATAATACTGAATGACAGTTTAGTATATTGTTTTGTGTTTACATTGTATGCAATGTTTTGCCATTGAATTTTTTCTTTAGCGTACTCCTGTTGTTCTAGTTTAAATATATGTTTGTTGAAGTACACTTGTAAATTTTCATTGGCGTAGTTAATGCATAATTGTTCGAAACTGTTTTCCTGAAATCAAACAACACTTTGATAAGTCAATCTTGTTCAGGAAATACATTAGTTTGTCGTTACCTTGAAATCTTCAAAACCAAATATATCTAAAATTGATATAGCTGTTGTCTTTTTAGTTCCCTTGTATACAATGTGATTAATCCTTGCTACTAGCCACGTAAAAAGTGAGCTGTATAAGGCCTTGGCAAATGCATCTCTAGCGTCCAATGCTTGATCAATATTTAGTGCTGTCAACACACGTTCATTACGAGCTTCCTAAGTAAAAAAGAAAATAAATAATCAACAAAATGTATCTATAAAAATTGATCATTAATAATTATACACGAACAGTAGTTTTGGTCGTTAATGCTTCTTTGATACCATCCACATCCAATCGGAGCAAATGTCCTGTCCATCTAATTTCTGCATCAGAACCAATTTCAACGCCTTCTTGTCCGTGTTTTAGCTGTTTGCGATGAAAATAAACATTTCCCAGGTGTAGAACTACACAAAAAATTTCAATTAATATTAATTTCGTTGGTGATTAAAGTGCAAATATTGATACGAGTATGCATATAACGAATATATGTAAGTACATGCATTATTCAATATGTGTTACTTCTGCGTGACCTATTATTCTCAGATTGAGAACCCTATATTATAATTGATTTTATTATAATTTAACACGAGTCTTATACATTTTAGATTCTGAGCAGAAAGAGGAAGCTATTGCAAATTCTACAATGATGCATGATATAAATTGTACGTGTGTAATGCATATTTTTGGCGCTGTTTTTGGGTCAATATAAAAAGCTCAATATGTTTTACCCAGCACTTCTACAGAAAATAAAACTAAAAATATGGTATATGAAATAATGTTTCTTATTAAATGATTTTCATTGGGCCAGCGAATAATTAACTTCTGTATCTCAAATTTTTTTTAGTTTTACGTAATAACTGGATCTGTATATTTTTAGAATATTTATAAATAATCAATTAACAAGTAATTAAATCGAAAACACTCATCAAATAACACTTAAAATGTATAAAATAATACTGTTTTTTTATATGATATTTTACCTGAAGCCAGTATTCGAAATATTGTGTCTTGTTCCTCCGATGTGAATCCAAGAACTTGCATCGCAGACATAAGTGATTGAAAATCTTCTCCGTCATATTTTCCATCGATTTCACAATTTCCACCTTGATTTAAATAAAAATATTTGTCAGCCGATAGCAAACCGTATTTGAGTTTCTCCTCGTCAGCGAGACCCGCCAATAGTTCATAAAACACATGATAATTTCGTTCTTCTGGAGCTTGTGTTACTATTCGTGATTTTTCAAGTAGATATTCTGTAACTTTAGCGCCCAATATAACTCCTCTGAAATTTCAATATTTTATATTAATTAACTAATAACGGTTGGACTTAATTTTTTATCAAATGTATGGTTTAAACATTTTATATGATCTACGAAAGTGGATAAATTTGTACGTGACATCACTAAATTTATAAACATTTACTAGTAGAATTGTATATTGAGTACCTATTGTTAAATTAATATAATATTTTATATAGGTTATTAAGTACCATAATGCAATTTAAAATTTAGGTACCTGATACAGTGATATTAAAATGTTTATGAAAACGGAATAAGTTAATATTGTTTAGTATTTTTATTTAACATAATATTAAGGAAAATCCAAAACAAATTATTTCATTAGAAAGCTACGATGATTTAATTTTTGAGAAAAGAAATATAGATTTAAACGTTAGCGAAATTATAGGTCATAATATGTATATTAATTGGTTACTAATTTATATAGGTACGAATAAAAACTGTAGAGCCAGTTTTTTATGTGAGCCTATCGGTGAGCATATCCATATGATACTCTGTACTAAAAAATCGAGAGTAGATACCAAGGAATAAGAGAACATTTTAATCGACATTTGACTGCACCCAACATTAGTTAAATTACTGATTTTTAAATTCAATTTAAGGGCATTTCAAATGGAACTTCCTATACCGATACAACAACTTGAAACCGTTTTATTACATTTTGTTCATAATAGTGTCATTTTAGGCATATAAATATTTTTTTTTTTTCGATAGCTCGTCCGTAATCGTGTTCCACCCAACATTTTAAATTAATACGATAATGTGGTATTAAAATAATCAGTGAATTCAAAACTATTACTTACTGTTTGAAATGGACTTCTAAAAACTTTCCAAACCTGGATGAATTGTCATTACGCACAGTTTTAGCGTTACCAAAACTTTCCAGTAAAGGGGACGCTTCTAAAATTTGTTCGGTAATGAGATTAGATGGCGATTTATTAACAGCTGCTAAATACTGCATAATAAGCTTAGTGGATTCAGTTTTTCCAGAACCAGATTCTCCTGAAATTACGACGACTTGATTTCCTCTAGGAAGCATTCCGTAAGCTGCGGAACCAACGGCGAACAAATGACTGAAAGGAAAACCGATTTAATATATTTTTTATTCATTAGCATAAAAAAAGTTTTTTGATTTTTAATGAAATATTTCACAACGATAATGAGTGCACTCACGGCGGTAATGTTCCTAAAATTTGTCCCTCGTATTTTTTCACCATGTCTAACCCATACATATCGTACATTTTGTAAGGGTTTACAGCCACTAATATGCTTCCAGTATATGTCTGAAAAACCACAATAAATTAATATAATAAACGTAGGTGCAGTTACAATATGTTTCTGAACAAATTAGTCTTTACAGAACGACTCTGTCAATTTCGACATTTATTTTTTAAACTGTTTTTTTTTTTGACAAACGTGCATTGCTCACATAAGCTGTAATGAGTTTGGATACTCACATATATAAGTTCTTTGTCGTATCGAATTTTCAAATTCCACAATAGCGAAGCCTCGTTCAAGTCCCTAAAAATACATTTACGCATAAGAACTCATGTGTATTTATTTCGTTACATTAAAAAAAAAATGCTTACGTAAGTTGAATCATGTCTTCAATACCATTTTGACCAAGATCTTGTCGCCGGTTAACACCGTTGGAACTCGTAAGTGAGAAAATTTGTGTCTGTTGAGTTTAAAAATATTATATAATACGATCGTAACAGCAAATATTTCACTTAGGACTTACTTTCCCCGCAATAACAGCCTGCACAGTAAGTACTTGCGCAGGCTTGTGGTACTCCAAAACTTCTCCGGGTAAGACATGCCCAACACCTGGGTCGAACCACACAAGCTCACCCTAAAACAAATAATAAAATATAATGTAACGATTAAAAACGTTTTCTCTGTTTATGATAGCATTTATACGTTTAAAATATGTATGTTTTACTTCATAATTGTATGTTCAAATATTATAATTTGTGCGTTTAATCTAAAATGGTAAAAGGGTTCTGTGTTTTTCTTATTATTATTACCATAAGTAATAATACCATTTAAACCAGACATAGATTTTCATCTACCATTTATAAATTCAAATATAATATGTAGAATATTACATTTTGAAATAATTAGTCATCTCTTTATTTGATTTATAAATGCAATAACACACACACACACACACACACACACACACACACACACATAATATGCATTTATATATTCGATGCATTCATCGCCTAGGTCAATTACGAATTTATTTTTGTTTTAACTCCATTAATTTAAATTTCATTCAAATACGTATTTTTTTTATTTCTTCGCATTATATGGTACAGTACATATACATTTTCATTCAGACTATGTAAAATAATCTAACAATAAAACAGTATTTTTTTCAGTTTGGACGAAATATAGCAATAAATAACGCATACTTATTGCACTGCAGACTGCAGTTTGGTATCGATTTGAAGTACAATTATTATCAGGACTATGTGGATGGATAATACTTCAGAATATAAAATCCCCATACATTCAATAATGTTTCTAGGAATGAAATAATTTTTTTTCGTAATATAAATCGATTACGAGTAATATGATCATTAAAACGGATGCAATAAATATCATGACAAATTGAGCCGTATAATGTAGTAACAGATGGACCCAAGACCTATCTAATAATAATTTTAAATAAATAATGGTTGTATCAACGATTGCATTCCGGATACCCAAGACAGTAACCGGAAACAACAAACTACATGCAAAAAAATAATAATAATAATAATAATAATAAGAAATATTGTTTAAGTTATACAAACATACTCAGAAATTATGGGACGTATAATTTTTTTTACTGTTGTTAGGCGATTGCGCAAAATGTCTTGGTAATAAAAATATTTAAAAACAATGATAAGTAGCTAGGAAATTTCTAAAAAGGATGATAATAAAGGACCTTAATTTCTTTTTGCGTTACCTATTGTAAGATATTCATAATACGCATAATAAGTATAACCATTTTCCAACACACAGCAGATACTATTTAATGTTTATATTTTTTTCGGGTGTATTTACCTGTACAACACAACCGCTTCTACTTTCTAAAACAATAATATTAGGAAAGTGAAAAACTATAAAATAAATATACGCGTCAAGATTCCAATATCATTTTTCATGGACGCATATGTTGATGGAAACGATACATTTTATTGAATGTTTTTGATAAATAATATTGTGCAATTATGTGATACTGTATAGTGTATATAAGTCCCAATATTTTACCTAATCGAACAAAATATAATCGAATATTATTATTATTAACGCGTAGTTAAGTTGTGAATTGGATATTAAAAACATACATGAAGAAAGATTTAAGTCAAACTGTCAGAGTTTGTTGTTTCAGTTTCTATTTAATTGATAAGGATATCTATAAACACCGGACATATAAATATTAAATATTAACTAAAAATATGTGACCCAATAAATTAATAATTAAATACGAAAGAAAATTTCTTAACGGCTCAGCTCTTTATAGAAAATAAACGAGTTGTCTTGCTAAAGCAAAAAATAATCAGTGTGTAAATTCTTTTATTTGTATAAATTATTCACGAATTAGGCCTGCAGCTAGTTTTAACACTCAACGTATTCTAGAAATGCCTTTATATGAATAACGACTTGACGTAAATAATAACATGGTATGATAGCAATACATGTTATATATTTTATATTCATTGCTCATGCTATACATAAAGTAATGAGAGTATACAAAATCTAAAATATTTGAAGCGTTTAATTTATCTTAATTACCTGTGTAATTAGTATTTTGTTTTATATGACATACATAAATAGAAAGATTTAAGACTTATGCTATAAATACAATAAAAACTGTTAATATTAGCCATTTGTATGTGAAATCATAGACGAAAATTATACATTCATATAAAATATTAAAATAGTCAATAAAATTAACCAAAGGAAATTCTCCAACAAAAGATATTTACTATTACCAAGTAACTAAAGTGTTAACTAGGTCCTAGTTAATGCTTTTGTGCCTAGACGTTAAATATAATGTGTAAAAATGTCTTACTTCTTTAATAATTACTATAAACAGGATGATTCACGAGAGTAAGTTAATAAAGTGCAGGCGGAGCAATTTTGATTCCATTTGCCTGTCATTTTTAAATTAGGAAATTTTAGGGAAACACTTTTGATTAAAGAATCACGACGAACATTTAATTTGATTTTTAAGTCACCGAATTGAGAAAAGACTTTAAATAGTTATTTTTAAGCAATGTGACTAACGTTAAGTGCTCTGCCCATACACACTGTGTAAATAAAGTGAATCATTTTAACTATGGTCTCATTTTTCAGCAGTATTAATGCTCAATGTTGAAAATATATCACATGCACATCATAAATGAAGAAAAATGTTCATATTAAAACGCAGTGGCCTAGGGTTGTAAAGGAAACGTAACTAGGGGTTAATTCCTGGAAATGTTCTATCTGTTGTAACTTAGATATAAATACTAAAAAATATTTGATACATCTTCAAATGTTCATTAAAAAATTTGATTGAGGATTTATGCTCAATTTTATTTCAACTACAGCATTTACAACTTATAAGAAACATTGTATTACACTTTTAAGCTAGAATTCATACAATGTTTGAATTTTATTTTGACTTTTCCAATTATTTCAGAAATAGACTATTTTCAATTTACTATAAGAAACAAATAAATTGATGATTAGAGTATTTTTTTTACAAGAAAAAGTGTCTTTGGACGCAAAAATAAAAACACACATAATTGTAAAATAAATAAAATATCGCTTCACTCAGAATCTAAAATAATATAAATATTTGAAATATATGTGCATTATAATATATGAAAATATATGTGCATTTCGAAGTTACAAAATATACTTCACTAGATTCTGTTATAAAATGAATAGGTAGGTGCATAAGACAAAAGCCCCAATACTGGATTTCTTATCTATACATTTAACCATACACGGCTGAAGATAAATAATATTTAAATTACCTATGTAATATTTTACAATTCAAATTTTAATGATTTACTGAGTATTGACTTATATTTATTTCGCCATGCTTACACAGTTACACCGTTGGTGTATATAAATATCATTATAACTCAAAGATATTATGTAGGTACCTATTATTAGAAATGATGTCGTATTCCTTAAATTTTCCTGGGGTGTCTAGTATATTCATATATTATTGCACATATCTTACACACTAAGATGAGACAATTTTTTGGTCACTTGTAAGTTATGTATATATATTTTGTAGCACCTATTTTGTGTAGTATAGTACTATAGTAGATTTGTTTCAAATGCGTTCAATGTGAGTCAAAGGAATAAACGTATTTTTTTTTATATGTAATACGATTTTACACACAAATAAGTACATTTTAATACCCGAGGAGTCTATATTTTATAACTGTGTGTTTTTTGTTGTTATTATTTTTAAATACTTTTTTAGTAGAATTGTCGCTATGCAGAAAGAGCTTACAAAGCTCTAGAACAGATTGAAACAAATCTTAATGGTTACACAGTTTATAAGTTTCAAGTAAATTGCGTTTCAGTTATTTCCAGATATTTGTATTCTATACATATTTCAATAAATGTCTGTTATGACTTAACCTTTAGAAAAAAATCGATTTATACAATGAAATATTAATTATTATTTTATTTTTATATTGGTCAAAATTTTTAATTATCTATTCAAAATTAATCGTTATTTAACTTTAAAATACATCTCAATTTTTGTACTCGTATAACGCTTTAATATAATTCAGTACAACTGTTGATTTTCATACAAATGACCCATTTAGTTCTTATATACTGTAGGTACATACATATATTTATTTTGAAACGAGTATTTCATCAAACAAATATGTTTTTAAATGTTTTCATTAAATATACCAGTTTTAAATTTAGTTTTTGAAGTTATAATGCGTTTAAAACAAGACTAATTAAATAGTAAATCATTTGTTTATTTGTTGAATATTTAGACGTCTGACCGAGCACAATGTTAATTTACAAACTCATGAATTAAATTGTGTAAATATCGTGAGAAGGAATGATAAATGAAATTATTTATTCGTATCCTCAAGAGAAATTCAGATTTTACTGTTTGCGTATGCGGCTCATAAGAATTAATTTTTATTTTAAACTTATTATGACATTACATCAAAAGAACATGGGGTTATACAAATTGAGTTTCAAAAAATTGTGCATTTATGTACTAAAAAAAAACAATAATTATTTAACATTTTAAGAGTCAAAATGTTAATAATATTATTTATTTATAGTATGATATTATTTATAGTGTACCCCACATCACTTAATACGTGTTTGTGTGTGTGCGTCTGCTTGTAAATACATACGTTGTTATGCAGTCGGTTTGTACTAGCTGTTTGTAGTGCTACTCTGTTAAATGTTATAATCTTAAATGTGCATTGGTGCTTTTTGTTGCCAAATAGGATCATATATATTGTATGAATGTGAAAAATGGATGCGTATAGAGAAATCGACTATACATTTGAAACAATACGGTAATAAATATGGTTTAATAATTTATCTTACAAGCATGAATTCAAAATGTTGTTTAATAAAATATGTTTACGAATATGATAAAATATATTTTAAATTACCCGAAAATAAAACGTCAGTTAAAGTGATCGAATAACACCTCGAAAATAATAATAATAAACTGTATATACAGTTTAATGGCATAATCCACAAAAATAAAATAAATATTAAACTTATACTTTAAGTTACATTGTGAACATATCTAATAAGAACCAAAACCGTTGAACAATATAAGACTAAACACCAAATAAGTGCTGCAAAAATATATTAGTATTATTCGAATGGATAATGTTGCATATATTTTAGTATATTACAGATATTTTATTATACAGAAAAACATCAAGAGTTACGAGTATTTACAGTTTGTATTTTGTTGTATGTATAATAATATTTCAAAAAAAAAAACACTTATATATAAATCCCGATAGAAAAATGTATTCGTAGGCTAACTTTTGAACGACTGAATAAATAATACTATCGATTAGGGCAATTCAAAGAACGTATGAACGATGAATACCGTCTGCAATATAAATGGATTTGGTATTATACACAAAGACAACAAACTCGATAACGTAGAAACAATTGGATCAAATCGTCTTTTGAAAAATATAAGCAGTATTAAAACAATATCATATTTTTAAAATAATACGAAATGTTTTTAGTCTTATGATTAATATATAATATATATGTGCGAGTATATATACAATATACACCCTTCAAAGTCTATTGTTATAGCATAATTTTTCTCATTCAAATCCACGACTCGATGCTCGAAAGCGATGCCATTCGCAACTCTCTACAAAATATAATACACTGAATTTCAGTTATAACCATACAATTGTCCGTGGTCGTTTTGTCCACTTAAGGATTAACAAAAACCGATTAAAAATAAATAAAAATAAAAAAACCGAACAAACGAACAGTACAAAATAATAGCGGTTTAACTATAATTTTCCAATCGCAAAGACGATCGACCGTCCCAGTCACCGTTTTTTTTTCGCGAGTTTCCCGAGGGACAGACACGACGACGATCACAGGCCTCCGCATCTCACCGTTATAATTTTACTATCGAGCTGATCGTAAATCGAGAACGAATAGGGAAAAAAATATCGACAACTTATGTCTATAGACAGTATAGAGATAATAATATAACAGTTCGGCGCCAGTGGTACAACAAACGGCGAACCCGACTTAACGAAGGTACACCCACTTTTTTGTATTCTCTTTTTGTTAATGATTGTTTCAGTACACATCACGCAGCATTTTCCTTTATATTATGCGACGGGTAATTTTACTTATTAAATACTTATACAGACGATAAATGTGTATTTATACGTAATATACGAATGAAAATAGTTTGTTTAACCTATATTCAGTGGTACGCTATGAAAAATGATTAAAACGCTAAATACATAATGTTATTAATTGAATAATTATAATTATTATATTGTAATTAAAAATCAGTCGTGCATAATGAATATTAATGTAGTAAATACACAACATGCAGACATGTGTATTTATATTTCATTATGATTGATAGGTGACTATATATTCCGGTTTTATACCACGTGATATAGTCGAATTCAATAAAACATGAATAATTAAATATATCAATTTTAATAAATCGTACATGAGATCATATTAATTCCGAATAATAACTATATGCGGTAAGCACTGCTATTTATTATTATCAATATTTTATTTCTATTTTCAACTAATTTAAGTTAAAAGTTACTTTATGTTATATAAATGACATTTTAAAACTACATTTTCTATAAATTTAAAAACGCTCACAACTGAGGTACGTACAACAACATTTTAAAATGTAAAAATTCGTACTTGAGGGGCATCGTATTGTATGTTATTAACTTTAAATTTGATATTAGGCGAATTAACAAGCTCAGTGTGTAGAAATATTATCGTTATAGATTTATATGATAAAGTTAACTTTTTTTGAAGCAGATAAATTCCCTCTAACGGGACGAATTACCTTCATTTCGTTATTATTTTTACTAACCATACTCACACAAATAATCAACTTAATTTAAATTTTGGTCTGTGTACTGCATTTGATTATTTTTATATTTAATCTGTAATAATCTACAGTTTTAGGGCCTCGCAATAGTCCTGTAAAGACAGTCCTGGGAGTCATAACCACCTGTGCATAACCATATTATTATAATATAACCGCGACAATTATATTACATTATAATGTTTAAGTATAGGTACTAACCTCGCGGTACGGAACGGTTTCAAACGTTTCGGTTCCACCGCGGTCAGTGGCGTTGGCGGCCGCGTAACCGTTGTCGGCTCGTCTGATTACGCACGGCGGTGGGTGTTGGGGTTGCAGTGGCGTCACGTCTTCGCTGCAATAATCGCGACTGCCACTGCCTCTGTCGTTGACAAAAATAATCGCGTTATCGGTGGTCCGACCGTCAATACCGCAGCAACCGCAACCGTGAACGCGGTCCATCGATCTCCAAGGGAGTCGAGGAGGACGGGTCGCCGGCTCCGGCAGAGTGTCGCGGCCGACGGAGGTCAACCGGTACTTGACCCGGCGGTTGTCGGCCGTCAACCGGTCGAACTGTCGGACGCATTTTTGCAGAAAGCTCTTGGCCGCCGCGCACGGTTCCGGCGGATCGCTTTCCGCCCAGAAATGGTCCGACAGCTCCCATTGGCTGATTGCGTTCCGTTTCATCGGTCCTCGCTCATCGCACCCCCACCGCGACCGGACGTCGTCGGATAATATGCTAATTATTATTTATACACCCGTATCGACGTCATTGCATCGATATATCTGGATCGCGTAGGGTACTATTGTACACAGATAATGCGTTCAATATCTCTCGTATTATACAGGACGTATTGAGTGTGAAATATTGTATTGGCCGGAACTGCGCCGAGACGATGTTATGACGTAGGTAGGTAGGTATATGGTGGTGCGGTTCGGTCTAGAAGGAGATGGCGTTCAGGTCGTCGCCGGTGCGAGTTATGAGGCGCTACGCGAATATACCATATATAAAACAATACTTGGATGTTATGTTATTATAATAATGTATTATATACACTCGTGGAACCCATTCGGTGTTGTAAAAACGTTTTAAAACCGAATCAAACGTCCGTGACGCGACACGGTAGCCGTTATACTATATGCGTTTCCTTCCAGCTCCTCCATTGTAATATATATATATATGTGTGTGTTATTATAGGTGTAGCCGTTATCTGTGCGGAGTGGTTTCGCTTTCACTTCGTAGTCAGCCAGTAACGAAATGCGAAAATCTGTACCCCGAAAGGTTTCTTCCTTCCGATACACCCAATTATCGTTATACGGCAAAGCTGGGTTCCAATACTGGCAATACGAACGACACTCGTTGCAATTGTTGCGAAAAGTATACTCTGATCTGACTAGCACAGTATTTATCTACGAAAGTATAAATAATATAATTTTGTTTCATATAAATCAAATGTATAATACGACTGTGTAGTTTATCGAGCTTAGATTCGACGGCGGTGATGAGCGTGTTGCTACATGTTACAGAAATATTTTATAGCGATTTAAATCAAATTTAAAACTATATACAATGCAATAGAATTTTATAATAAAATTAATAAGCTAGAATATTTCTCATGTGAACAAAAAATTATTGGAATTTTCACAGTTACCTATTTCACGGAAACACAGTAAGTAGGTCAAAATGTGATTTCATAATGAAAATCAATTTTATTAATACAACGCTCGGTTAAAATGTCATTTTTTTTATTCAATGATGGTTTAGAGAGAAAATACGTTTTATATCTATATACATAGATATTATCATATTGTGTTGAAAATCGTAACCATTCGTGGAGTTTGAATTGAAGTGTTCATTATAAAATATATATTTATTGTGCATATTTCATTTCTCGAGTGACTATCACTGAAGTATTATAATATTCGCTCTTACAAATTACTACGATCTCAAATTCAAGATATACATAAAATGAGTCTAATTTATTCAACGTCAATTACAAAAACGGGTTTTTTCACAACTAAGTGTTCGAGTGATATTTCATTTGAACAAATACTATAGAATGTACTAATATACATACATACAGACGTCGAATCATGCATACAAATAGTGATAACTAAAGCAGTAAAGCATTATTTGATAACACTGTTAGAATTGCATTTACAATTTTCTAACAAAGTCGAGGGAATGATGGATACATTCCACAACAATGAACTTTTCAAACGTTCTGCAACCTTACAATAATCAATGAAGCCCACGGTATAAGTTACGAGAAACTTGGTGGAAATTTCCATGAAAAAAATATCTAAAATATTATATAGATTAAAGGTAATGTATTTTGCTGTACAGGATGCTCTAAAATTACCAGAAAAAAGGATGATGATCTTACACGACGAAGGTCGAATTATATATCGTTTGATTTGCTGGCTTATGTTCAGTAGTGTCATAGAGTTTGAATTTCTCGACGATATAATATGCAGGTTATCGATATCGAGTGTATCATTTATCAATTACTGGGTTCCTTGAGACTCGAATATAATACATGTTGTATATAATATACATATAGCAGATAGTTAATTTCGATTTAATTTTAATAATTTAATACAACATACAACGGAGGAAATTATTTTATAATGTTACAAAATCGATACATATATTATAATATCGTACGACTAAAGACTCGCTTTCTATAATATTATAACGGCTCTCACTGCACGTGTCCTGCAGAGTAGTCGAAAGACCGTTAAAGAAATAATAAAATTATAATAATGGTATTACAATAATAGCACACGTGCACATAATATAATATTATATATATTATTATAACAAGACAAGAACATGAACGAGAATGGACCGAATGGTATAATAATATTAATTATTATTGTATATCACGTGGCATATTATAATAATTAAATTATTTCGCAAACGAGAGCGGACTGCGCTTGTGACCGTCGCGGTCGTCAACGTTTCAGAGGAACCGGGAAATGCGAAATGCGAATCGATCGTTTCAGCGAATTATTATTCACCATAAATAATACGACCATACTTCGCGCGTTGCAACCATAGCTTTACCTGCCTACGACTGTCATTCTGGGGAGGTCGGGTTAATAATAGTATTATTTATTACTATTTATACGTGTGATAAAAACATGTATATACATAGTCCGTTTATAGAACAATACATTTTCTTACGATTTAATTTCAAACGTCAGCGACCGACGCTTGTAATCAAGTTCGGAACGTCTTCGCCGGAAGATAAAATAATAATAATATGTACAGGTACGCATACATCATTATGAAGTGGTAGAATAACGTGATTACGCACTAGCGTTTCGAGTACCGTACTGGTTCACCGTAATTTTAGTAAATTTACCTAATAATTCAATTATAATATAATTGTACAGAATATGAAGATGATAGGTACTATAATATAGATACGCACAACTCGACGGTGGAATACATAGCACTACTGGAAAATCGTTACCGAACTCGGATATTAATATTAATATTATAATTGTTACTGTATTTTAACCGATGCCGTCGTTTCGATCCTTCACATATAATAATACTATACAAAATAAACGGAATCACAAGAGCGCACTAAAAACAACGCGACCCGCCGCCGCCGGGGGAGTTGGTGGTCGGAGGAGGCGTCCCGGACAATATTTGAAAATGTTTTTTTATTTCAAAAACCAGATTTTCCTCGCTTAACGCCGTATTTTTTCGTCGGTGTTTAAAGCACAACACAAAAATCACACTTTTCAACAGCCCCAACACGCGCGGGGTACATTTTAATGGACATTGTATATTGTGTACAAACTACAAACTATATTATATTATATCGAAACGCGGACCGCAAACGCGTACGTGCGCACGTACGTGTGGTTTTCGGACAACTATATAATAGTAAACCATTATGCGCGTATATACGGTAAAGTACGTCGAACCGTGTAATAATTGTTATCATTATCAAACAACGGGCACACACACACCAGCGCGCGTCCGATGGGTCGGCAGGCAGACGGTTTTACACATGATACTATATGTAGGTACCTATGTAATGATGGTGCAGGTAAGTACGATGTGTGCTAGTCCATACAACGCAATATGCCAATATATATATATATAGGTATGTATGTATAAATAAATATGAATATAATATGTATATTATGGACATGTGTGTGTGTGCGTGTGCGTGGGTGCACACCTGTTAATGAACGCGATTCTTCGGTCTGTACAACGCGAACGGGAAATCGTCCAAGGGTCTCTATGGGCGGAAGGTGAGGAGAGGAGAGAGAGGGGATGACGAACCCGCATGTCGCTGCATTGGCGGCGGCAGTCAAGGTACGTTGAGCGTGAACGATTAAAAAAATAATGTAAAAAACCACTAACATTACCAATGGTTTAAAATTCAATATCGTCCAAATACACTGTATAATGCAATGCTGCACGTTATGCCGTCGTACTGTACAAGCTGCTCTAAATAATTATACTGTTGTTACATCAACCTCATCATCGAAACGATATAATATATACATTTAATATAATAAAACCTATGTGCCGCATATGATAAGCGGTCATCAATGGAAATGATTCAAACAAATTTGTTAGAAAATTGTTAGACAACTTTCAAAGTTTAATTTAAATATTATTCTCGAAACTAGACGATTTTTAATGCTAAATTCGTTGTACAGCATAAAAGTTTAAACATAAAAAAATTTACATTTATTCTATTGCTACTGTGAAGAAAGCAAAAAATTAAAAATTGTAGAGAGTTGAAAATAAACAACAACAAACTTTGAAAGATGTTTGACGTTACTGGTAAACCGAGAAGCTTTGTTGTAGTAAAAAATAAAATAAAAACAGTCTCGTGTGACTGCCAAAAATAAAATTCAGAAATTCGAATTTTAAGTCCAAACACTTTTTCTTAAATTGGATTGATTTTATAAAATGTGGACTGGAAATGTATAGATAATGCTAAATTCACAAGTGTTCATAATAATATTTTAAAGGGTACACAAAAATCAACTACAAAAATAACTTAGCGTCAATTAAATAGACATAAATATCTCATTATAATTATTAATGCTTGAAACACATATAATTTACTTCAAATGACGAGTGTTACCCACATGAAAGCGACATAATTGGGCATTGCACAAATATTTGAGATCAATGGGAGTCGGGTGGTAACTTTGTATACACTGCATAGGCATTGTAACATATTATTATGATTTAGCCAAACGTTGTATACTTTATATATGAGGTATATAAACATGAGGTATAACCTCATGCGGGATACCGAGACCTATAGACGATTACAATATTAAGAGTTCACAGAGTTCGAGCGATGTCTGCCTTCTGCTGGGAGAACCGTGTAGAATATTATAAATTATAATAAACATGATATTAAATGTCATGACATTGCATGTATTTTTTCACCAAACTGTTATTAATTGCATCTGCAGCGGGCTTAAATTTTAGCAGCAACTACCTATATTTAAACGTGTTTACTAAGATAATTTACATATTTACTTTTATCCATAACTTAATTGCGAATAATATATATATGCAGTAACAAATACATATATAACTTTTTTTAATTATGAAATAACTATGATATATATTATTATATTCAAGAACCACTTTAATGGGACTGCCAAATCTCGACTGAGTTGATATTTTCAAAAAATACCAAGTATAAATAATTTAATTAATCTTTCTACACCACTGTTTCTCAAATGGATTTACAAGTACCTACCTAATAAATAATAATACATATGCATATGTTCTAGTCAAAATGATTTGCTGTTTCCAAGTTTAATTTTCATCTGGGAAGTCAAAAATATTTATGTTTCTATCATTCTTAAAACATTTTAATATAATGAACTGTATAGGTATGGTAGAACAGTATAGTACGCATGTTAGTAAGTATCAGACCACTGCCTAAAATAATATTATTAGGTACAAAATAAATTATTTAGTTTTAAATTACGTTTTATAATATGGAAACAGCATAACATATTTTTAATTATTTTATATAAGTAATTTAATACTTATATTTTCGCAATTAGGTAATAGTAAATAACAATAACAATAATTATTGTTACCATTAATATTATACAACCAACCGTTTAGAATGTTTAGACATCGTAATTAGATGGCGTAAATATACATATTTAACAATGCACATTGCACATCCATATTTATATGATGTATTTTGTACATTTTGTTTTATTGTTTTTACAATATAATATATTTAATATTATTTTCATTTTAACCTAAATATTATTGCGAAATATTAAAGTACGTATAATTATTGAAATGTAGATTATAATATAAGAACATGATACATCGTCAAAAAAAAGCTAAACCACGAACAATCGAACATTGGCTATATTTCAATCCCATCCTGAGGTCTAATATTACATTAATATTATATTAGAATTATCATGATATTTTATAACATCACTAGTCTGTGATCAAACTGCATTCTGGCCGTTCAGTATACCAAATGTGAGGAATCTACCAAACCTTTGATCGGTTAGGTCAGTTCTTCACAATAAGTTTTTAACCATCATTTGAATCAAATAGATTATTATCTGTGTTTCGAGGTATATTATAAGATATAATGGAAATTCCCTTACAGTTTACATAATGGTCTTCACTTACCGACTATTGACAAACTTACTATAATATGGCACATAACAAAAAAAATTCAAATTAATCATCTATTCAAACCCTCTGATCTGAAAATTTTACTCCTTAACAATACCTACCAATAATGCTCACTGTCTTAGACTTACTGATTTAGGAAAAACTACTTAACAAAAGTCCATTTTAAGGATTTCGTATAGCAGATAAGTGTTTAGACAACGAGTCTATACATCTCTCTCCTTAAGTCTATGACTTCAAATAATGTAATATTCATTATAGAAACGTTGTTATTTGTTAAAGAAATAAAATAAAACGTTTTGTACAAATTACATATAATATTATTATGGTGTAAATTTCATCATTTTTTTTTCTTTAAAAATATTATACATACGTTGGTAAAATGGTAAATATTTAATGTCATTATTCAATAATGCGTATACTTACATTCTACAAAGAAAGATGGCATTTAAAATATTTAGAACAGTTAAGACTATATGGATAAATTATATGGATAATGATACAATTAAGAATTATGTATTTATAAAATACAACAAATATTTTGAATGCTTGTAAATTATAGATATAAGTATTAGCTGTCTCAAATAATAAATAACTGGCGGAATACTAAAATTAAATCGTTGGATGTGTATAGTCATATAGACAGTAAATTCTCATCCCATATTTACAATGTATAATAAATACAACACAATGCTCCAAAGAAACAGCAAGAGTTGTGACTAAGACTATAAAATAAATAGTGCCTCAAATCATTGCTGTCAATGGCTAATAACTTGGAATTAAATATAAACTCGGGTGAAAAAAAAAAAAATTTTATACTGCCACTAATGAAATAAGAATACACAAATACGATAATTTAGTTTCAGAAAAAAAAGAAACAATTTTGAAGAGACGTCATATACCTAATGAATGTAAAACGCAATAAGAGTAATAAAAGTTAAATATTGTGTTTATTTAAGTAATTAAATTATTCATTAAACGGCTTATTTACACAAATATAATAATTAATAAGTATAATATAGGTACTGAACGAGAGACGATATAATAATTTAATGAGCAAAAAACAAGTTTAAGTATATATTTTTATTAACAGAAGGTTAGGTCAGGTTAGCTACGTTCACATATGGAATTTAATATGGCGAGATTTACAGTTTAGGTTTTTGCATTATTTTATAATAATAATAAAAACAACAATAATAATAGAAGCCTTAGAAAATTATAATAATAGTGTTGAAAAAAATTAAATACAACAAAAATGTACAATGTCCCATTCAAGTCTACTCAAAATGGTCTTAAAAAACAATTTCTTATCATTTGATATTTTAATAATAAAAGTATACCATGGCCTCAAATACTGCACCCAACCTCTATTTAAAATAATCAGTATAATGTAGAGCTCATGTGTAATAATGTGCAACTTGGTGAAATGTTCATATACTACACTGACCAGAACGGAATTTGTAATATTGGTCGTTCGCGTATACTATTTTATAAAAATTGTACACAACATAAAAATAAAATAAAAACTTATCTGTATGAAAAATTACAATATACCTACTGTGTATATTTTGTCGTTTCGACTCGAATCGGGACGAGAGTAGCATTTAGGTTTGGACAGTTGTAACATTTACCATTTTGAATTAAATTTGTATCATAATTATTAGAATATTATATGCGTATAGTGATCGGGCCCATTTACGACTATCGGTACTCAACTTTTTTCCGTGTATTTGATTATGTTAATTCGGTTGAACTAAAACTGTTGCCATTTTACATGATTAGTGATTACGTGGTTGTAGCAATTAAAACATTTAAATTCACGGTTGATCGATCATGGACCTGAAGGTTGAACGTGTAGATTAATTTACGCTCGTTTGTTTATGCTCACATATCAAACAGACAATGATCATTATTACATTCAACCTCGACCCACCCTCCTACGCAAAAGGGTCCCCTACCTGTTCTATTTATAAAATACCCGTTCCTTTATGGTAATATAATAATATATTATATTTTGCGAGGGTTGATTGTTGTTATTATCTATAGACTATAACCCATTGGTTGGTTTAGTCAGACAAGATTCCCTTTAGAGCTCGCTGCATTACCTTCATACTTTGACAGTTAATTATGGATTATTGAAGACAATTTATTATTATATACTTTTGTGATAGACAAACATTTTGGTCGTAAAACCAATAAAGGGGCCCATAACATAATAAAATGTCCAATTTTTAAACTTTTGAAATGTTCTAATGTGTTGACCTGTAAAACTTATCATCCCGTGTAACTTAACCATTGGCCCATAATATATATTAATAATTTGTTTTAAGCAGATCAGAAATAAAACTTAACTTTTAGAGAATGCATTTTTAATAATGGGTAACTTTCATTTTACACACAATAATCATATTTTATTCGAATAATGGTAAAAATAACACTCCAGTTTTGAGAGAGTAAGGATGTAGATGTTTGGAATTCTTATTATTTGATAACTATTGACAATTATTTACCTAATCAACTATTAATGGCAAAACCATCGGTATAAAATGGAATGTAAAATAATTTGATAGGTATGTATTATTACTATATTGAAATTGTGTTATACTAATTTAATTTAGTTTCACATAAAATACAATAATTGTAGTTAGAAAATATATGAGAAAACGAACGTTATGATTTTAATGATCTACTGAAACTGTAATTAATTTAATATGCAAACATCAACCATAAGAAACATCAATAAAAAAAATCCAAGATATGCCCGTATATATGAGCCTACAAGCTACAAAAAATAAGTAGACACATGGGGGATATAAAAGGAATTAGGCAGACCCCGGTGCAACTAACTGTACTTAAAAAGCTTCTACTTTAAATTATTCTTCAAAAGGTATGTTGGTACGCTCAGACCTTGGAGTAGAAGTAAAATCATTTCTTCTCCGTTAGAAATAAATGATAATTGCTCTTCGACATTTTATCATTTTGGATTGATCAGTACCTATTTATTACCCAGTATTTATAATTTTTTAGTTTGATACTACTATAAACAATTAGCCATTGTGTGCCTTGCCAGTTTCCATCCACGTACAACATCCAATACAATTATATTTTATGTTTAGGCTTTAATAAAACTGAAATCAAATGGAATACAGTCTAAAGAAAAATATAATTAACGATAGTATTACATTGTTGATATTAAAAAAAATATGTAATTGGTTTTCAGGCGAAGTGACGAAAAAAATGGTCCAGCTATTGAATGAATAACTTATTCATTATCTAATGTTTTGTTGTACGGACTGTGGGACAATACTGAATGGAACGCTCAATATAAAACAGGAATCTCAGACCTTTTGCCATTTCGCTTTACTTTAAGCCCGGTGTGGCTGTTCTCTTTATCATTTTTTTAATTATATAGGGTTCAATCACGCAATTACGTTATAATGCGTAGTCTTGGACACACGTTAATAATTTCAACATCATCCGGTTAGACGTTATTTATAATACCATCCAAGACCGAATTCACGATAGGTCTACGTGGAAGCGTCTTTGCAAAGGCTCGAGCGTGGTGGACAACGGTCATATAACATGCGTGTTGCAGTTGTAAGTCTGCAACTTCCCCTCAAATCAGATAAGAAAAGCTATTTATTAATTTAAAGAATCCGGCGACTATTATCCTCGGCAAGACTCACGATGTCTAATTTGTTTTTGAAATGAGACATTGTGCACATGCTACACTATATACTGAACTGATACACAATAATGGAGACCACGGTACATTATATATATATATATATATACACATTGCCATACAGCCATATGAGTATGCGCAGTACATGCTATATGTTTGATTATGTTAAGGTATAATATTGGCACACGAGTTACCCCCACACGATCAACGCACAATTATACATGTATACCATATCGTGTATTTATAGTTTCAAAGAGACGTCGATGCGTGCATTGTTTCTGCGACGTCCTATATTATATTATTATGTTTTTAATGAAATAATACTTGGAGCCGTACCTTTTGGAGTTCGCTGAGTGTCAGCGTGGGCTGAGCGGTGGACATTGTGACTTGAGTTCCAGTCATGCCATTAACATCTCGAGACTGTTGGCCTGAAACTGAAAAACATTTCTATCATTAAATCTCGTAAACGTAAAAAACGCGTATTTATACAATTAAAAAAAAAAAAAAATAGCACGAAACGATTCAAAGAGCGCAGTCGAGACAGTAATATAATATTATAAAAGATTAAAACGTCAAGTACCAATATGCCAAATGTATATTATATTCACTTAGTATAATATATTGTAAGATATGCAATAGCGTTGATATCGGGGATGTCACATATATATATATTATACTACAACACAAAGCATGTCTAATTCTATCCTTTTTTAATATCAGTGGAACTGTCGGGGTGTAATATTATTTTATTCTACCCGAAACGCCTCTCTGCAGAATTGTCAATAAACTGTTAAGCCCACAGACAGTTGGACATTTCGGTATTTCGCATAACAAGTCGCCGGCATGTAATTTATTTACATACAGAATTTGAGTTGCAAATTATTTTTACAAAACTTGTTTTACATATTGTTATTATAAGACCTCCGTTCTAACCATCATATGAAACAGAAATGCCAACTTTTTTTGCTGGAATATGTATTGTTATAACATGAGAAAAAAATGTACTGTACTTATCCAGATCTTATCTAAATGGAACTTCAATTATTAAATTAATTTACAACATTTCACTGATACATTATGATTATTATGCCTTAACTTAATAAAACATGCAAATAAATTGAAGTTTTTCAAAAACAATATATATATTTTTTTAATGTTTTGTTTGAATTTGAAACATTAGGTATGTGTTTTTAAAAATAAATATTTTTATGGGTTTTAGATGTACGTTGTTTTAAGAAGAAATTATAAGCGATGGCTTAAACATAATAAATTTATCAAAACCATTAATGTTGTTATAGTTAATGAATAATTATGGTGACATCTGGGGTAAAATATTGTTGGAACTTAACCAAAGTACGAGAAAAAATACTTTTTGACATTAAGAATCCATAAAATCTTTAATATTATGTAGTTCTTTGAAATAAATTACTTCATAGAAAATGTAAACCTATCACAACATTAAATGCATGTGTACGTAGATATTATTCATATATTTAAATATCATTCAACCATTTCAACCCATTTTTCTTTCTATAATACACATAGAAATAATAAAGGTTGAAAGTATGTATTGTAAAAACATATATTTCATGAATAATTTTATTACTTACTGACACCATATAATATTATATAAAATCGATAAAGTTTATGGTGACGGTATGTATAAATAATATTAAATATATTTGTCTAGCACACGTAAAAAAATAGGTACTAAAAATATTAATTTTGTTATGAAATATACATATTTGTTTATATGAACAATGTTTTCAATGAAAGATAATATCATTAAACGTCATAAAATTCATGTTTTTATGATCGAATTTAACCGTTCTTATTTTTATTTTTATTTTTTTTTTGTGGCAAAAAAAGAGAAAATATTATTTTTGACGGAAAAAAGAAACTATAACGATATCTAGTTAGTAGTTAAGAAATAAGAGCGTATTATCATACTAATCATTAGAATATATACATATACGTATTATTCTTTCATAAGTATATAATATATATATATACAGTGTATTTGAAAATAGTATCGAATGACGGTCATTGAACAAATAATGTGGTTGAAGGGCGAAACGATCGATTTGACTTCGAAAAAAAAATGTCTACTGATTACAAAAAAAAAAAGTTTGTCAATCATCGGGAAACCAAAAAAAGGATTAAGTTCGAATTTTACAATTTTACTGAGTCATATAACATTGATTAAAAATAATTTCTCGAAAATACTTCAACGAGTTACGAGTAACCACCATAGAATAAATAAAAAATAATATTTTTATCGTTGTAATTTACGACCAAACATACGTTTGTTTTAATTGTAAAACACCGACATTGTCTTGTACTGAAAAACATCGTTATGTTTAATCATTAAACATCTGTAAAATGTAAAAATAATTTCTAACGTAGGAACCGTCTCGGTGTTTATAATAAAGTGCGATGCTGTGTGTGTGCCTACCTACGCTTAAATCGAATAAGGTACGCTTTTGTATCAATATAATTCAATTGAAATCAAACGAATGTTTATCACATCACGTCCTATAACAACCGCTGATTATAACGCTCTCGAGTGCATTTTATCGAAAATACAGGCACGCCAGACTATTGTAGGGACGCAAAAAATATTTGAAATTGTATTTGCAATAAAACACATTGGAAGGTATTTACTGGTGTTGCTGGCTGCACGAATTGCGATCGAATGGGGGGGGGGGGGAACAAAATAAAACAAACGCCTCCACACAACAATTGTGTGTCAACGCACTGATTTATGTGTTATTGCAAAATGTCAAAGATCACATACATTATAATATACGTACGTGTAATATATATATTGTTATGAGGTTTAAACGGAATTTTCGATCTTGCGAAACAAACGTTCGTCGTTGCACTATGTAGTGTACAGCCACCAGTTCCTTCTTGCAGTTGCCGTGCGTTTTTTAAATTTTATTATCGCCTATACTGCTGTGTCGCTGCATCGAGATTCTGTTTAGCGCCCAACGGTTTCAAAAATAACCCGAAATATAACTTTTTTATCATAATATATCTCGTTATACGTAGATACATATTATTATGGTATCGAACCACCACAATGGGCCATTAATTTTACTAGTCCCATTCCCTGCAGCTGTTACCTACCATGCAAGGGTTCCATCGGGCTGGTCGAAATAAAGAATTTGGAAGGGTATAGACGGTGCCCGGTATACCTATATGACGTGTCGTTATTTTCTTATTATGATTATAATCATCTGTTACACCTAATTTTGATTTTTTTTCTTCTTCGTCTGATCGAAATATTATCGTTTTAGGCGTAGGTATTACATAGGTATTAGGTATCTAAATTGAATACGATTTATTACAGGGAATTGAAATATATTATATTGGACATTAAAATAAAGTAAAAAATAACATTTTTTTCTGACATATCAAATTATTTCCTAGCATGATATAATATTATGCAAATTGTTATTAATATTTCAACGAATAAACATCAAAATAAGGAAATAAGAAAATTCCATAAACGTCAAATTCAATAACCCGTGTTTTCATAAACGGGAAACAAAATTAAATATAATTTAATATCGATGAGACAGTAAAATATTGTATGCAGGGTATGTAATTATTAGTATCAGATATAACAGTAAATAGTTTTCGGAAAACTTTAATTTAAAAATAATAATGATGTACCTACACATAAAATATAATGTATAACAGCATAACAATTTTATCATTATGTAAGATTCAGATACTTTTTAAAAAATTATTGTTTAGAATTTTTATTCGAATGAGTATATTATATTATATATACAGCGAGTGTTGAATGCAATTACAATTCAAAAGAAAAATGAATAGAATTATAGCAAAAAGGTCAAAAATCAAATAAAGTTCTCGGTTTATTCCGAAAATGAATTATTTTTTTTATATACCGAGAATTTTTGAAAATTAATAAAAATTAGACTTTAAATTAAAAACAAACATAATTCAAAGGAATTCACGAACACTTTTACGCAGCTACGCCTCGGGACTGCAAAAACTAGAAAGTAAAAGCCGATAAAAGAAAGAAACAGCGGTCAAAAAAAAAAAACGCACACACTGATACTCACACCAATGTACTTGAGAAATTTCTCCCTTTCGATTTCGGAATAATTGCCGGTTTGGCGAGGCTGGCACACCGCGGCGGCGGCGGCTGCATGGATACACTCACGAACATTAATAAACAAGGTTAGTAGGCTCGGGCAGCGACGAGAGAGCAGCAGCGTGCACTTGTGGAACCGGTTTTTTTATTTTATTTATTATTATTATTATTTTTTATACTTATCAATAGCGACATTCCTTTCACGAGGAGTGTAAAAATATTAAAAGAATTTCCAACCGCCGTCGCCTGGCTCTTGGGACATCTCCGAACCGTTATACACTGTTCGTAGTTGCGGCTTCTGCATAGTAATACGGCGACAGAGCGCTTAATGATTATTAATATACGAACCACCGAGTGCACCGAGTGTATTTGGTACCCTGTTTATGTGATATTATTATTATGTCCGAATCGTTTGAATTCCGTTACGTACCTACCTATATTATATTATTGTATAGGATGTTTAAAAACCCGACTCGGCCTTAACCTTGATGATGGATATGTACGCTGCAATAGTTTTTACGGCTTGTTGGAGACATAAAAATAACAACTATCAAAGACTTCTTCCTTCTGGCGAGAGAAACTTTGTTGATGCAAAAATTCAATGTACCTAATATATATGTATTATATACCTATACACAGTATACAGTATAGGTTTGACGCGGGTTGATTCTTTTAAAATAAAACACTGATTTTCCCATTCGATTTTGGAGTTTTTGAAAAAATATTATATAATTTGGAGTAGGTAGTAGGTACCTACCTACTTATAAGTTACAGCAAGGTTTTTTTTATAAAAAAATCTTAATATTAACTTACTCGACTATAATTATATATTATTTATGTATTGCGTAAAATATGTAATACCTACCTATGTAAGTACCACCTTTATAACACGATTGTAAAAAAAAGCGGTCATGCAAATATTAGATACAGTAAAATCATAACCATTCTTTTTATTTTATTTTCACAAATTGTTTTCATTTTAACGAAGTTCATTGCTAAATGAAAACAATGCGTTCTGTCATAAACTATTTTAAAAATGAATGTAGGTTACTAAATGAATTAATGTTAAAATAGTTATGAATTATGTGTATCGTCACAAGCATAATGCTATGTTGTTTGGAAATATTTTCAAGTTTCAAGGGCGCTAAATAACATAGACATGTATGTATAATGCAGCACAATCTAATATCGTAGAACCAATTTACCTCAGAGTAATGCAATAATACATACAATAATATATTATAATGAATATTAACGTAAGCTGCAGTGGTTTAGTACGCCTATGAACTGCATAATATTATATGGTCACCTATATTGGACTAATAAACGTGGTTTACATAAACTCAATGTGTAATCAAATACGAATCGACGCACAACGTTTGCCAGTAAAATGATAATAATTATTAGATTCTAGATAAGTACTATTATATTGTATTACCGCTACCATGTAAAATTATAATAAGAAAAACATAAACGTTTTTAATCGATTCTAATCGATTTTACAAAATATTATAATTATTAACATCGTGTCAGTATAAAGTTTACAAGAAAAAAATGTAATTCTACGGCCTAAAACGAATAATATTTTATTCAATACTTTAACACGCTGTACTTAGATGCAAATAATAGCAGGTATTTCGTATTGAATTGTTTTACGATAGTTTTTAGTAATTATATTTTTCTAGTTATATTAGATAACGTGCAATTTGCTATATTTTTAATTTTTTGGCTAATTACTAATGTATTTTAATTATTACTTGTATGTATAGTTCATACCTATGGTTATATAAAACGTATTATGGAAGAACATGAATATTAAATAGTGAATACAGACATAAGATTATAGCTTATAAACAGTTAATACTACATTTTTCATACTAATAATTATTATAATTTAAAATCGAAATAATATCTATTGTGACTTAAATTCGGTTCGCATGTATTAAGAATGTAACTACTTACCGGATACCTATAAAACATTTTAAAAATATCTAAACATCAATCAACGATACATGAATATATCGAACGCGAACTCTAAGTTGTGGTCATAAATTAAGTATGAAAATTGTAACACTATATAGGGTTTAATAATGGCAACTATTACTAATTTTATAACAAATTGATCAAATCATGAATTCAACATATAATAGATATTGGTCGTACTGTAACAGGTTATTTCGTTTACCATTATTTTTTATCGTTTTACTTGTCAAATTTTATTGTGACATTATTGGCAGACACAAGACATCAACAAGAATGTCTTACTTATTATTACATTTTTTTTATATAGAGAATATCAGTATAATATCACTGTAAAATAATGGTAATTGTGTGTCTTGTCTTAAATTTAAAGAGATGGTAATTGTTTATATTTATGGTCGTTTTATGAATTAAGAAAATGATAATAAATAATTCAAGCATTTAAGATTATTATTCCCGTAGCTATAAAAAAAGAACATATGTCTGAAATCTTAACAGGACAATTTTAACTGAATATTTTAATATTCTTAAATACAATCCCATGTCATTGAGTAATACTAAGTACAATAAAATACATGCGCGCCTTAAAATAGGTATGTCGTTTAAAACTATTTTTTCACTACCTACATTTCTAGAATAATCAATATTAACAAAATAGTCAAAAGCGTACATTGTGTCCCAAAAAATAACGTTTTGGACTATTAAAAGAACAAGACACATTTTAAAATATTTACTAGTGTTATGCAAGTACCAATAATGAAACATGCTATACAGATGAAATATCATTCAAAATAATGAAACGAATTTTGAACAATTATATTTTAATTGTAGTCATTACAATTTATGAAAATTAGGCAGTTTTTATTGATTAGAGTTTAAAAAAATGAATGAGTAAACATATTGTTAGCACTAAATTAAAGTTCTATTTTTATTATTTTATTATTTTATCATATTCTGATTATTTTTAGTTTCCTCTCAAATAATCTCTAACAGGGGTACGATACACCGATAATTTGGGCAAAAATAAAAATAGTGATACATTATAATCTATTAATATAGTGACTGAATGATGACATTATTTAAAAAAATATCAATATCATATCAATACTCAACAATTTATTTAGTACCTAGATAGGTTTATTAGACTACATTACGATTTAATATAGTTATTTCATTTGTAGAAAGTGTTTAAAGTGTTTAAAGGGTTTATTTGTTTTATTAATTAAAACTACTTAGTCTTTATACTGTCAAGCTAAAATAAATTAGTATGTTATTTAATATTTCCCAGCTATTATCTTAAATAAATCACACGATTATTATTTAGCTGAAAGTTAAAATATACCATTATGATAAACCATATAATTACCTTATACAATCATATTAAAACCAAATTATAGTGTAAAAACTTTTATATAATTTCTGTATCGAATCAACTTAAATATGATTTTAATTTGCATTTATATAAGTATAGTCTACACTGTATGAGCTACAACTTCCTAAATAATACACGGAAATATCATCGAAAAAATATCACGATTGAAATGAATAATCAAGATCAGATACATTGAACAATGTGCATTGACTTTTACTTAAAAATACTATCGCATTTAAACATATTATAATATTCTGAAATTTACCAACGTGATTTCATCAATAAATATGTAACAAAATATGCATAAGCCAAAGTAAACGAAATTAATTAATACTCTTGTATAATATTAAAGTTTATACTAAAACTGTGCTTTATTATATTATTACTGTTATTGTATACTTTATATATAGTATATTTTAACATTTATAATGAGTTGTAAGAGAAATTAATACTATTCTATAATCTACTAAACGATATTTATATTCCATAATATATTATGGTAGGTATTATTCTGTGAAAGTGTGAACACTTGCAGGAACGGGAAATCACTGAGTGAAAGCATAACTGAAATGTATAATTCGGTATTTTATAGTCACACACATATTAAGTTTGAAACAATCAAATTAAGAAAATTGAAATTATAAGTATTTTTATAAAAAGTTGTATACTGCTATGATTTGTATACATAAACTATATATAATATATTATGTATCAAATATTATGAATCATTAGGTACTGTATACAAATGAAAAGTCATGATTTTACTCAATAGGTGCGTTCATTAAACAAACTCATTAGTAATTCAATTTAATGTAAAACATTTACGACATTGTAAATTGAAAATGTTTGAGATATTTGGATTCGTTATTCACACGGACATGAATAACATTATATTTTATAACTCTAAGTGAAATAGTGAAATTAGTATACTTCGTGAGATCATTATAATACATACGTACAGTAGTGTGCAAATAATTTGTTAATGACTCATGCATATTACAGAAACGAATAGACGATACTGGGATAGTCAATATAGTAAAATTTAAGCATCATGATTCACCTAGTACTTAAGCTTACCTCTATTTTTTCCATACATAAAAAAATGATTTTATAATTCTGATTTCCAAATAGGTATAGGAACTTGTTTTGTTTACTATTTCAGAAATACCCTGTAGAGATATCAACTTATTTTTTTTTGTTTAATGATATAACTACCCTTTTTCTATAAAAAATCTACTTTTTTTAAAATACTAAAGCATCAAAATTTAAATTTAAATGAGTAATTTTATAATTATTTAATTTCGCGTACTAAGTGTAAGAGGTAGGGGATAATAGGTTCGAGATATACTGGAGCTATAATAATAATATGAATATTGTAGTATTACATATTTATATATTACCATTTTTCAATTTATAAAAAATGTCCGAGTATAAAATGTAGGTACCAGATTAAATATTGCATTCATTTTACATTTTTATAAAACCATTTTTAAGGACTACCTGAGACTAAGGACCTATACTTCATGTAACAATTTAATCACTCAGAACACTCCTTAAATTGTATATACAATTTAAGTGCTTGCATGTATGGTTATTAAATGCTTAAAAATTCCAAAAATCAAAATTTAAAAATCATAACTATTTAAAGAAAAATGGGGTCGATAATGAAAACTGATGAATCGCAGTATAAATGTATATAATATTATATTATATGGGTTATGGACATAATATATAATAATCATGACATAAATATATCACGAATATCATGAATATATAACGTTTCATTTTTGTTTGGCACTCGTGAAATAATATTATGCGTATCTAACTGTTAACATTTTTACGTATACATAGGTCACAATGTCATATAGAATTTAACGTAGTGGTTCTCAAAGATAGTCTTACAATAGTACACGTCGCACACCATTAAACACGTTCACTAATTAATGTATTAGTCGTGATCGTCTTCGTCGATCATAGATCTCTAAAACTCCTATAATATATGTATAGGTACACGGGCGACGGATACATGTATAAATAACCTATACGACACGTAGATAAGCTTCATCAGCACGAATACGTATCCTCGGTGTCTAAAGATGTATACTATTTAAGGTATACGAAATGCAATATCGCCGTGTTCCTTGTAGACAGTGTTGAACAGGGAAATCTGATTATCTGATTTTAGTTGTAAAAAATAAAATTTAGCTGATACGTTACCGCATACGGTACACTACGACCAACCGTTGATCAAATAGTAAATCGCAAACCCAAATTGCATACAAGTACATCTAAATTTACAAATAATAAAGTATGAAACCGAAAAAAAAATCCACCATGGCCACACGGTCTACAATATTAACACGGTGATGGTGTAATAGTATCTTAACCCGCCTGGTAAATAAATTAAAATACTGCCGTGGCAAGAATTTCATTTGCACGTTTACCGCATAACGAATCCGTTCGTCGGGATCCAGATGATTTAATTGTGAATCACTGGACTCAGGCCAATCGTAGAGACTTATTTCGCGGTGTAATGAACTCTGACGATAAAATACAGTAAAAATCTGCTGATAAACCTTCACAACACGAACACACTTGCTCGGTGCATAACCCGACCGGTGGATGAATTAGAATACCGCGATGCTAAGAATTTCGGCTGCACGTTTTCCGCTCGATGAATCAGTTCATAGCCTGGATCTAGACGATTTGACATATTTTATCGTTATTTTTTTGACGAAGAGAATCAGTGGACTGGCGCCGATCGTAGTGACTGATTTTGCGGTGTGTATTGAATTCCGACGGGAAAAAATTCGCAGACTATTTACTACACACTCCTACATATGATTATATTATAAATACTCGGAGTCTACCCACAATGCATTATTACATTATGTGCAGCTCGGAGAAGTCGGCGGTGTCCGTGCGAAATTCCGCCGACGACGAAACGGATTGCGACCGTTCGCGTATACGTGCACACTTGCAGCACGCGAGAGCTGGGCGACTATCGAAATTGCGACGAAATAAAATGAAAAACGGGCGGAAGACGAAGGAGAAAAAAAGAAAAAAGAGTCGTAATCAGAGACGGGACGCGGAATAGGTATTTTTCCGTCGGAATAATGGCGATCGATCGGTCGCGTGCTTCCTCTCTGGCCGCGGTCATCGTGTCTTGCACACGCACAGCGCATTATTGCCGACGACGACGTCCGGTATGCATTTTTTATATTATATGTATTATGCACTTGACCTACGCCTATATATTACACCTATAATACGCCGGCGACTGCGACGTGCCCACCCGTCCGCCGCCGACAACTCTGTGTCTCCGCGAATAATGTCCGTCGCATATCGAGGACGGCCGGCCGAACGCAGCACGGAAACACAAGAAACGACACAGAGTCCAATGCACTATACCTTCACAGCCTAACCTACCTAATAATAATAATAAGTAATTGTCATTCGGAACACGAGCATTACGGGATCGCATGAGCCCATTGTGCGCCGCGACGCGTATATTATGTAGGCACACTGTAGCACACAGACAATCCAGCACGTACAAAAAGGAGCGTTGTCCCCTAAGGGTATACGACGAATAATATACGATATAATATTATTATAATTATTATTATTATTATCATCGTCATTATTATTATCATTATTATTATTATTGTAACCTATGCGTGGTGGATGGGCGATGGCCCCGCGGGCGGTTTATAATAATTTGGAGTCATGTGAATTAATATTCGGTAATGGCCGGACGACCTGAATTGATCGCACTGCAGAATGCGACACACAGCCGTTCGTCAAAATATAAGCGTTGATAATTCAATCAGGCTATCGGAGTGCCGAGCTGTACGGGAAAGGTAGGTAATTAAACCCTACAACGATTACCGAGGAATTATGAAAATGAAAAGAAAACCAATACCGTTCCCTACTCGAAACGAAATAGCATTCTAATATTAATAANTCATCGACAAAATATCACGATTGAAATGCATAATCAAGATCAGATACATTGAACACTGTGCATTGACTTTTACTTAAAAATACTATCGCATTTAAACATATTATAATATTCTGAAATTTACCAACGTGATTTCATCAATAAATATGTAACAAAATATGCATAAGCCAAAGTAAACGAAATTAATTAATACTCTTGTATAATATTAAAGTTTATACTAAAACTGTGCTTTATTATATTATTACTGTTATTGTATACTTTATATATAGTATATTTTAACATTTATAATGAGTTGTAAGAGAAATTAATACTATTCTATAATCTACTAAACGATATTTATATTCCATAATATATTATGGTAGGTATTATTCTGTGAAAGTGTGAACACTTGCAGGAACGGGAAATCACTGAGTGAAAGCATAACTGAAATGTATAATTCGGTATTTTATAGTCACACACATATTAAGTTTGAAACAATCAAATTAAGAAAATTGAAATTATAAGTATTTTTATAAAAAGTTGTATACTGCTATGATTTGTATACATAAACTATATATAATATATTATGTATCAAATATTATGAATCATTAGGTACTGTATACAAATGAAAAGTCATGATTTTACTCAATAGGTGCGTTCATTAAACAAACTCATTAGTAATTCAATTTAATGTAAAACATTTACGACATTGTAAATTGAAAATGTTTGAGATATTTGGATTCGTTATTCACACGGACATGAATAACATTATATTTTATAACTCTAAGTGAAATAGTGAAATTAGTATACTTCGTGAGATCATTATAATACATACGTACAGTAGTGTGCAAATAATTTGTTAATGACTCATGCATATTACAGAAACGAATAGACGATACTGGGATAGTCAATATAGTAAAATTTAAGCATCATGATTCACCTAGTACTTAAGCTTACCTCTATTTTTTCCATACATAAAAAAATGATTTTATAATTCTGATTTCCAAATAGGTATAGGAACTTGTTTTGTTTACTATTTCAGAAATACCCTGTAGAGATATCAACTTATTTTTTTTTGTTTAATGATATAACTACCCTTTTTCTATAAAAAATCTACTTTTTTTAAAATACTAAAGCATCAAAATTTAAATTTAAATGAGTAATTTTATAATTATTTAATTTCGCGTACTAAGTGTAAGAGGTAGGGGATAATAGGTTCGAGATATACTGGAGCTATAATAATAATATGAATATTGTAGTATTACATATTTATATATTACCATTTTTCAATTTATAAAAAATGTCCGAGTATAAAATGTAGGTACCAGATTAAATATTGCATTCATTTTACATTTTTATAAAACCATTTTTAAGGACTACCTGAGACTAAGGACCTATACTTCATGTAACAATTTAATCACTCAGAACACTCCTTAAATTGTATATACAATTTAAGTGCTTGCATGTATGGTTATTAAATGCTTAAAAATTCCAAAAATCAAAATTTAAAAATCATAACTATTTAAAGAAAAATGGGGTCGATAATGAAAACTGATGAATCGCAGTATAAATGTATATAATATTATATTATATGGGTTATGGACATAATATATAATAATCATGACATAAATATATCACGAATATCATGAATATATAACGTTTCATTTTTGTTTGGCACTCGTGAAATAATATTATGCGTATCTAACTGTTAACATTTTTACGTATACATAGGTCACAATGTCATATAGAATTTAACGTAGTGGTTCTCAAAGATAGTCTTACAATAGTACACGTCGCACACCATTAAACACGTTCACTAATTAATGTATTAGTCGTGATCGTCTTCGTCGATCATAGATCTCTAAAACTCCTATAATATATGTATAGGTACACGGGCAACGGATACATGTATAAATAACCTATACGACACGTAGATAAGCTTCATCAGCACGAATACGTATCCTCGGTGTTTAAAGATGTATACTATTTAAGGTATACGGAATGCAATATCGCCGTGTTCCTTGTAGACAGTGTTGAACAGGGAAATCTGATTATCTGATTTTAGTTGTAAAAAATAAAATTTAGCTGATACGTTACCGCATACGGTACACTACGACCAACCGTTGATCAAATAGTAAATCGCAAACCCAAATTGCATACAAGTACATCTAAATTTACAAATAATAAAGTATGAAACCGAAAAAAAAATCCACCATGGCCACACGGTCTACAATATTAACACGGTGATGGTGTAATAGTATCTTAACCCGCCTGGTAAATAAATTAAAATACTGCCGTGGCAAGAATTTCATTTGCACGTTTACCGCATAACGAATCCGTTCGTCGGGATCCAGATGATTTAATTGTGAATCACTGGACTCAGGCCAATCGTAGAGACTTATTTCGCGGTGTAATGAACTCTGACGATAAAATACAGTAAAAATCTGCTGATAAACCTTCACAACACGAACACACTTGCTCGGTGCATAACCCGACCGGTGGATGAATTAGAATACCGCGATGCTAAGAATTTCGGCTGCACGTTTTCCGCTCGATGAATCAGTTCATAGCCTGGATCTAGACGATTTGACATATTTTATCGTTATTTTTTTGACGAAGAGAATCAGTGGACTGGCGCCGATCGTAGTGACTGATTTTGCGGTGTGTATTGAATTCCGACGGGAAAAAATTCGCAGACTATTTACTACACACTCCTACATATGATTATATTATAAATACTCGGAGTCTACCCACAATGCATTATTACATTATGTGCAGCTCGGAGAAGTCGGCGGTGTCCGTGCGAAATTCCGCCGACGACGAAACGGATTGCGACCGTTCGCGTATACGTGCACACTTGCAGCACGCGAGAGCTGGGCGACTATCGAAATTGCGACGAAATAAAATGAAAAACGGGCGGAAGACGAAGGAGAAAAAAAGAAAAAAGAGTCGTAATCAGAGACGGGACGCGGAATAGGTATTTTTCCGTCGGAATAATGGCGATCGATCGGTCGCGTGCTTCCTCTCTGGCCGCGGTCATCGTGTCTTGCACACGCACAGCGCATTATTGCCGACGACGACGTCCGGTATGCATTTTTTATATTATATGTATTATGCACTTGACCTACGCCTATATATTACACCTATAATACGCCGGCGACTGCGACGTGCCCACCCGTCCGCCGCCGACAACTCTGTGTCTCCGCGAATAATGTCCGTCGCATATCGAGGACGGCCGGCCGAACGCAGCACGGAAACACAAGAAACGACACAGAGTCCAATGCACTATACCTTCACAGCCTAACCTACCTAATAATAATAATAAGTAATTGTCATTCGGAACACGAGCATTACGGGATCGCATGAGCCCATTGTGCGCCGCGACGCGTATATTATGTAGGCACACTGTAGCACACAGACAATCCAGCACGTACAAAAAGGAGCGTTGTCCCCTAAGGGTATACGACGAATAATATACGATATAATATTATTATAATTATTATTATTATTATCATCGTCATTATTATTATCATTATTATTATTATTGTAACCTATGCGTGGTGGATGGGCGATGGCCCCGCGGGCGGTTTATAATAATTTGGAGTCATGTGAATTAATATTCGGTAATGGCCGGACGACCTGAATTGATCGCACTGCAGAATGCGACACACAGCCGTTCGTCAAAATATAAGCGTTGATAATTCAATCAGGCTATCGGAGTGCCGAGCTGTACGGGAAAGGTAGGTAATTAAACCCTACAACGATTACCGAGGAATTATGAAAATGAAAAGAAAACCAATACCATTCCCTACTCGAAACGAAATAGCATTCTAATATTAATAATAACACGAGCCTGAGTCCTACCGAAGATTCGATTTAATAATAATAATAACAATAATTAATTCACATAAAAATAGTTGCAGCGCAGAACTACTCGTCGATCCAATTTTATTATGTGTTTATAACGCGTTATCAACCGAACCATATTTCGATCTTTAGTAAAAGTTTTCAAAATCAGGACGAATTCCATTTTACCGTTTCCATAATAACAAATTATACTTTATTCCCACCGCAGTCACGTATACAATGTTCATGTTTACAACTAATGTTATCAATATATATCATGTTCGTATTTTCTCTCCTATTATACTTCGATTGAAACCGATTATTTTAATATTATATACCTAGTTCTAATGCTTCCATTGAGACCAAATAAGCAAATAAGCTACACCTAAATTATTATTGTTAGTTTTATTATTTTGCATATAATTTTTGATAATGATTTATGCCAAAACAATTAACGGTTAATATAATTGTATAGCTCGCACAATTTAACCATCGTAATTATTATAATTTACAAATGCACGTCATAAATCAATATTCTTTATAGATACACCGAGAAGAATATAAATACATTTATAATAATTAAATAATTATATTCCACATATGTGTCGTGAAATATTCAAATGATATATTATGATTTGTTATTAATTCTTAGTTAATGGCAACAAAGAACGACAATTATTATTGAAACTTAATATTATAGAAAAGTATGTAAATATTTCAAATATTATACAAACTAGAATCGATAATTTGCTAAGAGTTAAAATCTTTTATTGGTTAATCATTAGTAACTGCATTATCCAATAATTGAAATTATTTCAATAGATATATACATTATACACCTTTGAGTGCATTGTATTTTGATTAATAAATTGCTGTGTACATGATTAATATTAAACAAGTACACAAGTATCTTTCAATAATCTTAACGTAGCAAAGAAAATTGCACTTTTAGAGTAAGGTTAATGTTAATTTAATTGCTGTTTGCATAATATATGAAAATAAATTATACATACGACATACCTCCCACACCTAAGTTAACTTTTATAGTTTTGTGTATCTTTAAATTCAAAACGTCAAGAAAATAAAATTAGTTTTAAAAGTTATAACAAATGTGTGACCACATGTGGGTAATGAAAATTTAAATCCACAAAAATCGTAAATACAACAGATGTTTGCTTACAAGTTACAAATAATATTAGTCCATCAAGGTCAGCTAATTAAGTATAAGTATATGTTGTTGAGATTAATTTATGCAATTGCATTTCTACTCGTATTATAACTTCTAAAATATTATAATCAATGCAACATAAAATAATATATTGATTTTTTTATTACTCTTATGATTTCGAGAACCAACGAGCGCTATTCAAAATATCAATTAACTTTTCTTCAAAGTGAATTAGTTTCTCTTGTATTTATGCATTGTGCTAGTTTTGAGAATATTTAGTTAGGTATATATATTTTTATTAAATTAAATTTTTAATTTTGATACTTCTATTAAATGTTTTACTAATCAATTAATGATTCTTAATATAAAATAACTATTTTTAAATTATTATATTCATTAAAAATGTATTTATCGAGGTATTTATAGTTGTCTTTTAAACATCTATTAACTGGTCGTTATTTTTGTTTCGAAAGAATTTAAAATGTATTTAAAAGGTATTAGTTCATAACTACTATCGGGAAATTTTCCTGAATATTGTAAAATTATTGAATTTATATTAAACTTTAAAACCTAATTATTGGGATAATATTTTTTTTTTTATTAAAACTAATATGTCTTAACATTATAACTCATTAAATAACTTTACCTACCGGCTTAATAATTTTTTACCGTGGGAAATTTTAATATTACTCATTTTACCTATTGAATTTAGTGAGAATTAAAAAAATATTGACTCTATACGTGTACAAATATAATGAGTTTTCAAACAACAGAATATATAAGATGGGATATTTCGGTTTAATTGTGATTTTCGTACAAGATAGGTAGAAAAAAACTAAGATAAAATGAAAAGTATCTAATTAAATTTAATCAATAAAAGGTAATCCTCCTTTAAATGATGAAGAAACCAAGAATATAAAAAAGTAAGATACTGGATTAATGGGAGCGTCTTTATTAAAAACAAACAAAATCCTCCCAAATTCTCAGAACCTTAAACCGTTGTTTATACTTGCGCAACAAAAACATCTATAGACTGGCAGAAATAATTTAAATTATTATTTTTTAAATGTCAATGATAATTTATGAGAGCAAAAAACACTGTGCACAGTGTTCGTGACCGCGCATTAAAATCTTTAATACCTAGGTACTCTAGAATCGGGTTTTTTCGTCATCATGATACGTGAACAAAAACATTTTATTAATGTTAATTTTAATTATTTATTTAGAATTTTCATAATACGTTATCACTGTTACCGGGGATTGGTTTTACCTACAGAGCTTCTTCAATAGAGTATATTATCTAAGAACAATATATTAAAAGTAAAATTTTCCTAACTTATTGCAGTTAGATATTTCTTTCAAAAAGGTTTAAGATAATTATTTGTGAAAAAAAAAATAGTATCGAGCATTTTGCGCAAACGAAAGAATCAAAAATATTTTTGTTCAGACTCACCTGTTGAATTTAGTATATTGTCACCTGCGGCTCTCGCCGACTCGAATGGTATGCATCACACTCACTTAAATAAAGTACTACACATTAAACTAAACTAACGGAACGAAAATAAACAATAAATAACACTCAAGAGTAAAACATTCAATAAACAAAATCGGTAATCACAAAAAAAATGTTCGACTATATTCTCAAACGAACGCACTCACGTAAGTATTGGCCTTATGCCTGACTGGGCAGTGTTATTGTTTTGGATCTGGTGTAGCGTGGCAGTATCACCGTGATAGCTGCTGCTGCTCACCATACCTGTTTGATCCTACCTACCTGTCCGACCGGAGTGAGATCGTTTCACGTACTCACCACAGTGCAGCCAACGGAATTTCCGCGGATGGGAGAGGGCAGATAATATTATTATAATACCATAACATCATAAAAAAGTGTTATTTTGTTATTTATTTATTAACGAAAATAATACGCAAATTGTACAGGCTATTTATGATAATCATATTTTATATTTTGTATCGTTTATAATTTGTGTCACATTTTTTTCTTTTTATTAAGAATTCAAAATATTTACCTAGGGGTTTCAATCATTTTAACTACTTATTCAGTGTATTTCCTACATTGTATTTTTACATTCTTACTCTGTGGTGTATTCACGTTATATTTATGTAGTAGATAGTCAGTTGTCGGTAAATAATTAATTGATTACAAGTAAAACGAAAGTTTTAATTTTTTTTTCAATCTTTCCAGTTAAATATCATATTAAATGGATAAATATTATATTTTGATTTAGGTTATTTCCAATTGCATTGACTACAATTGTAAAAATAAAATTCTTTTATAACAATTTTAATAAAAATGAAAATTCATAATCATAAAAAAAAAACACATACAATTATAAACTATTTTATGAATGTGTATAAAATGTTTTCATTCATTGGCCACGTTGTATTTTAAAACTACGTCTTTACTATGATACTTTCGAAAACCGAAGACCACATTCTTCATGCTAAAAAGATAAAACTGTTATTGTAAAATACTTTGAAAGCTTAAACAATAATATTTGATTTAGCTTTTGTTAATTTAATAATAATTTAAAAAGTAACATCTGATGAAATTTTTTCTAGTGCCTAGGTGTTACCTATAATTATTATATTAAAAAGTTATGATTTCAAATAAACTAACGAATGTTTTTTTTTTCTTAGGTAAGCTATTTTCTATACATTTTAATTATATTTTCTTATGAAAACAATAACCAAGTCGAAAATCATTATAATTAGTAATTAGGTAAATATTTTGTATAGGTACCTACATTTCGTTATGTTTCCTAATTATTTATAAAACACCTACATATAAACACATAATAAGCTGCACCAGCTTAATAATATAAACCTAGATAATTGTAATAATCTGATACAAGGAACTTTCTTTCATTTTTCTTATGATCGTATTCTATCTATTTTTCACATTTTATTGCATTATTGTCTTTTTAACATAATTCTAATTTAACGTCCAAATTATAACTCCAAGAGTACTACAATTTTAGTTATAAGAATAATATATTTTATTATATAAAGGGTAATTTATTATCTAAATATAATTTTTTTTTTAAATTCAAATTATGTATTAAAATAAGTTTCAAAAATTAAGTAACATAAAGTACGAGATATAAATAAGTTACTTATAAATAAGAAAGAAAAGAAAATCTAACTATAATTAAACAAAAAAAAAAAATGAGTTTAGAAGTATTTCAATATTTGTACAACTCAAGTTTTTAGTTTTCAAAGAAAACAATTGTTAAATAACTTACATTATTTGGTGACCTAAATCTGCACCAACAACTTAAACACGTCATACCTAGAACTATTGGATAATTCAATATGATAATACAGTAATTATAATGGGTACTTTCGTTGAAGTCTCCGTAATAATTTATTGAAATATTCATAATAATATTAATACGGTCGAGGATTCATAGAATCAGCCCATTTGTGCAATTTGAACATCGCGTGATATTCATTTAAATAAGGACTACAAGAGCTTATATAATGAAAATTAATAGTGCAAAAATAATTATTTCCAAATACATGTTTCCAACCTAGAACCTATTTACATAATAGTAATACATAATCTATAGTAACTTACTATGTCAATATTTCAATTTTTTTTTCAACTTGCCATTAAATATTACAAATAGATAAGTTGATATTTTGACTTAAGTTACTTCTAACGACACTTAATTTAACTTTGAAAATGTATTATTTTATAATAATTGTATTAAAAAATTAAAAATCATACTATTATGAAAATTAAAAATATTAGGAAAAGCGATATTATGTTTCATGTTTATGTTTAAAATGCATTCATTTATTGGCCATCTTGTATTCCTAAACAATGATGAATAGAGTTCTCGTGTTTTTTTACACATACGCGTATTAAATACCCTCCGGCCTTCACCAGCTTATTGTAGAGTATTTCAAAATAATGATAATATAATTATATGATATAATGCAACGGCTTAGCAAAACTATCATATTTAGTTGGTGTATGAAATTCTGTTGTGGCGAACTTAACTTAAAACAGTCGATTTCAGTACGCAATTATTTGTATAATAATAACAGAATAGTTCATTGTTCATGTTGATGTAACAAGTTATAGGTACCTATCAATTTGTTGAAAATAGATATTATCAAAATAAATTATCAACTATAATTAAAATGAATAATGCTTTAGTTATGTGTAATTGCTATTACGGTTTAAAAAAAAAGCAAAAACTATTTCTTTCATTTTGATTGTAATAATTCCAATAATTATGACTTAATTGTATAGCTAGTATACAAATAATAATTCAAAATCGAAATAATATTCTAAAAATGTTGATTTATAAAAAGTTTATTAACGAATCAAACACGTAAGACACGACTTGTTAAATATAATATAACGTACTTATTTATTTATTTAAATTGTTTACGGGCATTGTTTTAGCAAATTACAGAATGTATTTGTAAAATTATGTATTCAATACGAGAAAGAAAAACATATTTTATTATTACAAAAATAATAATTAAAATAAAATTGTATAATATAAAACCTTTTTTTTATGAATATAAAAGAAGTAAAAATACAAATAATGTACTCTATGTCATATGTTTAATAATAATAAAGTTGGTAGTAAACTATGACTTTGTAGGTACAGATTGAAAAAGAAGCATCGAAGTTAGTAAGGGACATACAATGCAACCAGAAGCTTATTTATTATTGTACATACTAATTTTTTTTTACATTCTTGTATTTTTGATATAGTTGAGTTAGGAATAATGTTTTTAATTTACAACAAAACGACATAAATCATTATTTTTGGTTATGGAATTTCGTTCACATTTGAACATTAAAAAACTAAAAACAAAAACATGTATTTATAGATTTTTCGGTTGTAGAATAATGTAATAGAGTTGAACTTTGTTTCAAATTTTCAACCCTTAGCCATAAAAGTTAAAAGCTTAAACAATTTTGAATGATATGAATTTTGTCAAAATTGTATGAAAAAAAAACTAAAAATAAATGAAAATTGAAAATGTCCGTCCACAGCTTAAAACGACTCAAAATATTTTGAAAGTTTTATCAAGTATATGAATTGGTAACATAAACATAATATTATGATGTAAATTTCAAGTATCTGCGGTTATTCGTTTTTGAATCACGACATAATAAGACAATCGCTATATGGGAAAATGGAGGGAATATCCAATGTTAAAAAATGTTAACTTCAAACGCTCATAAAAAATTAATTTGACTTTCAGGTAAAACTTTTTTTTTGATAAAGGTAGAAAAACTAATAATGAATTTCACATTAAATTTTCAAATCTTAGATATGAAAATAAAATGTTTTATAAATTTCTAGCTAAAAATAATTTTGCAAATTTTTGTGATTTTTACGTATTTTGTCGAAATTTGTTATTCAGACTCTCATAAAAAATTATTATAGACTTACACTTAACTTTTTTTTTAATTTCCACTAATAACAACTTATGAGGAACCTTGTATAATATTTTCAAGTTTTTTGACATATTTTTAAGGACGCTAATCGAAAAAAAACTAATAATAATCAAAAATTTCATATACTTATAAATAGTTCAATATGAATCAAAATATTTTGAATATCTTAGAGTGCATAGAAAATACTAACACAAACATTCAGAAAAAATTGCATGTATCCATGGTCATTTTTTTTAGAGTTACACTAAAAACCAAAATCGATTTTATAGAAAACTGGTTTTGCGTATAAATTCCCGTTTTTCTTTAATTTGGTGTTTGTTTTTCCTGTCCCTTTTTAAAACTATTTTGAATTTTACATTTTGACCTCTTGAATGCACCAACAAGATTCACTTTTCTACCAGAAAATTTGTTGTTGAGGAAAATTGAAGAACTTTCACTGCCCCAAACCGTGATAACAGACACAAAAATAAAAAAACACACATCATTGTAAAATCAATACATTCATCGCTCCACTCAAAATCTAAAATTATATTATACTATGCGCATATATTTCATAGAATTTGTTTGACAAAATATTACTATTCTAATAAATCCTTTTTTAGTTATTAATTTATTACTATTTAATATTATACTTTCACCATTATATAATTATTATTCTGTAGTCTGAGATTAATTAATGAATACACAACAATATAATAATGTATGTTTTTTTTTAAAATTCTTTACCTATCCTCATTTAAGTATAATTTAATAACATATTTTCGTTTGAATAAATTTAACCATGTATTACTTTAAATATTAATAGTACTGAACTATTGACATCAAACACCATCAATAATAACTATATTTCTTTATTTATTATGATGTCCACCTAAAATTGTTTCATTCATGTATTTATTAAATTATTTCTAAGCAAAATGAAGTCAAATACCCAGATTTTTTCAAAGTATTGATATTGATGATTCTTATTAATAATGTTGAGGCTTATGCTTATATTAGATCCATTTTGGCAAAAATATAAAAAAATTTAATTTATTCGTATAAAAATACTCAACGACAAATGACAATATTCATAACAAAAACAAGATTATTCTTATGCCTAAACGTATCCATAGTAAAACACGTTCTTAGACAATTTCACAATACTTAAGCGTTTCCTAATACCACAAATATGTATCGTTATTTTTGCTTGATGGTAAAAACTTAATACTTTCTAGTTCAAGGTGTTAAAAATAATTGGTTTGTACATATTTTTCAATTTAAAACAATATTAGTTCTAAAGTTCTATCCACCGTTATTTTAGATGATGTTTAGGAAAATGAGAAATGTACTGATATTTAAATAATTAATTTAATATAAATTAATTTTCTAATCTTATTGTTTCTATTATATTATATCGAGAAATAAATATAAAAATGAATGTGATAATATAAATATAACATAACCATTTCAATATTATAAAATATGTAAAGATTGAAAATGTTATGTAAATTGAATAATAAAATATGTCAAAATCCAAAAAGTTTCTTTGGTTTTCAAGGAAATCATGACCTATATAAAAGTATAAATTTAATACTAAAACCAATAATATTTATTTTATTTAAATTAGTTTAAAGCTTCGTGGCTTTTATATAAAAGCTTTGCTTAAAATCTTTTTTAGGGATTTGAATAATAAACACCATTAAATGTAAAAAAAAATACCTCAGTTCTAATAAAACCCAATTAAGTGACGTCATAGAATATATGGACTGATTGTATAAAGGTTTTAATAAAAAATTATATTTTCGTAACTCGTTATTTTTTCATCTGAATACAATATACGTATAAAACATATTCTGAACCAAATACATATTTTTTATTATTGAAATAACAGCCAAAAATGTGTTAAATCGTATTTGTTTCAACAGTTAATAATGTCTTGTCAACTTAAATATTATTAGTTATAAATTATAATTCATATTTTATTTTAAGATAAAAATGTTTCACTTCCGTCTTGAAAAAAGTACAAGTTTTGCAGAATGTGTGTCAACATTCTCAAACCAAATTCTAATATCCCAAATTACAAAATAAATAATATTCCAAACATTTGAGTATTCAATATAAATTGTGTGATACAATATTTTTGAGTGAAGATATTAGTGTATCATACATGTTTATGTTAATTTTCTTAGTGTAAAATCAAGAACATTCTCATTGTTTTGAATGTTGGTAACTGGTATTGCCTAATCTACAACTATCAAAAAATTAAATTATAAATATTTATATTTTCTCCATATTATTATACTTTCTGTTTCTATAATTAACTACGTTCTCATATTGTTTAATTTTCACTGTTTTAAAAACAATGAGGTGATCATAACTTGATTTTGACTAATATTAATGTTATAACACAATCTTTTACTTGGTTCATTTTTGTATCATTGAATTATTCACATAGTTATCATCGTATTTATCATTGTCCTATCTAAGTATCTTTCGTCAGTATAGGTAATGAATAATAACATTAATTCATTTAGATACTTTAAATCATAGTGTACATTTACAACAGGTAGGTTCCTAACACAAAAATATAACAATATGAATATCCAAAACTACTATAATAAACAGTGATTTTGAATAACTACGATATGCTAAATAAAATCAACTAATGAGTATTGGAATTGATACACAGAATAGCATTAAACGAGCCGTGTGAAATTAACAAACAAAGTTCACTAGCTACATAAAAAACTTATTTATCAACTATTTGTTTGTCTAGGTACTGAGATTAGTATTTATAGAAAAGTTTGCAATTTTCAAGTTGTGTTTACAATCTTAATCCTATCCTTTGCCTTCCTATAAAATGTTTTATCTGGTTTTAAACCACTACTTGAAGCTATTAGGACTCATTATGTATCTTTGTAGCAACATTACCTAATAGGCGTAGAATACTTGTCAATGTAACTTTTAAAGTGAGCCAGAGGTCGTAAGTGTACAATGTATTTTGTTCGGCTAGTTTTCTGAAGATAAAGAGCTTGAGATACAGCTAGCGTATTATCACGAAAAAAGTGTAGCATTTTAAAAATAAAACCTAAGTAGTTAATATATTTGTTTTTGGATAGGTTCCAATAGCTTGGTACTTCGTTTTAAGAAAAGATTCCATATAACTAAGCTGTACTCAAGTAGTCAAGTACAATCGCAACGTAATAATGTATTCCAAAGTACCAGAAGGTAACATTATACCGAATTTAGCCCTGCACAATGATCCAGATCCACCAAAGGCACAGAAAACCTTGGCTAAAATTCATATTTAAATATATACCAAAGGATATACAATAATATAATATTTGAATGGAGTTGTATAAAATATAAATTTTTTTAAGAAATTAATTTGTATGAACACAAATCACAACGCATGGTCAATAATCGAATAGTCAACAATAATTTACTTAATTTAACTTTCCTTAATGTTTAAATTACAAGTGATTAGCTCAGCCACGCCGTGATCAAGGTCATTTTAAGTTTTAACGACAATTCTGTATTAAACGATAGTCACGAATATGGCTGTCTTATCAACACTAAGTTAAGATGATGTACGTAAGTAAAACTGTATTTAATAAAAAAATAATAAAAAAAAAATAGCTGTTGGTATATAAACTGTTATAAGCTGTATAACTCCAAATATGAGAAACAAAATTTAGAAATACATATTTATCTATTTTTGTGTAAAGTAATGCACCATAGACTACCTACTATAAGACTATAAGTCTACAGAAATAATATCAAAAGACTTGTTATAAATTCTTTAACATAAAACTGTTATCGAAATAAAAATAAAAATATTAGATAAATGTTCATTTTTGAAACGTAAAATTCTATTAATTTTTGGGGCTATTTAAGATAAAAATACGATTACTAAATATTGTAGAACATGGTTGATATTGGCGTCTAGTGTTGATCTTAAACTGATGTCACTCAAAAGCTCAGAGAAGTTGATAGATTCATTTAATAGTTTGTATTAGTAAAAATAAAGAATCAATATAATCACGCTGTAAACTTAGATCGGATATTCTAACACGGTTCTCAATATTATAAATAATAGGTATTCGTATTCCCTTTATATTTAATTATTTTAATGAAAAAGCAATTATTTTGTAAAAATTATTTAAACTTAATAAATGTTGGAAATTAAACCAATACATTGAGGTTTCGAAACCAACGAATAAGCTTTAAAACTGGATACACCAACACAGAATACTAAAAAACTTATAAGATATATCAGTACAGTTACGTTTCATTAAACCTATGTTTCTAAAAGCTTTTATTACAAAGAGTTTTAATTTGTCGTTCAAAACTCAGATCTCTCGAAAAGTTTATATCCATATTCCTATCTTCATTGATAACTCTGATTTCTGAATCAGCTACAGTGGCTACATTATAACGGTATGAAATGAGTAAGCTCTTATTTTTTTTTTATTATTATTTATTGGCGTCTCAACTACTAAGATTATTGGCTTACAATATTTACAACAGTTATATATAAGTGTATGTCAGGATATAACAGTATTGAATTTTTATTTTTATTTCAATTTAAATGTGAAAGGATATATTATTATACAAGATGAAAAAAAACGTATAGCTATTATACTACCACATTATTAAGTACCTAATTAATTGATCGATTAGGTACTATTTAATTATTATAAATCATATATTATATACATATAGACTTATACATTTTCTAGATTATTATTTTAATTTATATATGGTTATTTATAATTCGGACAAAAGTCTTTAAAAACAAAACAAAGTAACATAAAAATCTCCAAATCATTTTATTAACAGTTTCATAAAAACACATACTCTGCACAGTACATAATTCATACGGAATGTATCGATTTACTTAGTGTGTTTATATGCCTCATATCCAGTACGAAAGGAAGCAGATTATCTCATAGAGTGAGGTCGTATTTGAGAGAGTGATTGGCCAAAGAAAGTTACGAGTTGATTGCTGTTCGCTTGGTGTCTGAGTCTACGTACAACGATAATAATTGATAATATACTAATGTGACACAATGTTTGCCAATTTCCATGAAAAGTTTCTATACCTAATAATATTATACAAAGTTTCTTGTTTCTTTGAGTACGTGTTGTACTAGTCTAAAATTAATACATCTATAGTAAGTTAATATTTAATGCAACTCTGACTATCTAATTCCATTTCAAACAGTCATGATTCACGACAGTCTATACGCTTATAGGGTTTATTGTTATTATTAACATAATTCTATGAATTTGCTATTCATTTAATGTATTTCGTAGGTAGTGATAGAACGATACAATGAATAATTAACTATGAACTACAGACCATGAATAACAAAAAGGGTAAGGGTGTGATTATATTATGTATCAAAGTATAATTCTATTTTGTCTATAATTAATATAATCTATGCTATAATAGTTAAAATTGTTCATTTCCATTGTACAATAGGTACTCTAATACATTACAATGTTAGAGTTGCTCATTTTTGTTATGCGTTCGCACGGTACCTATACTTATATATTTCAAATACCTACTGTTCAGAAATTTCACATCTTTTTAGCCACAAATAAAAAATATTAGAATCTTTATTCTAATATTATGCTAAAAATTATGTAATCATATCGTATAATATTTTGTGGACTATAAATATTTTATAATTATACTAATAAATAATATTAGATGAGTTTTAATTCTTGATTTTTTAAAATCAAGTATTAAAACTCATCTCTATCTAAAATCATTGTTTATAGTCACAAGCAAATACTATTATTAATGCATAGTTTTATAAAAGTAACTATTTATTTATAATTGTTAGATTAAAGATACAATTTAATGTCAAGGGAGTAGCTCCGTAGAAGGTTATTAATAATATTATATTATACAGGAACAAGGCAAAGAAGTAGTTTTGTTAATTATTTTATAATAGCAACTTTCACAAGACTTAACACAAATAAAATTAATTTTATTTAACAATCAATACTTATTATATTCGAATAGGTATTATTTATTTTAATATCAAGACATCCAATCACATATTTTATAATAAAATTTGTTTAAAAAAAAAAACTCAAAGAGTTTATTTAAATTAAAAAAAAATAATAATAATAAAAATAATGATTAAATATGAGAAAAATTAGGTATCGAGTTAATTGTGAAACTATTTTTCGTTACCAAGGCTGATATTCAACATTCTTTATTTCATTCATAATAGCACCGGACAGTGCCGACAGTGCCATGCAATTTTTATCTTGTTAAGTACCTACGTCTATAAAAGTGCTTCTACAGCTATAGAATACTAAAGTTAAATAATACCATCTATAATGATCTCAGACTTGAGTATTGTAAAAAAAAACCTCAAATATATATTTTTATTAAGGAATCGAACGAATTTATATTTTACATATAAGCTGAATTCTATGTAGGCTCATGCTATACTCATTAGTGCTGTTACTAGTTAAAATCTTTCAAAAACAGGAAGATTTAATAGATATTTTATTAATGAACAACTGATATATTATGTACTTCAAATTGTTCTGTGAAATTCTATATGTTTTCCTATATTAGAATTTAGAATACATTTATACAAATATATAAAAAAATATTCTATAAATAGTTCCATCAAGTTTAATTTTCTCATATTATGTAGTATGTTGTAGTATAAAAAAGTAATCTGAAAGTATTTATTCCAACAGTAAGTGGTTTAAAACTTAAACTAAAGAGGGAATTTTGTTTTTACTATTACTTATTATTCAATCAAAACACGTCAATTAAATTTAAAAAAAAAAAACTATTGTTTCAATTAATTATGTAGGTAATTAGGAAAACACAATCTACTATTATATAAAATATTATATATTTATGTTACACCCTAAATGTATGTATTTGGAATACTGAACAGTTTATATATTATAATGAGCATTGTGAAACCCTTCATACAGCCGGTAAACTAACTACACAATTTACACAGACATGCACTTGAACATTTTATGATTACTGTTCCATTTTGGTTTTGGTAGTATTATTCTAATTAGCAATGTGTTATGTGGCATAAGTATTTATTCTTAATAGAGCAGTTGATTATTTTACGTAATTATAATAAATGTTGGGCCTCAATGTTGTAAATGATATTTCATTCTACTTAAAATTAAAACCACTTAGTGAACTTAACAACTTAATAATAATGTTTTCAGTATACCTATGTTGTTCAGTGATTTGTTACTATACATATCACGAATTTATTTCCAAACTAAAATAAAAAGTGTTTGTAATATAAAAATGTTCAAGTACAATCAATATATTTAAGTTTTTATTATTATTTAAAGTACTAGTTTGACACATCGGCATACCTATAGAAATATATAACTATAAATATGTGTTTAATTTTAGTATTTATTTTAACATGAAAATACTTATAACGTTTTTCATAATACCCTATACTTCAGCAAATGTTTAATACAAAATAATAATTCTATATTAAGTATATTAAAAGTAACCTTAAATTATAATGAGAATTATCATCCAAAATAGTATTAAGCTTAATACCTACACAGATGAAAAATAAATCACAACTATTTATTTGAAGAAACATAATATATATTTTATGGATGGAAATTAAATGTATAGTTAGCAATTTTTAATAAATACCAATTTAATCATATTGTTGTTTGAGATATAGATAAGTTATATTATGTTGTATATTATAATCTAAATCCACAAATAAAATAATTTTAAAACATTTTCACTTACAATGTGTTTCAAGTTGAATTGTGTGATATAGAATGAAGTAAATAATCATTAGTTTTAGTTTATTGTACATAAGTATTATAATAATAATAATCTAAACGTACTTTAAAAGCTATTAAGGCAATTATTGTTATGAAGGGGAGATAATATTATAAACTCTTAAAATATTACTCTACTGTTGGATAACTTTTTTACCTCTATAAAATAAATCATCTAAGTTCAAAAGCGAGTTGTAGTTAAATTAAAATGTGTATAAAAAATGACTTAGAAACTCTTGTAAACAATTCGTTGTAATTTCAGTCAGTAACAACTAATTACTTATAAGTAACCTTTATTGTTAACATAAATATTTTACTTGTCAGCCGCGGTTCTCGTTCATATGATTTCTACTATAGTAGGTTACCATTACGAGTTTCAAATAGTACCTCTATAATTTCAAAAAATATTATTATTCGAAATGTACCTACTGTAAATTATAATCAATACAGTTTATTACAGAACAAGACCCTTGGAATGAACACTATATCAAGAGTTACTGGTCATCAATATTTTTATATCTCAGTTCCATAATTTACACACTTTAAAAATGTAAATGCACCAATTAAAAATATGTGAGTACCTATTCAGTATATTATGTTTAAGACTAATAATAATTCCATGTTTTTCGTCAAAATCGGGTACCATCTATGAGCTATAAGTGTACCACTTATGTTACGCGTACCATTGGTTGAGATCCACTGACCTATAGACTTTCCAATTTTCATATTATTACCGACCAAACACCTAATAATATGATTCATAAGGAATTATAGCAGCATTTAGTTGATAATACACAGGGATAACCATTTGGGATTTTATAAGGTCTGTGCTGTTAGGGTATGTTAATACGAATGTAATCGAAGCACCATGATTCATATTAAATTACTATGAAATTTATTATATTTCAATTTTAGTTGCAGTGGTGAATCTTAGTGTTGAAGTAAATAAGTTGATAGCTCGTTGATAATTGTAAATTTTTAAGGTAGATATTAACAGGGAATTATTGATTTCTCAAAATTTGTTTGTCTTGCAGCAGTTAATTGTTGAATGTTGTATTTGCTTATCCCGCGATGGTTATAGTGCCGTTCTTTAAATCAAACACGAACAACTTCAATTGAACGCATTTAATTGAAAAATAACCAACAAGCACTGGTACATAGAGTACATATTGAGCCAGTACAGTACCTATTTTATTATGCATGTAGGATCTGCACAAATGCTGCACTTGAAGTTCATTGCACTACTATGTTCTGCATTATTTTGTTTAACATTTGATACTTAATGAGTTGAAGGATACTTAATGTTGGTTGAAATCAAATGCGTTTAACAATTCTTCTTCTTCCATCTTATTTCAGGAAAACGCTGCAAGGCCATGTAAGATTACCAACTCCAAAACATACAATAAAAAGACATATAACTCAAAACTATTTTCAAACAATTTTTCATCTGAATATACATAATTTTATTATAAATATATTTTTATCAATTTGCATACATTTTTTTACTTAAGATAGTTGACATGCTATTTTTAATACACATTGCACACTTTTTCTAGAACAATCTTGACGTGAACATTTCATGGAAAACATCGGTTAAAAATCCCTACGATATAATTTATCGTTTATGTTCATTTTATAATATATATAATTTATAATATACATTTATATGCACATAATTTATATAAAAAATAATGCACAAATAATATGGGTAACGATCTAAACGGTTTTGTATAGGAGTTGTTGGCAACGTTGAACCCCGTGCATTTTAGTAGGAACGTTTACTTTTTCTAGACTCTTTATGTATGAACCAACATGGGGTGTGGTTTTGGAACTCTGTTCTAAATATATAAATAATAGACGCTTCCATACAAACATATTAAAACATATCAATGAACAGAATGGGATAGCAATAATTTTGTATATTAAACGCCCTTAGATGGAATACATTTTAAACGTCGCTATAAGAATGGTTATGGATTGTATCTATGGGTGTTTGACATTTTGTTATACTTCCAATATTGTATCTAAGGGAAGACTTATCCAGGTGGATGCTGACAAAGTATATTTAAAATATAAATGTTAGAAATATTTTTAAAAACAAAATGTATAAATAGCACTTTATATTGTAATGAAAATTTTTTAACATTTATACCTTCAAAATATAAAATCTCTTCCATTTTATACTTTTTATAGATATTTAAAATTTTTTTATTTGATGATAAAATTATTGTTAATTCGTGAAAAACTTGAAATTGTAATTACATTTTAGTACATTTTTTTTTTACAACAGTTAACAGAACATACAAACTACCAATTTTTTTTTTAAGCACTCGAAGTTCAAATTTTTATTGTATTATATTGCATATATTTTAGATTACTACTTTCTAGACATAAAGCAATTTTTGAAATATTTAGAATAATTTTAACTCAAGAACATATTTGCACCATTATACCATAAATCGATATTAAATTATATGTAACTATAATCATTCATAATGTTTTACAAAAATTAGTTCAACCAACTGAATACTACTAATATTATAAATTTAACACAAACTATCTTTATAGGCATAAGGTTATAGTTATAATAATGGATGCTGATCAGCCTGTTTTTTTTTAGCTCAGAATCGTTTTTCGTATGTAAAATAAATATAATATTGATTTTTTTTAAACTCAATTTTAACACATATATTATAGTGAATAGTGATCTACCCAATGATCAAGTACAATTGAATATATAAATATGTAATATGAATATGATATAATATGATATACAATCGTCTAAACAGAGTAAAATCATTATATAATAAAACCATAAATTAATTGTTTTCAGATCAACGTTAATGCATTACAGCAACCTTTACTGAAGAGTTGATCAAAGTGTGGCAGGAATCACTTTTTACTAAATCAAACATAAAATTATGGTTGCGTCCAAATCATGGCTCACCTCATGACGGTCGGACGTGACATACAAAAACTACCCTCGCTACATCAACGGTTGGTGGAGGTGATTACTCAGTCCTCGTGACGTCAACGGTTGCATTTTTTATGAATTACATTTTTTTCTGTATCAGCAACTCCGTTTCGTCGAGGTTAGGACCCAATTCTAATTAAGCTCTTGGTTTATTTATACCGAATATACCTAACCGCTGTGCCCACAATATTTACAAGAGTACGACAATTGTATTAGAACGAATGTTTTATCATAATAATATAATGTACAGAGAATTTATTAACTTTCTGTATAATCCGACTTCACAACGGAAAAAAAGAACAAGTATAAAATGCGGTCATTTATGGGTATTATGTATCTCGGTTTTAGGGTATCCTAAGTTCACAGGCAAATCAGAGTCAGAGTACCTCACTTTGTGAACGAATTCACCAGGGATGGGCTATCTGCCTATAATAGTTTGAAATCCTTAATGGACTAAGCTAACAGTAACGCACCGTGAAAAATACAAACCTAAAAAATGTCGAAGATGTGTGCTATTTTTAATAAAAGCAGATCGAAGTTACAAATGTAAGTGTGACTGCAAATACCCAGTTGATTGACTTTTGATTTTTGATAAATTAATCTATAGAAAGTTAGATTTCTATGTTCATACAATACGATTATATTATGTCATTATGAAATGTCAAATATAACTTATTTGATATGTGTATTTTGAAGCATTTATTTTATGTTAAGTTATAACGGCCTAATAATATACATTTTGCTTTTAAGTATTCAACTGTGATATGTTCATTCAATAACATGGTTACGATGTTATTTATGCCAAAAAGCAAAAGGAATGTATGAGGTTTTAAAAGTACGATATTGTGTAACAAAAATGTTTTCATTTTTTAAATTAAAATAAAAGTAAATATTAATAATTATAATTATAACAATTTAGATTCTGAGTAGATCAATGAAAGTATTTTTTTTTATGTTTATTTGAAGTATACAATCTATAAAGGTTTATTTACAAAACGCATATGGCATGTAGGTAGTTATAACGGATGATATTAAGATTAAAGGAATTACCAAGTAGTAATACTTCGAATGTGATGCATAAACATTAAACTTATATTTAATATTTATTTATTCTATATATTTATTTGATTATTTTCAATTCAATTCCCCCCCCCCCCTGAGTTCGTCAGTTTACTCATTAAATTATCTTCAGCATTTTTGGAGGATCGTTTGGGATGTTGGTGGAGTCAAGGGCAAAGATCAGTGGGTATAAGTGGTTTGCAAGGAATTATCAAGAGATAATAATATTAATATTTTAACTAAATAAAAGTACAAAACATATTTTATATTTGTACATAAAACGTAGTTGTATTCATCAAATATTATAATACATTAATACCAAAGTTATAAATACAGCAAATTATAATTTATAACTTTATTGATGGAAACGCATCTTAAACATCTTAAAAATATAAATACAAAGTCACTAAAAATAATTGTACAATAATAATTTCATTAATTAAATTTAATTGGATACTTAATTTTGCTATGACTGTCTGTATACTGGAGAGAATATATACCAACATTTATTAATTTAATCAATTAATTCATGTTTATTTTCAAGAAGGAAATTATGATCATACGGCGTTATGGATAGATCAAATAGCTACAATATTGTCTTAATATCATTTTTACTACCTATCTCATAAGTTTCTAATACATTTTAATAATAATAAAATTATAGTTGCACGGCGTCCTGGATAGGCTATTTAGCTACACTTTGTCATCACTGTAGTGTGTGTCATTTTTTTTCAGTAAATCTTGATAATCAAAATAATATTTTACATATTGTATTTCTGTAATACAATTCTGACACCCGAACATCAGACAACTCCAACCTAACGACGTGGGATACAACCAAATCGAGATGCACCAGAGTTAGTCACATATTGTTTTTTGCCATCGTTGCAACTTCCTATAAACTTCGAAAAGTAAACTTTGGTACAGTTAAATAATTACTAATGATTGTATAGTTATTCTGAATTTGTACTCAACTGTGCATTTGAGTGAATTGTGTCTGTCGTTATTATAAATTATTATACTAATCACAACCGGTAATCAAGCCGGTAATAATGACTTTGATGAATGAACATTATTTTTTATTTGTATTAAATATACGGGATAAATCCTTTTGAACATAATATATAAATTAAATTTTACATTAAATAAATATGTACATACATTAATTATATAATCATTGACAAAAATGTTTTAATAGCCAGAAGCTTATTAACTTATTCAACAAAAAGATTCAAAAGAAATAAAGGATCATTGGCATTGGTTATCATACTACTGATAGGTTTATTTTGAAGAAAGTTGGTTAAGGCAAAGGGAACATAAAAACTAGCTACCGATGGGGAGGAGTGTTGAGGTATTTTGAATGAAATTAAGGACAGTAATTCAGGACAGCCAATGTTACCTCGTAACAAAAAATCCAAAAATATATTCTCCGAAATACGTCTACCTACGAAGCAACTAATATTTTAATTATTTAATATCTTGTCGGTACAACACCTATTTAACTATTTTAACTATTAATATGAAAATAAATCATATTAATAATACAAATGTTATATAGCTAAAAATATTACGTTATAATATTATTTATTTTATCGTTTTTTGTATACAAATTTAACTATGATTTCTTCTTTTTAAGGAACTTCATTACGGTTGATTATGTATTATTTTATTTATAAAATACAAAATAGTATTCACTTGAAAATAGTTCCTTTCTAAACATTTAAAGAGGTGTAAAATTATTTTAAAGACAATATTAGATTGATTGAAGTGCACTGATACATCTTTTTCGGTGCTTTTATCAGAATTAAAATGTTGAAATGGATTTCCTTACTGGACCAATGATAGTAAAATATAAAACGATAGGAAATATTAACATACAATAATTAGTTTTTTAAACATGTATTTGGACTTTTTTAAAAATTTCTAATTCTTATAGTATGTTATTATTAAATCTATTTTCTGATTTATTTTTATCAACACTAATTTTTAGTTAATAATTGTATAGTTATCTATCTACATAGTTATATAGATTAACTATAAATTATAAATATACGTGAAGATTAAATACAAGGTTATTCTTATTTTATCATATTTATTATTCTATTCTATACAGTTGCAAAATCATTAGTCATAAATTCTTATTAAGTGCACCTTAAATATTAAAATCGTTCTATAAAAACTATAATAAACTGAAGACTGTTTGGAACCATTTTACGAATGCATGAATGATTTATTATCATTGCTTTCAAATTTAAAACACCGCTTCAGTGGTCGACCATCTCATATACCTCACTGTAAACCTTTTTATTTTCATTATATACCTATATATTTGATCAATTTGTCTTCTTCTCGGCCTTTTACTCTAGACGGATGGATAGTGTTTGTATAAAATACTGACCATTTCATTTCAGTATATACTATACAGGTAGGTACATTGAAATTTTAATATTTCTATACTTAATGCATACACATATAAAACACCAGTTATTTATAACTTGTAACAGTATGAGGATTATTAGTGTTGAAATATTTATTTGTCATGGGTTGAATTAACTACCTAATAATTTAACGGTATGTGTGGAACTTAGTATTAGTTTAGTATGTTAGTATTTATATTATAGTAGGTAATAGGTATACATATTACTTACTATCTACGTATAGTTTATTTTTAAAGCAATTGTATTACAACTGGTATGCTTAGAATTAACTAGCCAACCGATTGAACAATATTTCAAGCTGTTACACTGATAGATGCTGTAATATAATATGCATACATTATTCGTGATTAAGTAAACGGACTTAAGTGGTTGGGGCTGTAGGTTTGATATGCACATTGCACAGCCATCATATATTTTGCTACCATAATTCGCATTCGGATGCACTTGAAATGGTTTATCTATATGAACGCACCACATGGTACCACCGGGCACTATAGAAAACAACAAGACAGCGTCTACGGAATACGCAAGATAATAAGGGCAAACCAATAAATAAAAGTGGTATATATTTTGGTGCATACCATATTATATACTTTTATCTAGATGAAATAATAATAATTATTAATTATTATTAATATATGAATATAGGAACATGCAGAGGCGTAGACAGGATTTTTAATTTGTTTGCTAAATAATGTTACTTTTCATATTATTATAGGTAAAATATTTATAATTAATATTTTTTTTACTAATTTTTTTGGTACCTAGTTATAATTTTTTTAGTGATTGTATTAATAATTTACCATATGTTCATATTATCACATAAATCAAAACGTTTATTGTTTATATTTATTTAAATGATAAGACGCATACAGTGTCACAGAGTTGCTTACGTTGGACGCAAATATATATATGTGTATTAAATATTAACAATATTATAAATGAAATGTTTTCGGCAAAAATTTTCTCAACCTACCGTATTACCTATTAATAGTTGAATAAATTATTTTAATAACAATATCAAGAAACACATCATGATACGTCATAGTAGTCGTATATTATAGGCTGACAGACTGTCATCGTCAGAATCGTTATTCGAATTCAATGATAAATAAATTATTGAATTCAAATGTAACACACATGACATGCATTAGTACATTGCAGTGACTTATTCAATGACGACTGATGAGGTACACTCGGCACATACTGTGTAGCAGAGTGGTTCCTACTTTCTTCCTATTTTACACTGCAGTTTACCTTTTGGCTGATATTATATTCTAGTGTGTGCAATATTGCAATATTGATTTAGTTTTCTCTCGTGTACTATTCCAATATGTTATGATTAAATTAACTTCGTTACACGTTAGGAATATACGTAAAGATTACAGGAACATCGATTTGATCAATATTAATATTAATACCTATATGAATATTGACATATTATTATACATTTGTTTCAATGATCAAGGCAATTCGGAATATTTCGAAGGCATAATGCTGAGTTTCATTTTGGGTTTTTTTGCTGCATATAAAAAATTTAATATTACACTTATTTTTGAACAATTTGAAAACCTCGAAGCATTTGAAATTATTTAAATAATATTTCCTTAAATTCAAATATACATATTATTATTATTATTATTATTATTATTATTTACAACAAAACAAAATCTTTTTCGAATTGTACTCTCTTTTGAATTTGTATTATAGTTTCGATGTTATATGCATGTTGTATCTATCGTATTTTTCAACAGTTTATTAACAGTTTATCGTTTTTCCGTATGATTTGGTACGTAAAAATAATGTAAATGTGCTTTACTTACGACACCACATCTAAGTTTTCCAAATAAAACATAACAAATCAAACAGAACATTGTGGAATTGTAGAAAGACTGTTAAAAAACAACATGCATAAGTTGAAACCTTAACTCACTTTCAATAATTCAATTTTTAAGATGGAAAAAAACTGAAGTCAAAGTTGCTAAAATAAGAGTGATACTAATTTGAAAAAAAACCACCATAAACAATTTTTTTCCTGTGCATTTGAATTTAATTCAAAAATAAGTGTAATATTAGGTCCGGTAGAAAAAACTCATATGAAATTCAACGTTATGAGTTCAAAATATTTTTTTTACTATCTATCGTTGAACATTATAATTTTATTATTACTGTTCGATAATAGTCAAATAGTTAGGTTATTTTAAAACGTACAAAGCCCAGACATCAATAAAAAGTTATAATTTATTTCCATTTTTAGACATGTTTATACATTCAATATATTTTGAAACTCATTACTAACTGTTTTTATTAATAAACCATACCTATTTGAGAAACTACGTATGTAAAAAAACATCGCAAATTGAGATATTGAGTGGAATGTGTTGTCAAATGATAGACGGGTCAGATGCGAACATTTGCAAAAATATTTAATTTTACCAATGTAAATAATCAGTATGAAAGAGAAATAACCATGTATTACTGGTAGCGTAAAAACAGTTTTTTCTTGTTTTCTCAGAATTACCTTTTATGGACTTACGTCATATCTCAAATAGGTGGTTCAAATACTTTAAATTGTATTAACATCTTATAAAAACTTTATTATATAGTAAATAATAAATTGATATCCATTCTAAATTATTTTTGTATGAGATGATTGATGATTATTGATTGCTTTCAATTGTAAGACTACAGTGAAATAATTATCAACTCATATTATAATATGATATATCTAGCAGTTTAAATAATAATGATATATCTAGCACGTTATTATTTAAACTCATTAAAGTGAAGTTTTAATATTTATTTTACATGGATGCATCTTTTTGTATAAACTTTCTCAAAAGTAATAAGATATAAATAGTTAAAATTAAAAAAGTATATATAGTAATATAAAATAATATTTAACGTTCAAAGTTTATAATTAAAATTTAATACAAGGTTCCTCACACGTCTCTCCTATATTATGTAACAAAAAAATATAAAAAAAAAAATATAAACTTGTATTTTTTTTTATGGACATATTTTAAAGTTCACATTTGGATAAAATTTGATATCTAGACTAAGAATAACGATTTACTCACCACATCCCTTAATACTAAAATGATATAATATTATTATAAGTTATAAAACTACAATAATCGACAGGTACTTGACAACTTTTCATACCCTTTTTAACACACTTCATATTAATAGTAAAATAAAATATATACCTATAATAATCTTTTTGCTAGTAATATATTAAGATTTAAACGATGAAATGGTAATAATTAATATAAAATACATGGGGGCTTACCAGTAAATAGTAATGAATAATAAATACACAGTCCGGTCTAGTACACATCTATACATAGTGCGTATTATTGCTTTTTACCGTTTTTCCATAATGTGTATCTTAATTCCAATCATCTTTATTTATAATGAATTGTTGTTGTAGTTCAAATCATAGTATGACCAAAATTAATACAATTTTTTCGGTAAATATTTTATAATTTAAAAACATAAAATTGGTGATATTTCACTGTAATAATAGTAGTTAGACAGAGACCTAAAAAAATAAAGAATGCTAAAATGGAACTTCGGGGTGCTCGAGACTTTTTTGCACCCCCTAGCGTCAATGCCCCGTGCTACTCTCTTATTTTGAAAATACTTATACTAATACCGAGTCTATAATTTATTTAGTCTAAAAATCAAAATACACTGCAGTCTCAAGCTTATATTTAATTAAATTTTTAACATTTTTAAAATGAATTGAACAGCGGGTTCGGGCCAAGACCCTACCTCTGTTTTTTTTTTTTATATAGTATTAAAAATCATTAATTTTGTATGCATTTATTAATTTTTAAACTTTTTCAGCGATCACTAAGTGACATCTGAATAATTATTCATTAATTAAGCTAATAGTTATTATTTAGATAACAAAATATACTCATTTGGTTTTTTGCTTCTTAAAATACCGTAGCCCCGAGGGCGCCCTTCCATTTTTTTACGTCGTAAGAATGAAGTTTTTAAATTTAAATTATGTACTTTATTGTTTCTGCCTTTAATCTCAACTGACGTCTGATCAAATTGTATTTATGTTTTTGTTTGTATAATCTTTTTGGTTTGATTTTAATGTATAGAACTGCAGTTTTTGTTTCTACAACATAATTTTTTTTAAATATAATATTTGGCCACGGGTGCTTTTCCATTTTAATACATTTTACTTGAAATATTTAATTTTCATAAATTTTCGGGGCTTTCCGAGCTTATAATCATTTATTTTTTGGGTTTAAAAATCAGAACGGACTGCAGTGTTTGATAGTTATTACAAAGTAATTTTATGTAATCACATTTTCAAATTTTTAAAATATATTTTTTTCTGGTGCCCTTAAGCATAGATTATCACTATTGCCACAATGATAACGGATTGTTTGATTTGATTATTTGCTTGATAGTTAATAATACAATGTTAGTGAAGCATACTATATGCATATATTATGTATGGGTGCATAATTGTACAAGCTACACAATTTATAAAATGGTTAGTGGCTATAGATACTTCATGTATTTTCTTATAAGCTATGAACGTGTTCAAGGGGGTGGGCGAGGGTGTCATATCCCTCCCCCCATTGGTCTTATTTTTGTCAAATAAAATATATGACAAAGCAATGAATATATATTATATAACGTAGTCCAAGAATAGTAAAAAATGCATATATCCCCCCCCCTTCAAAACAAGCTGAGCACGCTACTGCAATTAACATAGAAACAGAGACAATTTGAATCTCTATTAAATATTCCACAGGTTAAATCTAAATACTAATCTAAGCTATAACTATGGTACATTAACACAAAACACTTAGATAACCAATACTTTCTTAGTACCCACCAGAAGGTACCTACGATATACCTCTACATTTTAGCTATGAGACAACACTGTCTTATACGTAATAACCAATATTTTTTTCTCAGTCCTGTAATTTTCGCTTTAAACAATATAATATTAGTAGCATTTTTGTGGTGCTAACATAAAAATTACGTTTTATGAAAATATTACCTGAAAGTCAAACATGGATTTTCTAAATTCTTCTCAAAAACACCTTTTATGGTTTCTGTCTTTGTGGACATTTCAGGCCACTTCTATTAATTTGGTGCAAAAAGTTAAGGCACTGTTGACTCAATCGGATATATTTTAAGCCTCCTCATATTTTTCAAAGTATCCGCTTATGAATGTAATACGTTTCAACATATTAATCAATGGATGCAGTATTAATAATATGAAAGCAAATATTTAATATCTAATTATTTAAAAACTTCAACTATAGTGAAACTTTTCCGTTACTCTATGACAAACTTTCTTATCAGACAAAAATGTATTGTGCCATTGAAACGTCAAAATGTGCCTATATATTTCGCTACATTAACCGTTAGTACATAGTTTATTTTGTTCAAGGTGGCCCTGTAGGAAGCATTTTTCACCTGTCCCAAGTACAGCACACCATTAATAGTGTTCACGTGTAGGTAATGCATATTCTCATGACGGGCTCGTACTATTTTATAAGGATCGATTTATCAGTACACTATATATTTTTCAATTTCAGCGTATATTTGTATTTTATCGAAATATAGTATGTAGCTCGCTGAGATGACACAATAGATTGTTCTTCAATAATTTTCAAACTACTGCAAAACTTAATTTCAACTAGCATAACCTGTACAGTTATACTAGTAATTAATATCATGCGCCTACAACCAAACAATAGGTACCTTATTATTATTTACCTTACTTATTTGTATATTTTTTTCTCGTATTTTAATGAAAGCTATTGTTTCCGCAGTAAAATATACTGTGATTGTTATTGTTGCTATAAAGGCTTTAAAACGGTATATAATTCTTAATTATTCATTGTTCAACTGAATGACAAAAATCCCGAAATTGCTTCTCACACATAAACATTTCAACTGAGAAAAAAATTGATTTATTGTTTACAATACCTTTATGCTCAACTGCGATTTGAAACTGATCCGAAATTGTGTCGTATTTAAAACAGTATATTGGTGTACATACAAACATATTAGACTTAACTTCATACAAATTTTAGAGATCGATTTATATTTTGTGTTTAAAAAAACAAAGCATTGAACACGATAAATGTTTTAATTTTAAAATCTTACAAAGATCTCTTATTTATTTGGAATAAAAATATTAATTAGGCACTCGTGACCATTTATTAGCATTATCTTTTAACTAAGTTTATTGCAACCAAGCAGTATGGGTTGCATGTCATTAGAGCCTGACACGAGAGTGAAATATAAAATAATTTTCACTTATTATTATTCCCCACTCTCTCTCTCTCTCTCTCTCTCTCTCTCTCTCTCTCTCTCTGAAAAAATACATAACAATTAAAAATTAAAAAACGCATTTGTCCGATAATAATCGTCTCCACAATCACTTTGTCTACCGTTCCATTCAAAAGTCATTATCGAAGTCCTCGACATTTTTTTAGTTATTTAATGTATTATTTTATCATATATTATTATTATAATGTAGGTACAGTCAGCGTGTCCAATACCAAAAAAAAAAGGGCTATGCTTCTGTCATCATTGTCATTTGCTTACGAATGTCGTGGGACGGTGGTGGTGACGACGTTACAATATACTGCCGGACGACGAGAGCCCAGTGTGCGTGTCCAAAAACGTGTGAGGGGTGGGTCGTAGGGGGTCGTTACGGCGCGTGGGTGGATTATATATGTATGTATATTATATTCCACGGTGGTGTGAGCGCCCGCGGCGCTGCTACTCGACCATGTGGTGGGTGGGTGGGTAGTTGGATGGGTGGGTATTGGTGCGTAGGGGTATTTTGGGCGAGCGGGACAGGGCACGCGTTTCGCGGACGGGGCGTGCGCGAGGTGTTCGTCGCGTTTGATCACCGCGCGATGCGTGTTCGTCGCGAGGCGCCGAGTAAGAGCCACGGCAGTTTGTCGCCGCGCACCGCCAAACGCGTACGCCACGCCGCCGACAGCCACTGACCGCGCCGGGACCGCTCGCCGGAACAATCTACGCGCGAGAGACGCGACTCGGACATCACGTGAACCCGTCGCAGTCGTATCCGCTTGTTGCCGTCCTCGAGGCGTCACCCTGATCGCCCTCCGATGATTCGCTGAACTGATCGTCATAGACAGCTCTCACTAGTCGCCTCATCCCTTAAAACCAAACACCAACCCTCCCGACAAGACGGCACCGCCTCGTGCCACCATGAACCCGACGGCTGGCGTGCCCACCGTGCTCGAGGATGCCGCGCTGTACAGGTACGAGATGTGCCGGAACATGTCTTCCGCCAACGTCCCGTTATGCGTCAACAACACCGAATTCATCGACTACAACAACACTGACGACGAGATCCTCCAGGTATAAACGCGCGCAGACTGCGAGCTCCTGCGAATTTCCTGGCTAGGCAACCGCGCGTGCAAATTACCGTACCCTAATGTTTGCTTCTCGTGGCGTGTACCTTCTCTATGGCGTTTGACCAATTTTTTGTGGATACTTGCAGAGTCACAACCTCTGGTTGCAAACACCTCGAGGTGGTGCTACCCGACGGATGTATTTGATATCTATGAATAATATTATTACGATATTATTATTGTTATTTTTATATGTTACTGCTAATGGCGTTAGGGCTTTGTGGCTAGGTGCACTTCCATGCATAAGCCCATTATTCGAGATCGTCCAATTTAAAAAAAGCTCATCGACATTCATGTCGACTTAGACACAACCACACACAAATATCGGGATAATACATGTTCATTTTTTCGTTACACGATTGTTGCATTATACAAAGTAAATAATATAAAATCACCGACCGTCGCACGATAAAATAATATAGGGGTATAAAGACTGATGGGAAGGTTATACAGCTTAAACTCAACAATACAATAGACTATAATATAATAAGCATACCGCAGTACCGGGAAAATGAAATAGTATCTTTTTGTATAGATAATTTTTAAGGTGATTTTAGATTTTAAATGGAATTCAAATATTCTCGGTTTTTCAATATTTTTCTTCTGAGGGAACTCCCGTCATCAATTTATTGAATATTATCACACAATAATTGTCTTGGTTGAAATATTTACATTGGTTGGATGAATGAATAAACTAATAATAATATTATGTTTATCTTCGGAATTTGGATGTATAATATTATTTACCTAAATAGATTGCAGTTTTTATCATTGGACGTATTTTATTCAGCCCAAAAACATAGCACATGAGCTTCAATAATTTTTATTGCTTATTTGTTTTATACGTCGAGTCTCTAATCTAGTGTAGTCTGTGTAAAAAACCAAGACTGTTGTCCTCTCGTCGATATCTTTATGCATTATTATAACTGAGGCAGTCTTAATTTTATTGTAGTGAATTATCTATCGTGACGACGGCGTTTCCCTGATATACACAACAATATAATATCGTGTTTAGGTTATAGCAGCAGCAGGTAACACGAAGTAAACGAAAATATGACAACAGGTCGACTAACAACACGCGGTAGATTATTTTCTATATTACGTAACACATTTTTTTTCACTGATCACTCATACTATTTCACACATCCTATTTCTGTTGTATGAATACGTTTTATATTCGTTCATTTTGATTTAATTTATTGTTTTTTACTATTACTTTAAAGGTGTACAACATAGGTAGTATTTGAGAATATTTTCTATAGCACTACGACATGCCGTTATGGTACTTATCGTTTTTAGCCCCTATTGGCTCTGCAGTGTAATATTGTCTTCTCGATGCGTATTAAAACTATAAATACCTCGAAAGGTTTTGAGATGAAAAAACGAATACCTACGCGTGTTATAGCCATTGAAACATTTGCCGTACATTCATATATATATAAATATATAGGTACCTGCAACTATATTATTATTATCACAATACTTCCATTCGAAATTGTCGTTATAGACTTAGGTGATTACTTGAAAATTTTAAAGTGTAATCTCTATGAATACCACGAATTCTTTGGATTTATTAAAATGTGTACCATATAAACAGTGTTGTTTTTTATGGATACGTTACTTTGAAACGATCGTAAATTTTTAATGGTGAAAAATTATTTGCTAAGTTTTTAATTTAATTTTTATTATTCAGACTTACATAAAATGCCTGTTTAAGGTCTTGTGCATAAATGTTAGTATTTATTAATAAATAAAAAGTTCTTTTTAACATACCTAAAATATATAATTACCTATCTAATTACATTTCTATTTTCATTAAGCTACCTAATTTATTTAGTTGTTACCCTTTAATACTACTGTCTGCTCCCCATGCAATAAATAAGTGTTAATTTTATTCACATTCATGATAAATAATGATTTAATGTTCTAATAAAACACCTAATATACGATTGTGCGTTTTATTAAAACTGTATTTACTTTTATATCATAACATTTGACAAAGTAATATATCACTGTTAGTTACTATTTAAATTATTTAAAGTATTTAATATTAATTAAGTACCTATTTAAAATTCGTTTATTTTACACCCCTTTTGTATGATACAAGTTGTCAAATAAATCATACGATTTGCCAGATTTATGAAACTTAATGGAAATTAATAATAAATAATAATTCTATAATGTAACAAATGTATGGACTACATGAAAAATTGGAAACTAATAATAAGTTGTTCTACAAAAACAAAAACAAAATGATTAACTACATAATAATCATGTTTGTAATAGAATAAATCTTAAAAATAGAATTTAGTTTAACGTCAGCGATAAAGAGACAAAAAGTAGCTTAGATTAATGAATTAAATATTCACCATGAAAAAAAGCATTTGAAGATTTTGATGAATCATACATAAAAATTTCACTACAAGTTTAATATAAATAAATAAATTATTTTTTTGATTGTGATAACTGAAATTGAATCAAGTTAAAAGACTTAATATACGGGAAAAAAAACTTTACGTTAGTTCAGAAGAACATCATATTGATAGTACTTAGCTATTTACGTATACGACTCGAGAAGAATTATCAACTAATTAACAAACCAATTAACTAAACCTTGCTATCGTCAATAAGTAAGTCTTAAGAACTTTATGGATATTATTTTTTTTTTTTTCAGAGTATTTCCATTTTTTTTTTGTGCAAATTTTATTTATGACGATGTTTAAAATAATAATTACAGTAACACAATACCTAGAGTGTGGGGGGTTAATGTTTATTCAATAATATTAATATCCAAACAGTTCTTAAGTTAAGAAGTTAAAACAAATTTTTACTTCTGATCAAACAAAATAATTATTTTATAAAATCTGAAATTGAAATAAATAAATTATGAATTATGATAGAATTGGATATAGAAGATAACCATTTCAACAAAAATAAATAATATTATATTATATAATTGGGATATAATAACTACATTAACCAAATTTAAGATTCAAATGTTATTTTACTTTTCAAATGTATAATAGTATATTTTCATTCACATTGAACAATTTTTTCACAAAATAAATAAATAATTACAATAATGTAAATTTATGAAGCGTTAATGACTATGTTGTAAGAAGCAAAATAAATATGAATTTTAAAAAAAGAAGAAGTTTTTTCCGTATATTTAATAATTTGGTATATTATCAAAAATGTATTCATTCTACCATTAAATGCAAGATGCATGAATATATTATATATTTAAGTTCCATATTGAAATGATACATTGTTCATATTCAAATAATTTTAAACGGTATTGCCCACAATAACACCTGCACGGCTAATAATTGTAATCTACCAAGCTCAGTTCGATTATATAGAACGTTTCTTCGCTATATTTTAGACTTAATGGAATAATAAAATGTATGCTATAACATATAGCAACACATTAATACAACACAAACATATTAAAACTAAGAACGAAACCCATTTGTGGAAGCAATGACAATATAACAAACTATGTAGGTATGTTTAAAATTGTTAAGGAAAATCTTTATTAAAATATTGCTATAAAACAACTGTTGTATTATGATAATCTTATTGGCATTATACATTTTTGATCTGACAATATAAAACTAGAAATTAGAAAGATTCATCATGGTAAAGAAATAATGAAATATGTTTGACAATAATTTAATATCGATAGGTAGGTATTTGTATTAGGTTCGTTTTTCAAAAAAACTTAAAACACTATAAGTACTTAATACTATTATATGATCCCAATTTATTATGATATGACTATAGCTTAAAGTTTGTAATACATCGATATACTTTAATACAGTCATAAATCAATATTTCAAGTCAGTATATCCTTATACTTAAAAAAAAAAACTATCTAAAATAACTAGAGGAATTGAAAGATGAAATAAATAAAAATTAATTGATTAAATTATTTTCAAAAACACTAAGCCTAGTCTAGAAGTCTAAATCATTTTGACTACGTTATGCTTGTGATAAACATGACAGATTATACGTATATATAATAAATAAACAACTATTTTTAGTATTCATTTTGTTCTTCTACTCGCTGAATATTATAAACTATGTATAATACATACATGCGTATTACATAAGTTTCGGTACTAAAATTATTATTATATATAGATATTAGATACACATTATATAAGTGCTTAGTGCACTTATTATTATTGTTAATAAAAATATACATTTTCAATAATAATATTACATTTGCCTCAGTTCTTGGATACATATAATCTTCATTCGTCGCTGCATTAATGTCAATATTTATTTTTATTTTATAATTCTAAAATTTAAAAGGTTAGATAACTTTGATACTTAGTTATTTTTTTATATTCTTAATATGTTACTTCTAAAAATATTTCTTTTATAGCTTATATTATTTTAACAGCCCGTACTCATTTTACTGATTTTTAGATATACTCAAACAGGCACACTAACCCAAATCAATTATAGTTCTAAAAGACCTTCCTCAACCATATTTATTATACAAATATATATACCAATGAAATTTAGTATGGGCATGTAATATTTAGTCAACCTTATTGTTTTTTTTTATCTTAGTTGAATTTTTTCTAAACTTTAATACTTCTATATACACTAAAAAAAATTATAAAATTAAAAAACATTTTAATTATGCCCAACAGAATATGTTTTATAATATATATTAAAACATGGATTGAACATGTAGAGATGTCTTAAAAAATTCATAGTACCTAGTGGGTTTTTATGACTGTTATTATATATTTTGTGTCACGATATAACATCGTTAGATTATATACCATAAAATACCATATTTTTGTTTTGCATAAACTATAATGTAAAATATAAATTAACTCAACTTGTTAAATATTTATACGAACTGCTTGAGTTGAATTATAAAAGGCATAGACTTTCAAATTTATATTCTAGCACTTATGAAATTAATATTATGTATAAAATATTGTGTTACATAAACAAAATATTCAAAGTATGCTTGAGAAGTTTTGGCATTTTGTTGAATATCATATTTCGTAAGTAATACACAAATTATTGTGTAATATAAATAGTTGGTTTTTAAATTAAAAAAAAACTCACTAAAAATATATTTAAAATATTTTTATAATTTTTTGTATACTATCATATCAGTGGTAAAACAACTTTTGTAAACTTTTGTGTAATTTCCATTATTTGTCTTCTGTAATAAAATGAGGATCAACAATTTACCTAAATTTAAATAAAATTTCAAAATAACTGTTTCATTTAATACCTCCCACCACATTTATTTTATCTAACAACTGTATTTTTCAAAAATATTTTTAAATAATGTAATATCTTTAGGTTATCTATGAAGTGATAATGTCACCATTTTAAAATTATGGTTTCTTGTTGTTTTAAATCATTTAAACCTTCTTTGGGACATAAAGGGTGTTTCCTTTTAGCATGAGGTTATAAGGGTTATAAGCAACCAGTTTTTTTTCTTAAATAAATATTAGCGATTATGGTCTTAACTAAGTAAGTTTTGGTCAGACTCATTTTTTTATTTGATTATTTATCGTTGTTTTAAAACTGAAAATCACAGAATACATTAAACACACCCACCGCAGTATCAGCTGTTTTTAATGTGGTACGAGTATACTAGGAAATTATAGAGCATTAATGTTCAACATTTAAAAAATTAATCAAATTATAATTTGTGCATGAAACGTATTATAATTTACAATAATTAATTCATGTTGATGTATAAAATGACTGAACAACATTTCAACCACTTTAAAAGAATGATAGTGTCGTATTCTAAATAATTCACTTTAAAAACTTTGAGTAACCACACTTAGAATTGTATTATTGTTATATTATTTAGATCGTCAAATTATGTAAGGTTCTTAATTGAGTATTAAATATCCATATCTGTGAAATGTACTTATCTCTAATAATGGTTAAAGTTAATTGTTAAAATTGAATATGGGATTATATACATTAGCCTTATTTAGTAAGATAATTTCGATTAAAAAATGATACTCGTAGCATTGTGTGAAACTGTACATGCAGCTGTTGTCGTTATTTTAATATCGTGATTAGATGCAGGTGGATGTTCATTAGGTATACTACTTGTTGGTGTGCAGACGAGAATATTTTGGCCATTCATTTTAGAAATGTAAAGGAGTATAATTTTCTATCTTTTATACAACACGTAAAGAATACAGCAGTAATTATAAAATGTATATTCTAATTTTGGAGTCATGGTCTACACTGAAATATTTAAACGTTTAAAATTATATGTTATTTATTAATTATAACGAATTCTACATCTGTATTTCAGCCTTTAAATCCATGTTTGAGCCATTTACAGGTTGTATTGATTTGAAAGTTCTGGTCATCATAAAATATAACTGTTATGAATTTAGTAATTCAGTTTTATTCTTGTAATTCTACTGTTTTTTGGTTTGGTCTGTTTTTGAGCACGCTTCAGTTACTTGGAATTCCATCCAATTTCAGTTGATTGACAAAATAAAGGAATCAGTCGCAACCTTATATAAAAATCAGACCAAAGATGGGTCTTATGCACAACGACCGTTATCTCTTTCATTAATCTCTAGATGATAATATATTAATAGATTTATGTCTGGAAAGAATTTTTTATTTTAAATGTTGGTGTTTTTTGTTCGCATTGATGAACATGACTATGTGACTGTCAGAATATTAATGTTCATATTGAAATTCGAAAACATTTTAGATCTAACACATCTGTCAGTATTGTATAGTTTTTATGGAAAGTTGGTCGTATTTATGTAAATAATAATATGTTTACTAATATTCAGTTACTTCTGTATTATACCTAAAACCCATAAAGTTACTTAAAATGTTAAAAGTATGTTATGGTTTTGCTTATTATTTTAATATGTACTGTCTTAATCTTGCTGTTGATTTTTTTAGTATTTTACAACGAATAAACATCTCAATATCCTAACAACAGTACAGCAATCTTTTAGTGAACGATTTACAATATTTATAGATCTAAGATATAGCACCTATATTTACTCCTAATCCTTATTCTCTATAATTAAATTATACATTATTTAAAAAATATGTTATTAAAGAGTCATGTAAAATGTTAAAAATGTTAATTATTCAAACTTAAAAGATTTAGGACTTAAAACAAAAGAGACAAAATGCATTTTAATTATAATCATATGTTCACTTACTATGCCAGTTACATTTTGGGCATTAATAATAATACAGTATTATATTTAATAGTTCCTATAAAAGTAAAAACCAATACGCAGATCTTTAATAATACTTGTGAATTTTTATAACAGTGTATGATTAAATGTGTTATAATAGTTGCGACGATATAATATTCTTTGAAATATTATAATGATACATTTATATTTCCTATGAAACACAAGATGATAATATTGTAATCTATTTTTCTATTCTCCTTATATTAATTTATCTTTATATAATTGTTAGTGTTACTTTAGTTGTCTAATTTATTCTAGGCTGCGCAAGTAAATAACTCGTTAAGTTAAAGTAATATAGAATAATTTAATTGAAGTATAAAATTAAAAATCAGTTACCTTCATTTTTAAAACAAAATATTTAAAATCACAAAAACAAAAATACTTTACAAGAATAATAAAAACAATATATATTTTAACATAGGTAAGAGCAATTAATAGAAAATAAAATGAAAGGAAACCAATATTCTTTAACTGTAGATCCAACTAACAAATGCTATTAATTATTTATGTTAATTTAAAATAGTTCATGGCACTATTATTTTGATTCTCATTCAAATTCAGAAATAGTGGCATTCTACACTTTGACAATTTACAATTTAGTATTTATAATATATGGATATAAAAAATACTAATAATATTTAGATATGATTATTATCATCACTTTTTTTTTTTATAAAAAAAAAAATTAGTACAAACAAATCAAATTTTTAATTTATGAGATTTATGCAAGAAAAAAAATTGACTTTTAGTAACTATTAAATTAATTAACTGATTAAAATAACAAAACACGGGTGACTCGTAAGGTTAGAAGTTACTTTCAGAAAAGTAACTCGTTATGTAACTTGCTTAAAATAACTTAACTTTTCAACTCATTAATGCTCTCCTTTTTAGTTTATACTTTATACTTAATAATTACAGATTGTAAAATGAACTGCAATATTTTTAATTGAAAAAAGTTGAGATTATAGGTTTGTAAGCTAGAGATTGTATATACATGTAATGTGTACAGTATACATGTAGACGTAGTGTCGTAGTTTATGATGAATAATAAATAAATTAAAAATTTTCTGAGGTCATAATAATATCGTTATGTCTGACAAGTTACAAAGTTGTGTAATATAAACACAAAAACCTGGTGCACAATAAAAAAGTAAAATAATTAGCATAATACCATAATATGTCCATAATATGATATCACAAAGATGTCCATAACATTATTGAAGAAATCGTAATTGCATATAGGTATATAGTTGTATTCACTTTTATAAAATAAATAAATCCTCCTAAAATAACGTAAAATCGTTTTATTTCTTTTCATTTCGTGAAGTAGATGATGCGAATTTCCATTTCATGAAATGTATAAGAATTATTGTCCATATTATAGGTGTATGCCATCATCATACTCATTTTTACCTCAAAGATACATTTCGTGAATGGGATATACCGTTCATGAAATAACGTTTTCACTAAATGGATGTGACATATTATTATATACATATATATATTTATAGATACTAGATATATATGATATGTGATATACTTATGTATATTATTTAAAGTGGAAGCATTGAGAATATTTGTACATACATTTTTATGACGTGAAATAATATTCACTGATATCTTCAAATTTCGTAAAAGGTGAAACAAAGTGGAGGATTTATGTACGTAACTTTATTATACTAACACGATATGAACATAAATAATAAATATTACATTTTAATTATTGCACTGTTTTTATTTGGTTTTTTTTTTTATCACGGGTCTTTAATACAACAATATTAATATAAGTAAACAATATAACACTAATTCTACATGATCGGTATTAAATTATAAAATACCCACCCATCCCAATAATTGAAATGTAATCCAAAAGGTTTACGAATTAAGTATTTATTGGACACACAATACTGCGTAATATGCACATACTAATCTGCAGTGTGATTGCAGGGTGGTTATGGAATTAGAATGTATACGAATGCATTACGGAAACGTAATTTGCTTAACTGCCTCCTATTAACAACGTCGGAGAGCGTATCACAAGTTCTAATTTAAAATAGGGGTGAGTTGGTCATTTTATCCTGAGAGGGAGCGGTCTGAGGTTGAGTCAAATACGCGACAGCGATAGGTATAATGACCAGATGACTGATTAATATAATTAAACTAACAACTATAGTGATTTATGTGGTGTTTATGGGTCCCACAATATATTATTGTGATATTCTAGATACTTAATAAAGGTACCTACATAATATTACTCAACAGTTTACTGATATAACAGATATATATATATATATATATGTATATATAACTGGTGTAACGTAACAACAGCTCACGAATCGTCGTCATTCAACAAAATACTAAATAACATCTCAACTCCACCACGAGTAATTTTTATTTGCTTTGTACGTATTTTTATCTATCTAATATTTTAAGCTACCTGCAACTTTCACTTATTATTATTAAGCCTCATAAGTAATGATAAAATACATAAATACATAAATATATTTTAATAATACATAAATCAATATAATTTAAATTTAAATAATCATAATTACAAACAATAATATCATTCCTATAAATAAAAATAAAAAAATCGTTTGTATTTAATAATTCATTAGCATAGCTATAGTAAATTAAAATAAATTAATAAAAAAAAAAGTAAACAAATGCTTGTTATTTAATACATAAATAGATAAAATAGTCGTTTAATAAAGTACCTTATTAAACGACACTAACAATTATACAAAGTCATAACAAAGAAATTTATTTTCATTGTACAATGTTATTTTGTTATTTATAAATTCAAAATTAATTTTCTGTTGAGCTCTAATTACCCTTAATTCATTATTATTAGCAAAAAATGTATACAACTATTATTATTTGAATTCATTCATGTGCAAGAGTCAGTCTGCATAGCTAATACATTTTTTATGAGAGTCAAAATATTGGGGTTTGCCCAAAATGCACATGAAAAGAATCACAGTAATTTATCGTTCTCTCTAATTGTTTCACTCTTTTTTATCTCGAACACTGAATGGAAATGTTGCATCATTTTTATATTATATTTGTAGGATAATTAATTCCTTTTCACTTTATACAATTTCTAATAGTTCATCGAACAACGAATTTGGTATCAATGTTTCCCCGTGGGCTGTGAATGAATACCTGATTCTTGTGATAGAAAACATGGGCAATGCTAATTGTAATCGAATTCAGCTTTATGATGATTTGTTAATGCATTTCCATCCTATGTTTGAAGACTTTATATTTTATTTTTCTATAATAATACATTTTTTTGGACAATTATACGTTACACTAATCTCACTGTTCATATTGTTTCAATGTATTACCTAATATTTAATATTGAAACATTTTGTTAAGCTATTTGCGTGATCAGTCACCAAAGTACGATGTTAGCAGAACTGAACTAATGAAAACATGTGGAATTAATTAGTATACTGCAATGATTAGATATGGCTTTGAAGATTATGGTTTGATTTTAATAATAACTAAACATGAGTTTGCACCGATATCTTCATATTTCCCATTCTCATAAATTATAATCCTCTAAGGCAAATTCATTTGGTACCGATTGTAATATTAAATTGGATACGAAAATCAGGTTTATTTGAAGCTTTGATCGCTCGACAAAATATAGACTTTTATAATATTGTTAATGTAAATTTAATACGAAATAGAAAATAAAGTATATTTGATGTTTTAAAAAATGAAACTAAGCTTTAATTAAACATCTAATGGTACTTTGTACAAGATATTTACCTTTCTATAATTAGGTATTTTAATCAGTACTATTTTTGTACTCTTTAGTATTAAATTCTGTATGATATTATATTGAAATGGATCATTTATTCTTAAAAAGCAGTACATTAACATTATTAATTTTATTCAGAAATTTAAAAATGTAAATATTGGTAATTTCACTTTAAAAAAAAAAAATCGTATTTGAATATAAGAAACAATATTTTATTTGATACAAAATAATGTAATATTATTGTAATATAAAATATAAATACTATATTTTTGACATAAAAATAATGGTTATCAATATTGAAATAATGAATCAAATAAATGCATAAAATCACTGGAGTAGGTATATTAAATACCTTGTTACGATGTTAGTATTAATTACGTAATACGGTTGTTTGTGATTTAATTAATTAAAATTAAAATAAAAGACAATGAATTCATTTGATGAGTGTTTTTCATATTTGTAATTGTATTATTCATCGTAAATGTTTATTGATTTTCTTACTGAATCACATACATTTGATTATGCAATATTGGTTTTTGCTTCACTAAAATACAATAAATATTTCAGGCCAACTGTGCTTATTATACAGATACTCATAATAATTGATATCATACAATTAATTTTTAAAACATAACCTACAGGTACTTGAAAAGTAATTAATACTAAAATTTTAAAGACGTTAACAATCAATTGTATACTAGTATACTATAGATATAATATATTCATGTAGTGCAACACCTAAATGGCCTTTATGGTTCATTTTAATTACACTTAGTTTAAAAATTTACAAGCTCGTTTTATTTGTCAATGTTTATTTTGGTTTTTAAAATCATATTAATTTATATAACTAAAAGGAATACAATTAGAAACTTGACGAGCAGTTTTAATATAGAATGTATATCATAAATAACTACAACAGTTCTGAAGTTAGTTATTAAATAAGTACATATAATACTACTACGGTTTTCAATAATATCATAATTTTGTAGCTACTTTGATAACTTGAAATTTGTTGATAACTATGATGGTTCAAACTAGATGACTTAACTATTTTTTACACGAACTTCAGGTTTAAATTATCTTATAATCCCAAAGCAGCTAACTAGTACTTACTAATCTGTTCAAGTAAAATGGATTTATGAAAAACTATGTATTTACTTTAATAAGAATTATAAATTTACAATTAGGATATTGGATACTTGAATACAATACTACAATTATAATTAATAACACAGTCAATATATTCGTCCATGACAAATATAAAAATACTCCAGCTGTACCACAGCTTACCGAATAATATCTCATTACCAACAAGCTGGAATCATGTATATTTTACTAACCAAAAAAAAGGTGTTTATGACAATGAAAAATAAAAGAAACATAATTTTTCTTTTGTTAGTCAACATCTGTGTTTTAATTATTTATTTAATGTTTATATATATATAATATACACAGTATAGAAAAAAAAATACTGCACTTTAAATCTTTTTTTTGAGAGCTTTGTCTACTAAAAAGTTTTTTTAATGTATGTTTATATTTAAACTATTTAAATGTGGACAATATATGTAATAGTTGATTAGGGGACAATTATTTGTAACATGAAATTATCAACATGACTTCGATCTAAAAAGTATTTGATGGGTACCTATTTAGTTATTATACTTATTTATGTTAAAATTATTTTTTTTTCGTTAACTAATGCCATTATAATTTATAAAGCAGGTAATACATACTTACCCGAGTTTATGTAATGTAACATAAATATTTATCAAAATGTATATGTATAATTTTATTATTTTTTTAAAATGTTAAGAAGAGGTCATTATGTATACTGTTTATAATTTAGTTAATTCAGTTTATTTGTTGTTAAAAAGGTTTATATAATTACAAAATGCAATTTTAACAATTTAAAAAAAACATGTGTACTTGTATTACAATGACTATTGTCCTTGGCGCTGCTAAAATTGTCCCCTTGGCCTTTATCTACTTGGTAATAATTAATTATTTATTTTAATAACAGTTGTTCAAAAACTTGTGAAAGTTAAAGCTCAATACTCATTTATTTACAAAGGTAATATGTTACTTTACTGATTAAAAATGTATTCAAACAAAAACGTTTGAATCCTAAAGTAAATCATTTCACGAAAATTGTAACAACTTTAACCAAACTCTTTATTGATATAACATGATAATATTTTCTTTACTATATTTATAATTTCAGTGTAATACACCAAAATGATTCAACTAACTAACGTTTGAAATATAATCCGTTCTTTGTAAGTGTGTTATGGAATAGTTTCTTTAGACACTGAATTCACGTCCGTAAACCAAATTGTCAGTTTACATCTGTATTCAATCGTTTACATTTAAGTCGATACCACATGCACAACAATCTTCATAGCATAAATAGCTGAATTTTGATCAAAATATTTTGAATGTGTCATTGTATATAGAGAATAATAATAGGTACATTAAAATAAGTACGTAATGGTAAAAAGTTTCAAGTTTCTACGATTAATATTTGTTGATTTACAACTAAGTAATTCATATCATTGGAAAAATAATCATCCATGATTTCCCATTTTTCTTTTTATTTCCAGATTATTGAGTAAAATATTTGAGTTTTATATTTTTACCCCCCCCCCCCCCCACAAAAAAAATACCAATCCAATTTCTTACCGGAAATCACCCTCATATTTGTGTATTTGAAAATGTTACTTTACTTTACTTACTTACGTTAAAAAAAGAACAAAACTCATCAATACATTTATCGTTTTGTTTAGAATCTAAAACATTGAGGAAATTTAATAATATGTGCTTAGAAAAAACTTACAAATTATTTGGATTATGAATATATGTAATCAAATTCATTTTCTAAATAAGTAATAGGCACTAGAAACCATATATCAAACAATTTGTAATAATTATTATTTTTATATATTATGATAAACGTAAAAATTTGAAAGGTATTAAAGCCAGTCCGGATGTTTAAACTGGCGGTTACAAAGCGAACATTGTTCATAGAAAATGACTTAAGAGAATTGTGTGGTATTAATTATTTAATGGGATGGTTTGCATTATTCTGTGTATGTTTTGTTTAGAAGGTAATGGTTTCGTATCTGTAGATTTGTATCCATTAACTTACGGTTGGCATTTGTAAACTATTATTAACTTTAATTAATATTACACATTTATACTAATATTATGTTTTCGCAAGTTCATCTATCTATATTGCTATATTCGTGATGAGTTAATAGTACTACTCTACTAAAAAAAAATAATCCATTCAGTAAGCAATATAATATATAGAATTATCGAATCTTAGTGGGACAAAATGTTTTAAAATTTACAAACAGTTTAAGAAATCCATTTTAAAAATATACTATAAATCATAATATGGTAAGTTTCCATGGAAAAAAAGTTTAAATACCGCCTCTATAACTGTGATTACATACGTTTTAATTAGTTACTAAAAACCTCAAGAGTATATTATTATACGTATTATTACAATGTAATTGGCGCAAACATGTTATGGTAGAAAAAAATAAGAAGGTAAAAAAAAAGTACGGAGTAAAATAAAAGACAGTGAGGCAAATGCACTAATAAAAATGAACAGTGTGCAGATTAATTTGGGAGGTCGATGAACTACCTATCATAAACAAATGAAGGGACAATGTGTGAGTGTAGTGTTTATGTTTATTTTATGTTTATCGCGGGGGTAGTGTGCAACATGTGCTAACCGGTAAACGATATACACGAAATATAATTCAGTAACAAATATGCCGTTGCGCGTTCACCAATGACGTATAACACGAAAATGTGCACCTACCTTTGCAAATAAATGTAAAATAGGCCACTAAATTGTTTTTCCCTGGTAAGACATAAGCTGAGTGTAAGACAAACTCTGCCTATTTTTTATTATTTTCAAAATATAAAAGTATTTTTAAGATGGTTTTAATTATGTCGATACCTACACAGCCTGTTAAAAAAAAATCTGTATTTATTCATACAATAATTTAATTAATTATATGTTAGTGATATCCAAGTTATCAACATAGAAGTTATTTAATATATTTTAAAAATTGTTTAGAGTGATAAGACCATTTTACGTTTGTCATCATCGTATATTTTTTCTGACTAGGTACGTGTCACAGATAAAAAAATATTTTGTCGAAAAATGATTGAATAAGATAAATGTTTTATTAACTATATTATTATAATAGCTGCATTCACTATACTAGTGTAAACTGTCTGACGTACACATTTGAACTATTATAGCATAGACAAAAACAAATTTAATTTGAAAAAATATGAATTATTCAATATTGTTTTTAATTTTTAATTTGTGTTCAATTTACTTAAGGAGTATCACGCAATTATACTCAAAATGTTCATGCTCCCATGGATGGTGGTGGGGCAGGAATCTGAGGTTCCACTGTTTTCACATGGCCTTTTCAAATAATATTTTATTAAATAATGTTTTTCTTAGAAAAAGCTGAAAATAGAATATTGTTGTTCGTATTGAAAAAAAAATTGGTAATTTAATTTTATAATTGTTAAAAGTTGTAAAATATACGTATAGCGATAATATACGAACTCAATATTATATAACAAATACAACTTACTATTACATATTTATATAATGGTTTTAATCGTCAGTCTCAATCACGTGTTATTGACTTAGGTACATAATATGATAGTATATCATGATATTTCTATAACAAGTGAAGACGAAATCAAATAATGGGCAAAATGAAAAAAAAAATATAGTTTTATAATTAAATTTTATTAATTATAGTTTTCCTATACAATTTTGAAATAAATTTTACTATAATATGTAAACGTGTTATTAAAAACTATAGGACATTTATACAACTTCGTGACCATAAGTGTAACTAGGTCTTTCAATTCAGTGGGTTGGATATTACCAACATTTTTTTTTCATTCTCTTATGGTCATCTTTTTAGACATAAAAACTATTTTCTTGTATAAGAAGACATTAAATACATAGATTATGCTGTTTCCCATTTCTCCCCTCCCCCACCACCATATTAAAGTTTTATTTACTACACTGTTATTAACCATACTACTCTATTACGTTTTTAAAAAAATGTTCTGGTCTATACATCATATTATTGTGTATAAAATCATTACTCTACGAAAGTGTCTATCTTTAGGTGTGAAAATGTATGTGTTTTTGTGTACTAACTACTTACCTCATCCTCAATGTCTATTACTCCTTATGCGTCCACAGAGATGCTTTTCCAGGGTGAGGCTTAGTAGGTACCAGTGTACCACTATATTTTAAATTAGCAGTTTGTAGTTTTCCTCTCAGTACATAATTTTACAACCTGGGAGTGATGAACAATGCAATATTATTCTAACTGGAAAGTATATACGATGCATGGAGATATGTGTTGTGTGCTTGTGTCACACTTTTAACTTTTAAGTGCTTCACTGTCAAATTCTGATTTGTCGAACACTAATTATAAATGCTAATTCCTTGGTATTTCTAATACTAAGGATTTTATCGACTACAAACATTGTAACCAGGAGTTTGAATATTTGAATTTTAAACAAATGAAATTTTACTATATAAAGAATAGTATTGTGTTAATAAATTAATATACGAGATATATCGTGCTTAACTTAGATATTTGAATTATAAGGCTTTCAAGACGACCGTCTTAATAATGGTAAAAAGAGATCCGATGTCGCCTTAACATTGCAGGAGATATACTCTGGATATCATCTTTGACAGGATTTGGTGCCAAGCAGGTGAACTAGGGATGTAAAAACGTGTGTGATTCTTCATCTCATATATTATGGTCTTATTCGACTAGTAGAGTTTACTATTGTACATTTGTACTTTAAATATGTATGGATAAAATATTTTATACTACAAAATACAAATGTTATGGAAAAATGTTTGCATGAAAATCGAGTAAAACGTTACACATAATAATATATACGTAGATATATATCGAGATTATGTATTCTTTGTGTAGGTATACATACTCCTTTGTATAGATGTATATTTAAACGACTTGATAAAAGTAACAAATATAATATTCATAAGTTGTGGACACTACGAGAACTATGTGAGTCTATGCATTAAGTTCGTGGGACCTTTTAGTGCGAGTGAAATGAAGAAAATCATGTGAATCATGTAAAAAATAAAAAAAATCCTATTTTGATCCAAATTCACACCCGGGGCTCTATAATAAAGATATATATTTTTTCTTGGCATAGCACACTGGAATATTTATAAAAATAAAAAAACAACTGGCACTGCGAGGTGGACTTTATGCGGTCACGGCCGGTTCCGGTTCTGCTCGTGGTCGGGTCGTCCGCGGGGTAGACGGACCGCCATAATCCCCCGGACGAATCTCATAAGTCGTCTATCCGCCGTTGGAAGGACAAAAAGGGACTAATATAACGCGGGCGCATATGTAGGTACGGAATTATATTAAAAATCTTTAAAACGGTATATATTTATTTCTGGAATATAGAGTTTCGAAATAAAAAAAAAATACCTCTGTAATTGTTGAATTAACAACGATTTGAATACAATAATAACAATAAACCCATTAAAAAAATTATTTATCCTGGTATTTAAAAAAAAATAACAAAAAAAATAGCTCGTATTGGCGTGTGGTTGCGCACGGGTGTAGCTTTTATTATGTTTGAAACCTACGCATTTCCGAGTACCAAAAAACGGCCAATATTCGGCCAAGGCCTTCGCTCACGCTTTTGTGCTGTTGATTTCTCGAAAACCGTTGATTCGGTTAAAAACGACGTATAACAGACAATGGTTTCTTCTATTCGAATGTTTTCGAGCGCTTGACTATTTTTCAGACAAATAAAAAACTGAATCTAACATAACAGCTATAGTCATAAAATATTTTATTTTTAATTCTAATATTTTCTCATCATTATATATAGAATAAAAAAATAACTTATGTCTATAAATTTATCATAGAAATCATCCATACCTCCCTCCTACAATATAATCATACCTCATAAAGTGGTGTCGGACATTGTAATCATGGCCCGAGCAATATAGACCAATCATTATATGGTGTTTTATCATAACAATTCCCTTTAACACTTACCCGAGGCGACAAAAACATTACTTCGCCGTAGCATAGTCAGGATTTTGCTTTGGGACTAATAATATATGTTATACAGGGAAAAGCTAACTAGGAACCATCATAAATTCATAATTGTATCATGCTAATGCCTCGGGCGTTTCACAGTTTAGACTTTTGCTGTAACATTCATACAAATTACAATTTTAATACTGTGCACTTACATCTCACGTCGTACGTCCACAGGACATTGAAAGCATTTTCACATTTTCCAGAAATTTTGTGGAGGGCTGCAACCCCCTCAGCCCCTCTGGCCAAGCCATTGCTACCTGATACTATGTATATCATTCGTTCACGATATCGCAATACAACTATTTAGAATATTATAATATTGCGTTACGATAACGAAAAAATATATTTTTGTGTGTTGTCCGCTGGCGCAGGTGGAGCGCATCGTTTCACTGGCCGTGCCCATACTGTTCGGCATCATCGTGGTGGTCGGGCTGCTGGGCAACCTGCTGGTGGTGATCGTGGTGATGGCCAACCAGCAGATGCGGAGCACCACCAACCTGCTGATCATCAACCTGGCGCTGGCCGACCTGCTGTTCATAGTGTTCTGCGTGCCGTTCACCGCCGTCGACTACATGCTGCCGTACTGGCCGTTCGGCGACGTCTGGTGCAAAATGGTCCAGTACCTGATCGTGGTGACCGCGTACGCGAGCGTCTACACGCTGGTGCTCATGTCGCTGGACCGGTTCCTGGCCGTCGTCCATCCGATCGCTTCCATATACGTGCGCACCGAGCGCAACGCGTCCTCCGCCATACTCGTCACGTGGGTGCTGATCGTACTGCTCGCGTTACCAGTGCTCGCCAGACACGGCGAGGTCACGTACACGTTTTCCAGCACCGAGCACACGGCGTGCATATTCCTCGAAAGCGACCAGAAGAACCGACCGGACGGTTACAACAAGCCGGCGTACCAGGTAAGCGCGCGCAGCGTAACGCGTAACGTTTAGGTCTAAAGTTGGGGGGGGGGGTGAGTTTTTTTGCTCCCTCGGGACGGCATATTTTATACAACGCGGTTATTGTTCGAAACTAACGTTCTACTACAGCTACAATTTACTCACCCCTATAATTGCAGGACGATGATGTGGCGGTTAGAGTTCACTTGATATAACACTCGTACTCGTAGGTAGGCACCCAAATGTATACTCGCACAGTTGCAAAAGTCTAATCAGTAACTCCGAATTCTTTAAAAACTACCGTGGCACATAAAATGTACCATCAAACAGTTACGCTGCTGACGTTAATTGGGAGCACTTATTTGGAAATTTACCTTCAGCCGATTCCAATATATCCTTCTGTTTCTAGGTATCATGTATGTTACTTTGGTAGATATTATTATTCCCATGTCGTCAGCAAAGTTCAGAAATGTAAAATGTCCTCGGAGCTTTACTTATAGCATTGTAAAGAACATTTCAGAGGACGTTACATATTTCGTTAGTTTAAAATATGTAACTTGTAGAGCATAGGTACATTCATGAATATTGAATAGGTTTTTAATGAATATGATTATCTGTCCAACCTTTTAATAATTATTCGTTAATAATTATAAAATATACTTACTCATACAACTGCAGGCATCATTCAATAGTTTCACTACAATATACAAAGGTTTTACGAAGAAAATTTTATTTTTTCCGTTTGCCGATATATGGTTATATTCTTCAGTTTCTGGCTCTAAATTCCAATTTAAGGTTTCAGTATGTTTTTAGTTTTTGTTTATTTATTGAGATAAATTAAAATCACATGATTGATTATTGTGCTTTAAAGGGTTTTTATTTTAATAATATTGTATAGGTAGCGCACATTGGATTTCTAAAAGACAAGTTAAAAGTTACGTCCATTTGATTTAAAAGCCTCGTGTTTAAATGGCATACATATATAATACGTAAAATGTTCTATACATTTTTATCAAGACAATAAGATTATATTTAATTTTCGAATATATTACTGAAACCAATAAAAAATATTTAAGAAGTTGATTTTATTAGAATTTCTACTAACTATAAAAAATAAAACATATGCGTATATAACTAATAAAATCAAAAACAATGTCAAAAATGACTGTACATAAATTGTTTAGGTTATAATTATTTTCTTTCATAAAAACTATCTATTTTTTATGACTGTCAATGCATGTATATTGTCTTGCATTGAATTTACTTGTTCATCGTTTTCGCCTAGTTTAAATACATAAATAGATAAACTTATTAATAATAAAAATTCAAAATCAAATATATTTTTATAAGTAAAAAACGACAATTATTTAAGCGGATTTCAACGTAATTTAATTTTTTCTATGGAAAAACTGATTAAAAAATCCAAGTCATATTTTTAAATATTAGTTCGACTATGGCCATATTCAATATTCTGTAAAATGTGCTTAATTTTAGAGGTATAATATATAGTTTGCATTATAAGAATAATAAAAACTGCTTGAGAACAAAAAGAATCTTGAAAATCAATAACTTATAAACCATTAGGTACCTAACTATACCTAAATATTTTTTTTCTAGAATATATGGTAGATCCTAAGTGAAGCTAAGCAGATACCTGCTCGTGGTTGACAATTTGCTGTCATTACATTTAGTATTTCATCATGTTTTTCCTTGAAACTCAACAATATTGCGAATAACTTATTATTAATGTAAACGCGTTAATAATAAAATCTCAACCGTTTTTGGATAAACTAAACTTTGTTCATAATACATACTATTCAAATGCAACGGTTTATCAATACGCTTAAAACTTTACTGGTACCTATACCTAACCTATTAGTGACGTATACCAAACTTCTGTGTATCACTATTCTACAGGGTGTAAAGGGTATACTTTTATATGTGTATAATATTATCTTACCCATATATTTGGTCTTGTCATAATCGATTGAACTCGAAAACCTGTATAGAATAGTAAACTGCATCAAAGCATTGAAAACAAATTGATGTTTTTTAGAAATATTATAACCATATTCATTTAACTTCAACGGTGCATATTATAGTCGATCACCTCGCACCTAAATACTTGAGGACCATATTCGACGGCGATTAATGCAATGCAATTAAAACGAAAGTAAGGAAAAGTTGATAAAATATAGTAGCTTTAACTTTATGTTGAATGCACGCTGTTTTTCCATTGATCTCATAGAATACATAGATATTCAAAATATAATTATTTTTCGAACTCACACATGTATACAATATACCCAAAACATGCGAAATAACTAGTAATAATTAAAGTTATTTAATTTACGGTCACTGTGTAACTCGTTTGGATGTATTCATACAAAGTACAAACATATAAAATATGCGTCATAAATATTTTTTATGATATTTAAAATAAGTAATAAATCATTAGTATACATATATTTTAGTATTGTTGAAAATAAATGAAAATTCCATGCATTATTGTCCATTGGTAAACTAGAACAAACATAAATATTTAATTTTAGTAATTAATATTTTATTGTCATTGTGACATTTTATGAGGGTAGGTAACAATACTAACTAGTTACAGGGTATAGTATACGTTCAAGTTAAACCGTCATTATTTGTACTGGAAAGTAATCTCAAAATCTATGGGTAGTATTATTGTATTATACATAAGGACAGAAGGTAATATTATTGTCGAAATCCTGAAGTATTATTTGAATATCGACTAACTATGTACATACCATATACCTTAATATACTACTAGAAAAGAATTGTGAAGTACAACAGCATTACGATCGGCTTATTGACATCTGGCAATGATGTAGGCTGTCTTGACAAGAAAATACAATAATCTATATATTTTATATCTTACTCCAATTACCCCGCATTACCGTGCGCACAACTAATTGAGTAATCAAAAAGCGCCCTCTAAGTTGTCACTCTTTCCATACACTCATTGCATGTCTATTAGTATAAGGTCCATCGTACATACCTATCCATACCGATGCATCTCATATAGTTTTCATTTCTTGGATTTAGAACTGTTTGATAAAATATTTGAAAAACATAATTTCAATTATTTTCTATTAAAATAGTACACTTTTTTATGTAACAATAAAATATCGTCGGTATTCAATAAAAATTTAATTTTTTTCTAAAATATAATGGATGAAGCTAATGTCCTTTGTTGACTAAACTTAAGTTTAAAAAAAGAAAATTTAATTCATTTTGATGTTTATTAATTATTTTGTTATTCCTAAGAAATATATATTTTAAAATCAAAAAAAAAGGTAAAAATCTCAAAAACCATTATCTCTCATATGGTATAATTTTAATATAGATATATATCTTATTTTCACGATTCGTTTAACTGTTGTGGTGTTTAGTTTTATTGTATAATGTCACTTAATTCCAAAAATATATTGTAATTATATTATATATAAAAACACAAATCTGTATTACTTTAAAGTTAAAAATAGTAAGAATTATAATAAATAATATTACGCGTTTAAAATTGAAGAAATTCAGTTAATAAAGTCTCATATTAATTTTAAATAGATTTAATTCGGTATTATCCTTTATAAATTGTATGAATTATAAGCCATAATATTAATATTATTATTTATTTTTAATTCAATGGTAACTAAAACCAAATATCCAATATCGTCTGTCTCAGATATTAATTTTGGATTGGATTTACATCAACGCCGAGCATTTGCAACGTACAGATTACTTAATAACTTTTCCATTTTAATTTTTTTTTTTTTTTATAATATAAATAAATTTACAATCTGTAATAAAATAAAACAATAAGTAAATGTGAGATTTTTTTACAAGGTTTGGAGGCTTGACTGAAGGGTGCGTCCATTGACACTACTTCAAACTGGTTTTTTTTTTTTTTTGTAATTATTTAGTGAAGTAAATCACGAGGCCAATTTCGTTTTAGTCGACGGGGAGGGTTATCCGGGAGAGTTTAAGAGGAGACCATTTTAAGTTAAAATTGAATTTTTAATATTTCATTAATCTTGTTTTTTTTTGCCATTTTTAAGACTAGGAAGTTGTATCTAATTACAGATAAACTTTGAAAATTTAGATATAAATAATAATTTATACTTAAAACATATATTATGTAAATATTATAGTACTTACACATATTTGAATCTGAATTATAAAATATAATTAATATATGAAATTGCATGCGTTAGGTGCATTACCTTTATAAACGTACGTCATGGTGAGTAATCAAATTTTAATATGATGATAGTTTTTATTAGCATCACGTTGCTTTAAATGAAATCATCCCATTGTAATCCTAATACTTTCCTTGTTCCTCTGGAATTCAACATAAACCAGATTAGGTACAATTGAAATATGTTGAGTTATAAATTTAAATGCGTTTGTACTCAAACGTAATATTGGGATGAAAAAAACCAACATATTACAATACGAAAAGAAGATCCGAAGGAATTTAGAAGTCGCTACACAACACAGTGAAAAAATAAAATTTAAATATAACAGCACCTTGGCATATGAAACTTCATTCTTTGATTTAATTTGTGTATTTTTTATTATCTGATTTAACATTTTTGCTTATCATGGCTAGTATAATAATTATAGCATTAGTTCACTATTTTAAGTCTAATTATTCTTCTGTTTCTTTATAAGTATTTAATAAATTTATACCTTATTTAAAGTATAGAAACAAAGATGTCACGGTCCATAAAAAAGTTAATGTAATGAACCTATTGAAGTTTCAAACATAATAGAAAAAACATATTTGTTTTATTATTTAGAATTATTCTTTAATACATATAAAATGTTATTTTGTTTGTGATTTCAGTTTTGACTGTTATATTTTATTTTTTGTTTTTTATTTGGTATAATAATTGTAATATGACATCTGTGAAAGTTCATTTATCTTTAAGAAGTACCCTAAAAGTAGATGCAGAATCAAATATTTTTATTTAATTAATAATTTATGAGAAAAATTCCTTTTTTCATTTTCTTAAACATCAAATTTCAATATTGCAAAATACTAAATAGTTACGAAACTATAAGCGTTAATGGTTTAACATTCATAAAGAGAAGGTTGTTTAGTTTATATATATATATTTATAAGCTTATGAATAAAACTTCTTTACTTATCCACCTATTCAGTTAAAACTTTTTTAAGTTTATAGCTCTTTAAGTACTTGTTTTATATCAAATATTATGACGTGTTTTAATAATTGTTTTTAAAAATACACATAATAATATAATACATGGATACATAATGCATGTTCTCGTTTTAATTTTAACTACATCATAATACTTAAGAGCTTAGACATCTTCAATATTCTCAATTTCTATTTTGTTATTATCTTACTAAGGGTTTTATTCGTTAATTTTTTCTCATTTAGTTTCACACTTTCACCAACAATAGCTATTATCATTTTTTTTGACATATTACATTTTTTATTTATTCATATAATATTTATCCAATATGTTAGATTTTAACTCATACAGTTCTTTTCACACCTTAGAAATATCAATAAAAATTATCCAATGAAAATGTTATATTTTTAAAAATAAAAGTTACGAGTTGTGATGAGTAGAGTTGTGTAGATTGATGTTGTGGTATTACTGGTATTGCAAAATACTATTCTCGCCATGTATTAGTATTTATGAATTTATGTGAATATTCATTGGTTGAGTGCATATTGATTAATTAGGGTGCTGCGGAATTAGTTTTTTTTTATTATTATTCAAATAAACAATGATAATTGTTTTCAAATTTAAATTATTTAGAGTGTATACTTGTTTAAATAGATGCTATTATAAGGGCAAGTTAAATACCCTCCATCGCTCTGGTTCACTGAGGCAATTAGAGAGTATGTTTCTGTTTTATATATTACTTCGAATATTAAATCACTGTGTAATAAATCATTACACTAAGGTATTTTCACAGCTAAACGAAAATTATTTTACGCCTGACCTAAATTGTATAAATAAAATATACGATAGGTAAAAAATTATTTTCTGATCTCAAAAATGGTTTATGTCTTGGAGAATTATTTGTTCAACACCTTAAATTGTAAACCATCTATGTCTATAATATAATAAATCATCATAGAAATAGTGTATAGGGTTTGAACATATATTTTATGATCGACTTGTATGACTAAGGAGTCACAATATGCTTAAATTAAATTTTCCATTATAAAATGTTTGTACTATTCGTGTGTATAAAGACATTTTATTGAATTTATTCTTATATTTCCTATTTAGTGTCTACTGCAATTTTTAAACAGTCAATATAATTTTTGAAAAAATGTCTGGAAATTACAAACATATTATATTACTAATAAAATAATATTTTTAATTGTGTACTATAGTGGAATACTAGTATAGCAAATATAACAATAATATGTTTCTAAATGCAACATAAAAATTTGTTTGTTAGGAGTATTTTGTTACATATTTTTAAAGTATATATTATGCATTCTTCGATTCTAATAATTTATCTTTAAACTGTGTTGTCGTTAATTTAATATTTTTTAATTATGGTTCTTATATAATACTACATATTGGGCAATAATTGACACTTGCATATTTTGATTTATTTCGACTATCTTTTAACTATGCCTAAGTCAATTGATTTCAATATTTTAGATCATCGGCTTTGTGAGTAGTTCCAAAACTAAACACTCAATACAGATGAAGTTTGATGATACTTTAAGAGGTAATTTTTCAAATTGTCTGTTACTTTAAAAACACATTGAAATGTATTGACCAGTTTTAACCGAATGTTGATAACAATGGTTGGGTTAACTAAATTCCGCTCTGAAATTTTTTTTGAATGCAGTGATAATATATGATCACTACTACTCTGTGCATGGTACATATAAATATAATAAACACCTTATTAAATGTTTTGAACGTGTTTGAGTTCAAAAATCATAAAATATAATATTATGTGCTATTGATTCGATTGATTATCGTGATAGTAATATACGTTACAAAGTAACCACGAATAAGGTAGTATCTTGAAAATAAATTAGGTTGTCAAGAAATGATAAAACTAGAAATGTTCAATGATAATTAATAAACCCATTTTATAGGTGACAAATATAACTCTAAGCGTTCTGAATTCTTAATGGGACTATGTACAACAATTTTAGACACTAGTAATTATATTGCAATAAAGGGCACTACAAATAAAACTAATTATTCATTCGAGAAATGAAACTAATTATTTATCATATAGGTACCTACCTAGTTTAATATGAGTTTCGTAATTATACGCGGTGTTTCAAAGACGCCTTACACAAATATAATATAATTTATATATATTGAAATGAACATTTATGTTTGCAGTGTTAAAACTATTAATATTAATAATTGAATACATAAATTGACAATTAATAACATAGTAGGTACTTATATATAGAAAACATTACACTAGGTCCCTATATAAAAAGTTTTGCTCGACATAATTTCTCTTTGAATTGATATTACAAAATTGATGCATCAAATCATATACATATTTAATGGCGAACCATTACAACACTTTTGTGTGTCTTAATACTTTGGTCGCCTATGTGGGTATTTAGTGACTATGAAGGTCACGTTTAATAATCGATGGTCCAAAATGTTTTCCCCCAAGATTCGACAAAGTATGGTGGTAATGTATACTGGTGGTGACCTATTGTGTTTGGTTGAATAGGATGGCGTATTATTAATTTAACAACTATGTTACGAACTAGTAAGCAACGTAACTCTATAAAACTAATTTTTAGAAGTTTTTCACATCGATATTTCCTATAGGTATTTTCTTAAGAATTTACTACCACGTCAGTTTTTGTCTCTGTCTGACCACATATTCAAGTACACATTTATCAACAATACCACGCTCTTGGGATTTCAATATTTTTAGTACTGTGTCTCGATAGTTAAAATTGAGTGAAATATAGTACAACGGGTATAACATCGTGGAAAAATATTATCTAATCTTCTACAGTTTTTAATACAATAGTTAGTTACTTTACCGAATTAGGACTATACCATTTAAATTATTCATAAATGTGTTATGAGTGATATTAATTTTATAAACTCATGTGACATCAGACATTAGAAACACCTACATACATCAAACATTTTTTATTTTTAATGAATAATAAAAAAAATATGTGTAAAATAGTCATCTTCGATAAATGATTGTAGTTGTACATGTATTTGAATATTATACCGTTAAAATAATCTCATGCTAGTTAATTCGCTTCACGAAAATCTCGCACCCTACTGTTCTGACATTATAGTTGACCCTTACTGACCTTACTGACAAAAACAACAGTTACCCCTTATAGAGTGCTAATGACTCCTATAACCAAAATATAAATAAAAAAATTCTAAAAAAAATTCTAAAAAAAATCAATTTGTGTGATTAAAATATTAAAGCACCTAATTTTTTTTAATCGTTATTTAATTGAATGAAGGAAAAATTGAATAAAACAATTTGGCTACAGTATAATGCTTATGTATAATATTTATTTATAATTTTAAATGTTCATAAATTAAGGTAATGGGGCTGAGTGAATTTATTTTATCCAAAACAACGGTATAAACTATAAATACACTTAAGAAAACATTTTTAATTACTGTCTCTGTACCGCCAAATAATCAAATAATAAAAAATGTGAACCCGAATAAGAGATATATTTTTTTCAATCTAAAATAGAAACATCTAACAACCTATTTTAAAAAATAACAAATTCACACGTATCTTAAATTTGTCTGTATTTATTTTATGTTTACTGTTTACATTATAAAGTTAATACATTTTAGCGCAATGAGTCCTCCAAATTAAATATGGACCTTAATAATTAAGATTTTTAATTTGATTATTTATAAAAATCAGTTTCGGTGCTTAAATTTATTCATTCAAACGTAAATACAATTTAAGACAGTGCCGAATTTACTATACAGGTATTTAAATTGTGCTAGTAAATCAACCGTAAGACACAAAAAATAATGTAATTTAAAATTATAATATTATTGCAATTCCATATAATTGCTTATTATTGGTCTATAAACCTAACCTTATTTTTGTAACCATCAAATAAAGTTCATGAAATTTTATTGTATAATGCACGTATATCTAGATGTTTCTCACGTACGATTTATCATCAGTTGTAATATTAAATTAAAGAATATATGCACTTAGAAAGTAAATATATCACTACTCTCACCGTATAAAGATTGTTATTTTAAATAATTTCACAGAACAGGGAACTTGTACAGTTTTTTCAACTATCAGTAACACAATATGATGTGTAAGTGTATGTCTAAATAGGTAGGTATATATAAATATATTCTTTATTTATTTACTACTCTATTTTTAGCTTTTCTTTTTTAGATTGCGTTCGCTCAGAAAGAGATATTGGTTTTCGTATAGTGTGTGTTTTAGATTCCAACCCAAGCAAGAGATGTAATTCTATTGGTTTTACAATGATGTTTTTATTTTTATTATTATATTTTTTTGTGAACACATATTCTTGTAGAAGAGGTGCTCAAAACGTTTCAAGTTGTACCTTTAAAGATTGAAAATTTAACAACAATTGGGCTAAGATGTCTTCATTTTTCGAGTGTGTCGGTAGTTTTTTAGAAAACCGTGAAAAACTAAAAAAACATTTAAGTATAATCATATATTGCCTATTTTAAACATAATACTGGACATATTTTTAAACTCTTCTTGTAATTTAAAATTGTTTTTTTTTTAATTTAAATATATTTTGTTGTAAACAATTATACAAATATCCTAGGTGGATGACTTTAACTAAGGCAACGGCCAACACAACTACTATATTATACATTTCATACCCAAGTTAAATTGATATTATTTGGAGGATTTAATTTTGGTAAATTGTACAAAAGAGTAATTGCTTTTTCTATAATATTCATTAACTTTTTAAAATAAGTACTAAACATTTAGCTTATCTTCATAATTAATATTTTAATTGATTATCAATCGTTGTAAATATTGAACTAAAACAGAAACAGACAGTTTTTTTAAGTCAATGAATTCAATACAAAAAGTAACAAAAACTATAATCTCCCATCACATTATACTTTGGAATAAGGTTGCAGTATATTATTTTGATGTTTTTAGTATAACAATAATTTAATCACATTTTTTGAATAATGATCCCTAACTAAGTTCAATATAATATTTTTGTTCATATTGTTATTCTATATTTTGTCAAGTCGGATAACATTCGTCTAGGTTTGATTTATTTTGTTAAGTCTGATAGCATTTGTCTTGGTTGTGATTTGTTTTCTCATTTGTGAGTGTCATTGGTATTTAGTAATTTTATATTATATTTTCGATATTTTAACGTTATAATATCTGATTGGGAAACTTAAGTTCGTTGGTTGTTTTTATTTATTATATTGTATAGCGTAAATTATTAATCGGCTAACCAGTACACTATTTTAAGCAGTATTGATCAGCATTCAAGTATATACCACTGACTGATTTTATTATAGACTATACATACTGACGTATACATGGGAGTGGGTCGTGAGTATAATAGGATTGTGTTGGCGTTATGATTACAATTTGCAACTGCTGTGAAATATTGCTTGTGCAAAATGATACAGGATACAATTTGTTCCACCGTATAGTGTGAAATTAGGAAAGGGATACGATTTGAAGATTCTTTACATCAATTTTAAAGTTTATCAATGTGGTTGAAAATATATTTTTTTAAAACTAATTATTTTATTATTAGATTTTGTTGAAAGTTGAAACTGTGCTTAACATGTTCATGCCATGTTCAATGTAATTAAATATCACATTCAATAATGTATTATACTTACGTAGTATCACATAGTTTATAGAAATTTAGATTCCAATCTAGGTGAGGAACTTATTGTTTTACAGTCATGTTTTTTTTTTTTACTAAATATTTTACAGTAATAGTTATACAATTGCAAAAATGTGCATTTCCAGTGGCCCTGTTTTTTTTTTTTATTAAAAATTGTATATAGTAGGTATATAATATAAGAGCAGTTATTTTTAAATTTTATTAAATAGTTTTATCATAAAGAAAACCAATAACTACTGTTTACAGAAAAACGAAGGATTGTGAAAATTATGATATTTGTAACAAACCTACACATTTTCAATGAATTTACTTTTGTCGTGGGATAATGTAAAGCAAGTATCATTTGTATGTTTCAATTCATTAAATACCTTATATTTACTCAAAACGGATGAATTAATCGGATTTCATTCACCAACATTAAATATTTTAATTGTAAATCAAGATTAAATAATAATTGTTTTCAAACTTAGAGAAAATTTTTTGAATAGTTTGGTCAAAGTGAATACATTATGTATGAGACAAAATTAAAATATACTACTAAAAAAAATTATATTAAAAAGCAGGAATTTTCACTATAAACCAGTATTTGGCAAAATCAATTTCCTTATTTTATTGAAATTCAGAAACGAAAAAGGTACTTTAAATTTTAACAAATGTTTATATTAGTATTTTCTGTACATGTAATTTTCAAAACATTTTTCGGCTTGTTCAAATGCTACAACATTTAATACAAAGTCACTCATAGATCGTTGTTACTGAAATTAAAAAAAAAATTTAATTGTAATTCCGCAAATATTTTTATGAGCGTCTGAAGTTCAAATTTTGACGAATTAGCTTATTCACGCGTAAAATAACGATTTCTCATCAAACGATTTTCTTATATATTTATAGTTCAAAAACGAATAAAAACAGATACTTGAAATTTATACTAAATGTTTATATTATTTTTTACGACGCGTGGCTTAATTTTAAAATGTTTAATCTTTTTGAAGCAATTTAAAGCTATATTTTATTTCTATAAATGTCCATAAAAAAATGGTCGGTTGGTCAGAAAGTTGAAAATAAATTTGATCTTCAATTTTTTTTAAACACATTTTAAATTAAATTTTAACAAAATAAGTCAAAATTACAATAATTTGCAAAATTTTTATTTAAATTTATTTAGGATGCGTCATGTTATAAATGAGCAAAATTGTTTATCACAGAAATTTGAATTTCAAATTCAAGCAAAATTAAATATTCACACAAAGATTAACAATTTTGATAATTTTGTTGTAATTCGAAAATATTTTAAAACAATTATATTAAGAATTGAAACTTTTAAGTACATAATTATATTTTATATGCACTATAACATTTTCAAACATTTTTATAATTTTAAGCTATTGCATTTTTATATCACAAACTTATTCTCATTATTCTATACGGTAACTTGTAACACGGTATTAACTAAAAAAGTAATAACAATAGTAAATGCATTTAATAAATACATGTATATTATTTTAATGATCAAATATTAATATTAATATAAAAAATGCAATATTTTTGGCAAAATTAAGGGCTATACTCATAGTAAAATAATTTAACTTTATAACAACATCATGAAATATATTTAGCAATATAGAGTACTGTACAGTTAGTAAGTGTCAAGTGAATCTAATCATTGAGTGAGACATTGTGATGAATATGTTAAATTTGAACTCAATAATAAATCTTTGAATACGAAAAACGATTCTGAACGAAAACCGTTGACAGCTTATATTACCAAGTATATTTTATGATATCATACTTATGTTGCTATTAAATTAATTTCTACTGAATTCAATTCATTATATTATTAATTATTATAACAATATTAGTATTTATATCATATTTTATTATTATTGTTATTATAATGTTTGAGTAAATACCAACTTACTGTGTAGCGATGAGAATAGGTTTGTGGCATAAATAGGCAATAGCTAGAAATTAATTTAAATATTTTGAAAAATGTTATTGCGTTTATTAAATAATAATATAAATACATAACACAAGTTCCTATGAACTAATTGAATTTTTTTTTTATTATTACTTATTAAAAAAATTCATACAGCAACAACAAGTATGTAAGTACATTTAATAGTTATTAATGGTAAGTGAGATGAGATTATTATTTATGGGCAGGTATTGAGCAGTGTGACCTATTAATTTTTAGGTATTATTGTGTGTGTTTTTTTTTAATCTTATCACTATCTCTACTCTTCTACGTACAATGACGTATCGAGAAGTGAGGTGGATGATAGTTGTTTGATTAATGGTTACTATGAGGGTTTAAGTTAGTGTGAAATGTAAAGTTATATTATTTGGCTAATTGATTTATGTGTAGAAATTCTAAGGTCTTTATGAAGATTTTTGTTTGTGAATTACCATGGAGAGGATGTTATTAGTTGTTAGCAGAAGGATTGAAACGTCTGAAGCGTTTTTCAGAACACTTTAACTGAATACCATATGATCAAGCTCGTCAAATTATTGACTTGTATATAATGAGTTTTTTGGGTATAGAGAATTTTGATTTCAAGAGATGTCTTAAGAGGTGGCAATTTTTAATAATAACAAAAATCGTGACTTTTTGTTAAATACTCAGTAATTTGTCAAATTTTAAACTACAATATCTGAAAGAAAAACTATGAAAAATTTTGAATAAGTTTTACTCGCAAACAAAAATGTAATGATATATAAGTCGAAAAGATTAAAATATCTTTAAATAACACTTAAAGACTCAAAATATTATGAAAATTATGTTTTGTAGAAATATTTTTTTTTTGCTTTTAGGTTTTTGAAACTAGTTTGAAAAAAAACTGGGTTTTTTTTATTTAGATCTTCCAATAGTATTAACTAGATTCAAATTGCATCAGAAACTACCCACCCAGTCGAAGATCGAAACATTTATACTATAAAACGTTTATACATACGTACAAAAAAAATCACACATTCATAGCTCCGTGATCAGAATTTAAAAAACGGAATATATTTTTTTCCAAATAGGTAGTAAATTATATAAAACCTAATAAATTTGACACATTTTGATGTATTGATTTCAATGTTCACTTTGTTGATTGTTCAACCTGTCAAATTTGCCCTACATGTTTGTAGTTAATTTAATTAAATATATTTATATTAAATACTTGACATTTTAATCAATTTCTTTTCAAAAATTATTTGGACGAAAAATATTTTTTTAAATAAAGTCATCATTGTTTGTTCCTATTTACTTTACATTAATTATTAAACTTGGATTTGGATTATCTAATGTTTTATCATTATAATATTTCTAAAAAAAAAAAAAAATATTTCTAAATGTATTATAAAGACTCAAAATGTTTACCCGAGGGCTCTTGTCGACCAATTTCTTAAGTTAAGAAAATATGAAAATCAAATACTAGCAGTTTTTTGAACCGTTTGTAATGTTTGTATATATATTAATTTAAGTTTGAAGCAAAAATATTTAATAACTGCTGTGATATTTATTAGAATGACGAATATTATAGTTTTATAGTTATAATAAAATCTAAGAAAAATTGTAAACATTGCTGTTTTTCTTGGGCATGAATGCACTTTACATTTTTATTCAATCTACTTATACACAGTATAAAGTTAGATAGTTTAGTTTTAGTCTAATCATATTTTATACCTCTATTTTTGTACTAATTGCCAGAGTAATTAAACTAACTATATCATTGTCCATTATTCATTAGAATATATGTTATTCATTACAGGTAGATTATAAGACAGAATGTATCTCTATTTTATTTTTAATATTAAATATTTGAATACTGTTTTAGCAGTTCCACATATTTTGAAATTATTTAAATTAAGTTAAACTAGTGCAGACTTTATTAAATAAAGTACCTATACAATATGCTATTTTAACACCATCATTGATTTCGCATAATATTCATAATATTACATTAAGATATTATATATTATACTTGTTGAACGTCACCGAAATGTAATCACTTTACGGTGATAAATACTTAAACCATGCATACTTAGGTACTATACCTTTATATCATGTTTTAATCTATAGCATCTAAATATGTATTTTTTTAATTTTTATTCAATGAATACAGATAATGAATTAATTTACAATATGTTTGCGTGTTATGCTTATTTTATTTTATTTTATTTTCAACAAAGTAAGTACATATAGTAATCATAATATAGAAATAATTAAAGAAAAATAATTTAGATACGAGTGCGTACTTCAAATATCAAATCATAATAATATATTATAATACGTACAATATGTGACATGTGCCTATAATATCATAATCCAATGGCATTACAACTTGAACTCACCAATATCTTACTCTGTGGAAGACAAGATTAATTTTCTTGGATTATTGAACATTTTCTTTCATGAACTATTTTGTTGTTTTTATAAACAAAAATATTATTTGTAATCCAATTTGAAGTTTAGAACTTGAGTGTATCCATGATTAAAACTGTTTTCTGACACCTGTGCACAACATGTAATCATGACATTTTTGATATATTAGGCTTATCAAAAAATAAAGTTGCAAGGCAATACAAAAGATACTAAACAATTTATGAAAAAAACTTGTGTGTGACACCTGTGATATAGTCAAATAATGTAATATAGGAAAAATATTATGTAAGTACACGTTATTTCGATTAAGTTTAGTTAGTTAGTTGGAAGCTTTTTTATGGAGAGCAAAGTACTAGGAATTATGGCATGCCTCAGATAGCAGTTACAAATTAATTTCTTTAAGAATATTCAAATCTTGAACTGAAGTTCGTTTAATATATTAAAATATTATCACCACATTTTGAATTAAATATTATTCATATTTTTTACACATTATTTATTAAATATACTACGGCTTTTTTCGATACCGCATCCAATAGTACTGGAGAACCAAAAATGCATTAAATATTTACATAATGATGCCAAAACACTCAGCTGTAGGTACAACCCGTACAAGTGAAAAGTTGCTATAGAGTTTTTCAAGTTTAATTATTAAAAAAAAACTATAATGCATATTATTATTACCTGCTGTTAAATTTTTAAATAATTAAAAATATTCGTATGATTTTTTATAAGATACTGCCAAAAAGGCTTTAGCTAAATCCTTAAAAATACAAATTTGAATAAATTAATGTACTTAATAAAGTTCAAAAAGTAATCCTAAATTACCCACTGTGCTACAAAGTTTCTAAAAACTATTAATATTTAAAAAACATTATGAGTACCTAGTTATGGAACCACGTGTGTGCCTAGGTGCATAAAACAATTGCAAAATACAAATATGTATTTTGTTCTGGCCCTAAATTTTTGATTTAGCTGATTGCAAAATAGTTGCCAAGTTAATTAAGGATATTCAGAATAAGAGATTGCAATGTTCATGGTTAACACTTTAATCAAATCATGTGAAATATATTTGAGATTAAAAAAAAATGTGTTATCTTAAAGTTATAAGTAAACCAACTATATTTATAGCCTTATTTTTTTATACATAAATATTTATTATGAATTAAATTGACTGCAAATACATAATATTTTTTTAGAACATGTAATGTTTCATTTCAAATGGCATATTTTAGTAACATTTACACCTAAAAATGATGTAAAATTATATATTTTGCTCCATATTAATGAAACATCAGATGCATTAAAATATGATAAATGGAATAGATCATGCATAGAAATACGTCATTCTGACACAAGTATAAAAAAAAAAATAGTCAGTATAGTTGCTATCTAAATCGAGTGGAAGCCACACATCAGCCACATCATTAATCAAAATCTGAAGAAAAGACGAAAAAGTTGGTTGAAAAAATGTCATATTATATAGATCCAGTAAGCAATATTCGACAATTGATTTCGTCAGCACACGTCATTATCGAGTAACATGTTTTTTTTTAGAAGTGTGTACATTTGAAAGCATTAAGTTGTTAATTTTATTTGTAAAATATATATTTTTTTTTAATATCAATCATATTTCACAAAATTAAAATTTTAAAAAAGTATTTTTTTACTAACATTCACTTTTAATTCTTTTAAAGTGAATGAAAGTATCGAATGTCACCGAGATCAAATATTGTGTACATACATGTTTTTAATTAAAATTATTTATTTGTTTTTTATAAGTTTGCATAAGATGCAATTGTACTAAATTAATATTTACCTTAAAATGTTGATCATTTATACATTAAAACATATATAACTTCAATATTATTATAAAAAAATGTTGACGCGTTTGACAACAATTACATAATCTAAACGTTTCTTAACTTTCGTACTAGGTTAAAAATACATGTAGGTTATATTATACATTTAAAAAATTGTTTTTATAGAACTATGGGTACTATATCCAATATTATAAGGTAAAGACAAATTTAAAAAAAAAATTCGTTTGCATAAATAGTAAATGTACTGTATATTATTGCTCTACAAAATTGATACACAAATACATAGACATAGTACAGGTTATTATTTTTATTTAGGTATGTATGCGAAATGAAATATAAAAATTTCGTTTGATGGTTTATAATAATTGGCAGTTATATTTACATAAATAGATCGTCCCTTTTAGTTCATACAGGTATATTAGTGTTTTCCAGATAAAAATATAATAATTACGAATTATCTTTTTCTGTTTTCAGTGCTATACTTAAACTAACATGATATCTACTTTGTTTGTTTTCTGCACTGTATTGCAGTGTGTACAAAGAAAAACCATTAGTTTTTTATTCTACTATATCAATACTTTATAAGAGGACAATTGAGAACAATTGAATTCATAAGCTATACTTAGACACTGCATTTTGTTCGTTTTTGTTCGTGAATCTGAATTAGTTTATCCAGAAAAACGAAGATAATACTTCATATATAAACCGTAGTTTATATTATATTCTTACACAAATTAATTTTTTTTTAAATTTTGACTAAAAGACTTGAAATCGTAAAAAATGTACTTTTTACATTTTATTCTATGGCAAATCAACTAACAATAAACAGAAAACCAGTACTTGACAACAATATATTTTAGAATTTTATCTAAACCTATCCAAATAATTTAATAGTTAAAAAAATACAACTATCTACATTTTGTATTCCATATAACAAGTAATAAGGTTTTTTTGATAACCAAATAAGGTTTGATTATATTTTATGTAAGAAAATTTCAAACATTTAATTTAACTGAATTTATTTTTTTTTTAAATTAGAGACTATTTCTAATGACACCTGACAATATTTGAAACGCAACTACTTTTCCACAACATTGACAAGTATTTTGACAGTATTTTTATATTATTAACTTATTATTTGTTTAATATTTCAGACAAATAATACATAAAATGGTTTTGAAAACGTAGACAAATTGTCGGTAAAACGTACTTTAAAGATAGTATAGAAATGTGATATTTTAAAATTGATTATCAAATTAAACTTTGTTTAAAGTGTTTTAGACAGTTGAATTAATTTTAGATTCTACCAAATCTTTAATAAAGTCATTGTTAGCGTGGTGAATCAAGGAACCGCGGAAATCAGACGAAGATTGATTGACTTAAAAGCTTGAATAGTCAGGTCTGTGTTAAATAGTTTGGCTGTTACCAACATTTTTGACATTATCTTCAAGTCAGTGAAAATTATTTTTCATTTTTCTTCATAAGGAACACGTTGATGGACATGACAGCTATATCTATATCCGATCGATTTTGTAATATTATTATTTATTTGTATTGATTTCAATATTCATATTACAGACTATTATAATTAAATATATTTTATAATCTGTGTAGATTTGATGAGACTTGTCTAATATATAATAATATGTGAAGCTGTGCAGCTTGAGGACCCCACAAGAATAAAATTATTATTCTATGATCGTAATTTATTCCAAGGTTCATGTCATATCATGAAATCTGTAACATAACTTAATTTCGAAATATCTTTAATATTCTCGAACTATATCCAAAAGTATATATTTGGAAGGTTAATTTAAACATTTACATTTGATAGAGTATAGGTGCATACAGAAGTAAATCAGAATCAATACACTATCAGTAACATGTGCAAACTATCTGTGATATTAAATATAGCATAAAACACTTATTCAGACTCACTTGTACAGTTAGGCATTTTTCACTGAAACGGTTATCAGACATATTAACATTACATGCCTACTAGTATTAAGATATTATTATTAATTTTTTTATGTTATTTTTTGAATTTTTTTATTATTATTTACTTACACAATTATATAATGTTATTTAGTTTGGAAAGTTTAATCTCCGTCGATTTGGATCCTCGAGTACCTACCTACCTACCTACTTTCTGTGAAAGTGTGCACTACAACAATATTCGATAAAAGTGTAATATGGAGGCAATAAAATGTATATATAGTATCAAAATAGATTACTATACGGACGAATAAATCATATACGAACAATGGACAATGGACTTCGCGCCCCGACGGACAGTCGTACAAAGACGTAACGGTTACGCCATTTCGTCCGTCGGTGACTCCAACGTCCGTCCGTCGTCTGTTGGGAATTTCAAAAGTTCGTGAAGGTGTAATGATTGATACTCAGCCCTAAACGACTTTTCTGTATCCAAGCTCGTACCCTCTCGTCTCTTGCCCCCTTTGATCTTGGTAGGTACCCACTACGTGTATTCATACGGAAAACGTAAAATACGTCTCACCGATTGAGAGCACGTACCTATACACTTTGTCATCTGATGTCAGTGTAAACATGGCCACCCGTAGAATTATTGAGTTCAACTCGTGTGAAAAACCATCGGGGTAAGCATATATATACCGCGGAAGCTTCACTCACTCCCCAATCCTACTTTTAAACTGATTATAACAACGTGCATACGTAAAAAACACGTTTGATCTAAAAACATAAAAAAATTATGTAGGCACGACAATTCTTTGTAAGCTTATTAAAAATTTAATTAGAAAATGACACAGTAGACGGTTCCATGCACCCATAGTTAGGTACTTATCCGTGTATTGTAAATTATTTTGTAAAATTCAGCGTTTGTATTTTTTTTTATTTAGGATTTACTCATAGTTTAGCAGTTATGTATTCACTTAGAAATAATTATAAAGTGCATACATGTATGAATAAAATAAGAGTGTAGGCAGCCATACTCCTTGCAGCCTATTAATTATTATGCTATTCAAATTCCTATTATAATAGTACCTATTTATGCCCTCTAAAATATCAAGATTATACGAAATATTATAATATTTAGCAGAGTCTGAGTGCTCATTGTCGACAAGTAGACGGGCTGACGACCTGACGTCGATACCGAAAAGTTTTGACGTGCAAACGTCAAACATTTAACACCCCATAGCACTAAAGAGCGTTTAGAATTAATTTTTTATGTGCCTAAGACGAACATTGTTTTTTTTTCGTTTACGTGACTGCAAAATAATTCTTAATTTTTCATCAATGATCGTCATGGTGATTATTATTAATATTAATACAAAACTGTAAACATTTATAAGTGCTAATATTATTTCTAGAGATAAATACAGTTTTAGGTTCGCCAATCTCCGAGATCCAGTTTATTCTGACCGTGGACTTGCAAGATTCACGGTACACTGAAATGTGTATGTTGACGTTATATTTACATATTATTCGATGTTAAAACAAAAACAAATCGTTAGCTTCATACACACTTCTAAACTATTCTTATGCTATGAAGTGGTACTATTAATGAATGTTGGCGATAGGTTTGCCTCGTCTAGTTTGTACCATCAACAATAATTACGAAAACTTACCGTTGAAATTGTAAATTTTATTAAACCGATTTATTTGAATATGATCTTAACAACGTTATTGTACAATGTACATTGCAAGTAGTAGATAATTTCCTGTTACAATAGACTTAAAGACAAAACATTTGTTAGGTTTGATACGTTTAAAATTCTTCCTTTGATGTAATAAACATTTTATATCAAAATTCCTTAACAGGTGTTTCATTGCTTTATAAAATAATTGTATTATAATATAACAAACTAACCACTTCAATAGATGGTAAATAAATATTATCCAGTAAAGTGCTGCTGTTCCGATTTTATTTATTTTTTCATTGTAAATAATTTATGTTGTAATATTTCCCTCGAGAATTTCGATTTATGTACCTTCATTGCAGACGTTAATACAATGTAAAATATTTATTTTTTGTCACAAATTTAAAAAATGCGCATAAATTTATAGGCGTACATTTTCAAAGAAAGAGAAAAAATGTACAATAACATTGGATTAGTATTATCTTAGTTAATGCAAACTGTATTTAAAAGCTTAAAAGTCTATTACGACCATATCATTATTATTGATGACTTAATTTCTATATATTTTTATTCAAATATGTGAGTGCACATCAATTATAGTAAAAAATAATTATGTAGATTTACTATTTCATTTGAAGTTGTAAATGTTTTTATTTAGGGATTATAATGTTATTATTATTTTATATTATATTTATTTTATGAAACGATTTTAACAATATTCGTTAAAAACTTTAAAATTAAAAGTATGTTATTAGGAAGATTGTTAAACTGAAATATCTTAGAAATAATTTGTGTATACTTTATTCGGAAATAATCTATGAATAACAGTTAGCTACTATGAATAATTATGATTGAATGAGTTTTAAACATTTTAATTATATCATTGTTTACTGAAAATTAGTCAGTTATCATTTATCCATGTTATTTGTATTTATGTATTTTTATTTATTAAGCTTTGAGTGACATATTGGTTTCAAATTAATATATTTTTGGTTTTAACTTTCGTTTTTAATATAATATTAAATTTTTTTTTTCCAAAATAATTTATTATTTCAAAACTTGCAGTTTTTACGAAATTAAACATGTTATTTTTAAGAGATAATCATTTGTTTTTGCTTAACCAAGAAAAAAAAACAATCCATTTTAAGTTTTAATTATCCAAAAAATAACTATTTTGAATACCTTTTTTATTTTTACCGGTCATCTGTTTGAGCATACAAGTCAATGCATAATATAACATATTATGATAGGTAGAATTAAAAATTTTTTTTTATTATTGATCATAATATTATCAAGTACAACTCCAGCTGGTAAGATCATAAATTAACATAATTTTTAAAATATTATACTGAATTTTACAAAACTTTATATTTTTTATTTGTAATTTAAACACTATCATTCGAAATATTTTGATAAGTTCAATATGAAAATTAAACTGTCCACGTGGACCAATATTTCCCTAGATGTATGTATACCCACCGAATGAAACTTGCTGATACTACTGATTGAAATTGATTGATTATTTGATTTTTGATAGTTTGTGATTTTTTGTTGCTTTATAAGAACCATTTTTGGCTCTGTTTCGGCCGAGTGAGGTTTACGAATTGTGATAGACAATCACCTGAAGTTCTTCCCTCCTTCCCCCGCTCGAGTTAGCGACCCAGGCAGACTTCGACCAACGACACAATAAATAAAAGTTGGACTTACAATCTGGATCTGGTTGCTGGACAAGGTGCTGGGAATTACGACGACCCTCACCCTCGTAGGTATAGCAACTACTCGGAATCGCCACTGGACAATGTTATCCGTCTCATGGGTGGTGTTCGGATAGCTTCCACGGTGTCCACGAATCTTAAATCTCATTGCTTAAAGGACACGGAAACGAAGTAATTCCGATTAAATGCGTTTGACGATTGTACGAAAATTTCACGTGAGGCATTTGTCGGGGTTGGTCGGGCTTTCGTCCTGGAAACGTGACGTCTCTTGAGAACCAGCCGTCATACTGCAGTTGACAAGCGACCAATTCGATTGCGGGGTCTTTCAAGTCGGCTTTTAGACGGGACAGAGTGACGTTTGTAAAATAATATAATATCACGACAATGTATAATAATAATGGTTTTAAGTTAACAGTTCTCCCGTAGGCCAGCCGAGGTGGCAATTGAATGAATGCCGGGGGACGGTGATCCTTATGGTGACGTATTATGGTCTCTCGTCGCAGTCGGTCCTCTATACCTTCTAGCTATGACTTCAACTACTAATCTCGGGATCTCAATTAGTGCGAAAACAGGTCGGTTGGTAGTTCTTAGGCCATAATCCCGACAGGAACCTCTTCCTTTTTAGTTCATACTAATTTATATCTCTAGTTATTTATTTAATTAATTAAACATAGATAATGGGTGTATTGACGAATAATTACTACCTACTATTGTCAGGATCACTACCATTTAATGGTTTGTATTATCTTGTCCTGATGAAATACAGTGACTATTCTAGACAAGGATCAGCGGGGACTTCTTTTAAAGAAAATAATCTTTAATTTTTTTTTTACGACATCGAGTGTTTTATAGACATTTATTTTATAGTCAAGGACATAAAATGACATCCGTAGATGGCAAAGATCCGTAAATACAAAATTTAAATGTCAATACATTTAAATTGGTACATAATATTATTGAAAAAAATATATTATTAATGCAATACATTTGTGGTGCCTGAAATTATACCTAATTTAATAATGAAAGCTTATTGAATTTGTCCCACAAAAAATCCGTGCACCGTTAATAATAGAACGAAAGGTATACAAATATTCATAAAGGCTGGTTTGGACAAAGGTTAGGTTTCTGGAATTCATTATTTTTTAATTCCAAATATAAATTCAATTTTCATTATTGGATAGTATAAATATAATTAAATAAGGGCGGAAATTCGGAAATTAAAATCATTTAAGTTTTATGTTTCATAATCATCGATCGTTTTTGTTATCAAAATGTGAATGTTTCGATTATAAAATCGTCGAATTTTAGAAATATTAAAATGATTAAGAAAAAAAATTATTAATATTGTCATGTATAGAAAAGTATATGTATTGCCTAAAAGAAAATTTTAGCTTTATTTGCCACCGCTTTAATTGGGTCTCAGTAGGTTGCTACTAATAACTCAATAGTTTCTATAGATTTCATTAAAACAGCTTAACAAAAAAAATAAAATATTACCTCTATGATTTTATAATATTTTAAAAGGGAAACGATGTTATTTTAATATCTTTGGTTTCAATTATATAGAATATTAGTCATATTGTTTACAGTAAACAACTTATTTGAAGACTTTTTAAAATGCGTAAGGTAGGTAAGTACCTACCGTTTTATAAAATAATTTGGGGGGTTTTGTTAATTTATATTCAATACTGTTAATATATTTTTTTTAAAAACAACGATTTAAATATTTTATATTGTTATGCTTTATTGTTTTCTATTAACAATTGGATACTGATGGTCGTTCTTACAATTTCTAGTGCTTTTGAATCAGGAAATGTCCTCTAAAATTCTGAAATAAATTAAATCTTCAAATAATATTCATCTTTTTTTTTATTATTTTGTCAATAAATTAAACATTGGGTAGTGTTTTAGTTTTCCATATTTTGTGACAGGTAACAGTTTTAGATAGAAATTTAAGAGTAAAATGTATTGGTATTCCAATGATGTGTGTTTTGTTTATTCTTTTTTACGTCAAGATTTGGTGCACAACATTTGCTTCAATCTTCGAAATTGAGAGTGGTTTTTGGTAGTTAATAAATTTGATCTAGTTGATACTTTTGTATCATTTAAGTATTTCTCTTTTTGGCTAAAACTAATAAAAAATAACAAGAAACATGAATTTACCAATAATAAAAAATAGCAGTTTTTGTGAAAAACAATTTTGTTTTTATTTTGAGATTCATGTTGAATAAATATTTAAATAGTGTCTTTTAGATTTCATATAATTTAAAAATATTATTGCTCTTATTGAGCTATTAACATTTGAATTGTTGTTATTTTTTACTTTTGTTAAGAAAAAATTTGATTTTATGGTTCAAAAGATTGAAATATATAAAGGGTTTCTCGTACGTTTTTTAACAGCAATTTAGAAGTATAAGAACAAAGACTTTTAATAATTGTTATAAGTGACTTGAAGTTAAATTGTTGACAATATTGAATATTTAAATGTAAAATAACAATTTTTCGTCAAATAATTTAAGTTGTTTCGTAGTTATTAAAAAAAAAAATAAAAACCGTAGATATTCAAAACACTCTATTTTTTAATAATATTATAATGTATAAATATTAAATGTACATTTAAGCTCTTTTACTGCTAACTTATTCACTTCGTCTACACTATATCGTAATTGATTCATAAGAAAAGTGATAAATTGTTGGCAAAAATTAGCCTAACTGAGAAAATAATAAATACTAGTTATAATTATCATATACAATTTTGATTAAAAAGTGTATACCTTTTTAAAATAAAATGTGTTCTTTGAAATAAACTATTGTATTAGTTTTTTATAAAATGTATAATGGTGCATACATCTTTATTTATATTTAATTTTTCTGTGCGTCTCTTGTGATTGTGTAACTTCTGAACGACTTAACCGATTGAGATAAAAGTTATTTCAATCGATTTCTTGATTCTCGGGTGGGTCTTTTTCAACTCTTACCCTCCTCCCCAAATGCATTATGTTTAGGCTCACGAAATTCGAACATTTGTTTTCCTATGCATAGGGTTGTGATTGATTATAGATAATAAAATAGTTCTTTTGATTGTCTTTTGATGGTATATAATTTATTTAGGCTAATAAAGTTGTGGTAGATAAATGTAAAATTGAGAAACATCTATTATTATATATTAGAGAAAAATTTTCAGTTGGAGCTTATATTAAACTAATAAAATACTCTACCAGACTTCCCGATAATTCAAAATAAAGGGTACAGAAAGCGATAGGTGTGTCTATAGATGGAAAGCTTATCTATGAATAATATTTGTTTAATACAGATATCATTAGTTGGATTATATCACTATGACGCACAATGTATGTAAGTCCACAGATTTTGGCAAATCGGCATCAAATTTTGCACACAAATGATTTGTGACTCTGGACTTGTTATAAGCGTATATAATAAAAATCACTTATAAAAGCAATTAAAGTGTATTGCAGCGACTTATGTATAGAATGAAAAAAGCAGACTTATTTTCAATTTTGACAATTCAACTAAAGTTTAGATAACTAATTGAATCAGTTCTTTTCAGGTATCCTCCCCGCAATTAATAATATTAAAACCATAACCGCATATTCGTTTACTTCTGGTTGCAATTGGTCCAAGTAAGAAAAATAAGTTACTTATTACTATCCGCCGCAGGTGAATTGCCCATCTTGGTTTCATTTATCCCCGGGCAATACCGAATAATACAGACTAAGTTAACTATGAAAACATGTCTACCAATTAAATACCTTTGGTTTTATAAATATGTTTGTGTGTACCACTACTGTTATGATGAATTCGCCACACTAATGACTAATATGTTATTATTACATAATACGGTTCTTAAATGTGTAGTAATTAACTTAGAAATAAAAGTAATTTAAAATATAGATTCAAATTGAGTCACTCATTTGCAATGCACTTATAAACATTTGTCATGTTACCGTAACAATTAGTTTGAAAATATTTTCAGAAAACCATACCTACTTTATACAAATAATTAACTAAAATATAATTTGTCAATTTGTTGGTTATGAACATTATTGATTATATATATTATACGTATACCTATGTACATAATATAATTAAGACTAATTATTATTTTAATATTATAATAAACTACCAAATAAATTAAAAATGAAATGTTATCAATTATATGATTGCATGTATTAAGTATAGATATAAAAATAGTATTACTCTATTATTAGGTTATCACGAAATAAAAAAATAGGATTACTTTGAATAAGTGATTGTCAGTCAAAACGATTACAAGATGAGGAAAGATTATTTTTTTATATTCTCGTTTAAGTACAACAAAATATTAAAAATTGCATACAAGTCGTAAATCACTTAGTTGACAGATGCACATTTTAACACACTTATATTGTCAGACATTTTATGCGAATGTTTACACTTTTTGTCAGACTCGTTTAGATTTAATAATTTTATTTTAATATTTAAAAATTAATAGAAAAAAAAATAATCGTATATAAATAATTCAAAAAAATAATTTAATGTTTAAACGTTTACATTTTAAGATGCACGGGTAAAAAATAAGTAAATTTGGCCATTTTTATTATTACGCTATCAGATACGTTAACTTTGTTAAGAATGTTATTTTGGTTTTTCTTAACCTAAATATTATTTAGGAAAAATCCATTACAGTCAGTACAGAAATAAAGCTTTTTCGTTTCTTGAAAAGTAGTAATTGTGACTTATCCCTTTTTACTCGCACACAATCCATATATACTGTAAGAGTCCCTCGATAGTCCAGTGAACGTCCGGACGGTACATTAATCCATTAATACTAGTGACTTGTCCAAATTCCGGGAACACCATTAACTTATGAAAATAATTTATCTACAACAATTTTGATATTTGGAATCAACTTCACCCTTTTATTGTACTTATCTATTGTTCAATTTTCGTTCAATCATTTTTTTTTTTAATGAGAAATGAGAGCCTAATGAAAAACAAATATACTTATTTGTTCACTAATAAATAATGAGGTCAAATTAATTCGACATATTTTTAGACATCTTATTACATTATATTATGGAATTAATTGAAACAGTTTTTAAAAATTATAACTTTATTTGAATACAAATTTTTTATTTTTAAATTATAAAAACAATTTTAATAATAAAATATTATAATAATTATTATTATTGTTATTTTTTTTTTCAATATTATGGATTTAAGAAACAGTCTTGTAGCATACCGCTTTTAGCTAATGTGATGCCTAATTTAATAAAATAGTTTTCTTTACTATTATCATCTATTATTATTTATTATAATATATTTGGGGGCTCTGTGAAAATATTTAGAGGACCTCAGCACCACGATTCCCCCCCCCCCTATCTTTAACCTATATATTTGCCTATATCCATCGGTCACCTAGTATCTGTAGTCATTTCCAGCCACTTTGTGCAACTTGATGTTAAAGGAGCAAATGCCAGAAGGGCTGGGAAAAATCGACAGGGTAGTATCTCAGCCACTCGAGTTAGTTGTTCATTTCACCTCTCGTCAGTAAACAAAGTTATCCCTCCTCTATTCAAGGTGACTTATTTGAGTGTGACACCTCCGACTTATGTTATGCTTACGATGGTTCTTCCCTTTCATATTATACGTGTATCCCATTTTTGCTCAGCCGAAACGTAAATAATAAAATATTATTGTAAACGGGTTTGTTTACAATACTATTTTTTTTATTTATTTTTTTTTTCTTGAAGGATTTATCAAAATGACAAAACAATTATTATTTAAATCTTTTACGAAGCTCTGGAACATACCCGTACCGTTTAAAAGTTGAATATTTTACCGGTGTACATACGTTGCAGTTAAATGCTCATAACAATCATTGTACATCGACATTCATAATTATAAAACTGATTAACAAAAATAAATATTATAACAATACTCATGTCTATGAACATAATGATATACAATTACTATGGATGAGATACTAAAGCAGCTAATATATGCATGAAACATACGCCGTGTGCATTTTATAGAATATATACTATTAAGTGTGTATAGAAACTTTAAACGGGTTAAACTTTACACGTTTGCGTATTTTCATTATTTCTGCATTATTATAGCTGTGCTCTGTATAATATTATAGTTTTTCTAAAAAAATGAAAACAGCAGTATGATAATATTATAGAATGAAAATAAAATAATAACTTTTCCATGACAAAATAACATTTTCTGCGTATAATAGGTGGATGAAACAAACTCATAATGATATTTACAATATTTATAAAAATAAAATTACTGATTTTATTCGTAACTCTGCAAGTACTCTAAAACCATATTTTACCTATTAATTATTGTAATTCTAAAACTGTACCTTAAAGTATTAATTACAAACATGTATGACGAATTTTAAAATTCATACTATCTATAATCTATATGTTTACTGTATTGTGATATTCGTATGTCTTGTATAAAAAACAAAACTTCTTATGAGACACCTGTATGCAACACATTATTGGTGAGGGTGCTGTTTTGATACGGTCTCGCAATTACGTTCTATGATCAGTGGTGTTACTCAACTGCATTGGTAAATATAACGATAGTATAATGTTGGCCAATGGTATTCATTTGGATAATGTTTACCATATATATTCAACATAACGACAGTTATATAAAATTTTAAAACAAAAAAAAAAAGGACAATTAAATAAAAAAAAAAAAAAAAGATAATAAATAAAAAAAAAAAAAAAAAATACAAAAGAAAAAAGAATGTCTCCCTTCAATAATCTATCCATGTTGTATATCCTTAGGCCCTCAAAAAAGGCTTCGTCAAACTGAATTGGATTTTGTACAAGATCATGGGAAATGCACGGAATTATAGCGGAAAATTTCGATCATTCGTTTTCGATAACCATTATTTAGTGCTCAATATTTGCGTTATTCGGCGATACCATTTTTAAAATAGCTCAATTTCCCTCTGAGATAATGGATATTTCTTCTTTGATTTCAGCGGGTTCACTGCTAGTATCGAAATTCACCATAGCCCAAATATTTAATGCACAATAATCAGTAGTATTTAACGGTGGATACCTACCATTTTAGTATTTAATCAACAATTAGTCCTTTAGTTCTCAAGACTGCTATGCACACCTCTTGGTTCAAGCTTAACCAGTCAGTGACATACTCATTACTTCGTCCTGTCAAATCCATTACCATTTGAGTGGGCAATTCCAATATAGAAATAAATCAGAGTTCAATATTTTGACAAAGTGTTAACTCGCTAGTTGCAACATTGGTTCGAATCAGTTAAATGAAAATACTGCTACCTACACGTGGTGATTTTGTTCCCTGACAGCCTTGTACACCAAAAAATGACCATACGCTCCCCATTGCAAAATTTCCTTTTAATACCTGCGTTTTCGTGCCAAATTTATGACAAGCTATGATTTATCTTCGTCCCATTTCAATCAACCTTTATTTTCTAAACTACTGTAGAATAAAACTCACAAAACACTATCATAGCCAATACAGTTAATAAACAGTAGAATATAACATAAAACAAATTACAGTTTAAATATTATATATTAATATACATATCAGAAACAAACGACCGCCACGAGCTAACTTAAGTCTGAATAATCCAAGCACAAGTGTAGAAAGAGGAATACCCATAGAGTGCATTTCGAATTAGCATGAACTTGTTTTAAATTGGTTTCTAATTTTTATTATTTTTTGTATACATATGTTAAACATTCAAATACCAATAATTTGCATTTAAATTTGTTGAAAAAAAATATTTATAAAAAAATAATAAAAATTTATTTCATTTTAAAAACTAAACAAAATGAATGGAATCTATACATTTTTCAAAATATTAAAAAATATAATAAAATAATAAAATCAAAGGTGCCTATATATAGTGTGTACGATTATTAAATGTGTATTGATTAGAAAGTGTTTAACACACAATTCCTCCAACAAAAAAAATTAAAATGTTATTTTACTTTTTTATTAGATTTGATATGACACATCATGCCATACGTTTGAATAAAGGAGAATGATTTATACATAGATCAGTCACTGGATTGTTACTCATTAGTTTTTTGGGGTACTGAATCATAGAAATAGCTCAGTTAACGTATAAGAACTGAGCACTATTCTAAAAACAGTTATTAAAATGATTTATTTAAAACTTAACAAAAACAAAAACTAACATGGAATTAATCAATATTTGCGAAAACAATAATTTTAATTTTTTTACTTTTAAGTTTTTGATTTCTAAGTAATAACAGATATTATTTTACAGGTACGATAATTTACTATACATACTTTACTTCAACGAATATTATAATATTTCAAACAACTAAAATTATTTATACTTTATAGATATTTACATCGGTCGAAAAATAGGTTTCCAATTGTTTATGGACTGAGAAACGATATAATATAGTGGATAAGCTCTATTCTTTCCAAAAACTGAGTCTATTCAGAACTATTGTACATAGTATAAACAATGGCAGAGTAGGAGTCGATAAGGATGCAATAACAACAACTAAACGATTAAATTGTTATCAAACCATTCGCATTACTCTTGTTACCCATAATCCATAACGATACAATAAGCGTCCTCGATAGCTGGTGACGGATATTAACACACATTATATCATATTGGTTTTAATTATAACAAAATATAATAATTTATTTAATAATAATAATTACAAAGCTAACACATAGCTGTGAAGTATATTAAGTGGGTTTTTTTAATATATGTGAGTACAATTTATTAGGTACATATACCTTACGTCGTGGAATATCGTATATTGTCTTATATAAATATTATATATAATCAGGCAATAAAATGAAAATAACATACACACTCCATAGCATATTGATCATTAATTAATTAAAATAATTTAAATTTAAAATTATAATGAAATTTAAAACCAATTTTCACCAATAATTCAATAATATAACAATATAGCTGTGCTATTGAGGTCTATACAGTTTTTTGGAGTTGTTTGAAAACGTACCCTCAAACGTGCAACGACATTTTAATCAAATTCCGCGCAAACGGTTGATGACCCGTAAGTAATCATCGCATCGGAACAACCGTCGTTATTATAATATTATTATATGCGTATAATAAGGGCATCACCGCATAACAATAATATAATTTTTGTTTCATAATATTATATTCTACCGGTTTCGCGTATCATATCACAACAATAACGATTGCGTTTGTCGGGAATTTCAGATATTCTTCTTCCTCACGTCGTACGCGATACCTCTGGCCATCATATGCATCCTGTACGTGCTGATGCTGATGAGACTGTGGAAAGGAGTGAACCCAGGCGGGCAACCACCGTCGGCCGAGAGCCGGAGGGGCAAGAAGAGGGTCACCCGAATGGTCGTCGTCGTGGTCGCCATATTCGCCTTCTGCTGGTTTCCGATACAGGTACGTACCTACCATGCGTTTAATATTATAATGTGTGTGTGCATGGGCGTAACTTGGAAATATATTAGGGGGGGCAAATATATAATATATATATATATTATATATAATTATTCATTATGCATTATTTAAGCATTCTAAGCATTATCTAACAAGATACCTAAGCTAAAATTGAATATTAAGATTTAAAAAAAAAACTGTATAGTAGTAGCTATAACCAGCTGTTTTGTACTTATTTTAAAACAAGGTATGTTAAATGTCAGAGGGGGCACTGCCCCTCCTAATTTATTCTAGGGGGGCAATGGCCCCCCCTTGCCCCCCCAGTTTACGCCTATGTGTGTGTGTGTGTATCGAAGTGTAAGATGATTTTACTACTAACGTCGTTTCGGTCGGTAATGCATCCGATAGCCTAAGCATAGGTACGTTTTCCCTTTTTGGCAGCACAATAAATCGGGTGGTACGGTTTTTTCCTGCAATCTTACAGTTCATTTATATTTTTGTACTAGCTGAGCCAACACGGCAGTGTTGCCCTTGACAAATTAAACGGATTTACCCCTTCTATAACTCTATTAAATATTTAAATGTAAGCCGCACAGATGTTGAACATAGTTATTTGGGTTGTTTTGATCAAATATAAAATACAGGTTTACAGCAGCCAGTGTTATATCCAAATGTCGTAATAACCATTTTGTTTACTAGGTAATATAATAACAATGAAAACCCCGTAAACATAGGTTAATTCGTTTCAAAGCCTTTCCCAGACAAACAGACAAACAGACAAAAAGTCAAATGTATATAGGTATGTGCGTGTTTCGTTGAATATCACATTAAATTTTATACTTTCATAAAATATCACAGTGTCGGCATAAACAATTTGAATACTTTTCATTCGTGATACGCAAGATGTATTACCAGCTGACTTCACCCGGGTTAAAAGTAATCGATCTATCCATCGTTTTCCGTTGTATAATACAATACCTGTCAAAACCCGGTTACAATTGGTTCATCGGCTTCGAACCCTTTCCTGGGCAAACGGATAAACAGACAGACAGCAAAACATATCTGTGCTTGTTTCATACAATACAACATATTGTTTTAATCGTGTGTGTTTAAAAATCACAGGGCACGAGTATACAATTTGAAAACATTTAATTTGTGATACGCGTGGTAAATAAAAGAAAAAAAGGTGGACAAGTGGGTATCGTTCTGCAGTTGTACATATAAGGTGTCATGTGGGTCACTGTAATAGCTTGTGATAGATGTGTTGAATTTGTATACAATGATATTATATCATCAAAAGCCTGTATTTCTATAACTACATATTTTATGATACTAAGTATTGCTTTTAAAGTAATTAATTTTACTATGTATTAATAAAACAGAGGGATGAATTAATTTTCGCCTTAAATATTTCATATTATATAACTTAGAAGTTTTAAGTACCCTCGAATATTTTTAGATTACAAACAATTTCTAAAATCATTATTCGTCGTTTAAATATCTAATTTTGTCCATAGCTGTACTCAAGAGAATTATGTTTATATAATTTTTACATTTTTTGGTTATAGAATTAAATGTTTATGAGTAATTTTGTTTTGAATTTTCAATACTCCAACGAAATATCTTATTTTCACATTTCAATCAATTGAAAAACTAGTATTTTGTAAATAAGTATTTTTTTATTTTATATACAACAATACATGGAACAACCTTTTTATGGATGAATGGAAGAGGTATAATATATAACTCCAGTTTTTCAGGAGACAAATTCTGTCACTAGCAGCAGATCATATAGCTTAGACCAGTATTTATAAGATCTCGAGATGAGACTATATAAGTTAAGTTAATTTACAGATGTTTAATTATGCATACATTGTAAAACAGTATAACTAAGTAAATTGTAAAATAGATATAGGTATAGTTATGAAAATCTCTCGACATTGCACGAAAATCCAGTATGACGCTATTGAATGTTTACCCTTTTAGTAACACTATTGAGCATAGAATATTTTAAGTGATGTTGCCAAATTTAAAGTTTAAACCGACGTATTGTTAACTATTATTTCCACTTATTAATTATACTATACGAGCTATTGTTGCACACAGTATGTCTATATGTACAGTGTACACTTATCGAAAATGTTGTAGATTTATAAATTGGTTAGATATGTACCTAATAAAACTGCCGTTAAAATGACCACAATGTTAGCTTATCCATGGTGCTAACCGTGATAAACTCGACAAACTCATTTAAACATTGGGACATTTGGCACTGGTCAAACATTCGCAATGGCCATTTAAGTTGTACAAATAAGTAACTTTAAGTAGTAACTAGTAAGTAATTCCTAAATTGTTATAGAAATAATTCAGTTTGTGAGTGTTTAATCTCGTCCTAGTAACTAAAATATATGCAGTAATCTAGCTTGGACTATTCTATCATACAAGTCTCTTATTTTACCAACAAATTATCACAAAATAAAAATTCAAAATGTATACTCAAGGTAAACCCTGATGTTTTTTATTTAAAAACATCGGGACCAGTTTAGGTTCCGGTTGTATACAAATAGTTAAATTCGGTTCCCATTAAGTATACCAGTTACAAATATTTTAAATTTCTATTGGTAAACATTTTTATTTCGGTTATAGTCCCTGCAGGTTAGTGGTTACTATTACAGTATTAAGCGTATTATTAAGTACAACAATTTTGACAGCATCGCATCATGTAATCAAGTTATTACGATTCGTCGGAATTTATATTGTAACATTAATTATTATAATACGCACGGGACAGAGTGGTGATTCGATGGACCATGGACCCATGCACGTCACGCTTATCCACCTCCCTGGTGTGTTTTTCCCCGACGGTTTATTGTTGTTATCGTCATAACCATCCTGCGATCATCGCTATTTTTGATTTTGTATTTTTTAATCCGCTTTTTCGCTTTTCAAACACGCTCCTCCGCGATCTGCGTCGCTAATATCAAACACCCCTTAAAACACGCCACCACCCTTAAGAAATAATCCAACTGCCTCTTTCTGTGTCATAAATACAGTATTTTATTAACGATCATAATTTTATGGTTAAAAAGTATAAAAAATAATAAAAACATAAAATAGACGTACCCGTATGTTATTGACTTACATCGAAAATAAATTACGATCGGTTTTGCCAACGAAAAGAAACATTTATTTGCAAGTCATAACAATAGTGGTTAAGTAACGGTTTAGACGTCGTTTGAGATTTACAGTGATCCCAATTTGCTGACGATAAAGTTGTTTTAGAAATGTGTTTGAACTATCCTACCCCTCTCACCTAGTAAAAATTACCACTATTCATCTTGTCAATTGACAACAAATCGGTGCAATTAAAAAAATGTTTAAGACATTTGTCAGTATACGATTTTAATACAAATAATGATCGTTCACCTGTTCAATAATTTATTTCCCACTGATGCTGAATGGTTTTTACAATACTGTCATTTAAAGCCTTTGTAAACAACCCGCCACCGACAAACAGTTATTGCCGGTAGATATAGCTATGCAATAATATTATTATTAATTAAAACTGTTTCACTCGACGGGTTTGTTGTTCAATCCAAAATCACAATAAATTGGTTGTAAATAGTTTTAAAATAAATATTATTGCACTCGGTTAATTAAATTGTCCGAATACTTACACAAAATAAAGAATTACGTGTGGAACGATACGTCACATATAAACTGGTCTGGTGAAGTTGAAATGATATTTTCTTTACTCTGAAATTGTTATAAATACACAAATCTATTTTACTTATACTCGAAATTTGAATGTGAGATTAAATTAATATTAATCAATATCGAGATTTCCATTAAGTTAAGGATATTTCAACATATTTAAAGGATATTAATAAATAATACTGCAAATATGCATTAAAATTAATCATTCAAACAAGTGTAATATAAATTCTCTCTTTTTTGTTAATAAATATTGTTTTTTGGCAGGTAAAATTTTTGAAAGTTTCGTCTTTAAGTTTATTAAACATAATTTTTTAAGTTGTAAAATAACTAATAAATCCTGAGTAAACTAGTAAACTTTCGTCACAATTAACTTTGAAAGTCTGTTTTTAAGACATAATATAATAACCTTAGTAATTTTTTCTTAATATTTTATATCCTAAGTAGGTTCTATAATAAACTTAACACGATGTCGAGACTATAAAAAATGAAAAAATTCTAGTTGATTGAGTATGTTGAAAATTTTATTAAAACACATTAATATAATATAGTTGTAAAGATGGAAATTTAATAAGCACCAAGCATTTTTTTTATATCAGAAATAAAACAGAATTATTCCTATTCCACGTGACTATAAAGTTGAAAGGATTACATCACAGGACTTGTGTAATCCATGAAAGGTTTGTAATATATATTTAATTAAACTAATATAGGTAGGTACTGTGCATATTAAATATTATATACCCAAGTCCCACATGTATATAATAATATACAGATTTAAAAATAATTGTTAAAATACACTGTTGACATGTTAATATTGTATTACGTTAGTTATAAACTTATTGTTAGATAGCTTACTTAAATTCTAAAAATAGTAATGTATTGTAAAAGTGTAAGAAACTAATATTATAATATAATAACGAAGTATCTATGATCTTATATGAGTAGAATTTTGTAACCGAGGTCAAAAAGTTATATAAGTTTAAAATAAAATATAAAATATTCAGAATGAAATTAAAAAATAATTTTTAAATACACTGTTTATCTACAAAATTGAGTCAACAAACACAAACAAGTGAAATGAGTAGTAACTAAAAAAAAAGTTTACTTGATACTAATAATATTTAATACCTACACATTTTATATATAATGTTATATTTTTCTTGTATTGTCACATAGTACATAGGTTAGGTTCTTTATTATAAAATTAATTATATTGTAAACAAAATATATTATAATAGTACGTTTCACGGTGCTTATACATTTAATTACTTAAAAAATGAGATTGATATCAATATTATGGTATCTCACGATAAGAAAAAAAAAATCCATCTCTATCTAATCTATTTAACCAAACTGTTCGTCTAAAAAATTTACCAACATCTAACACATATTATAGTTATGGTATATTACAAAAGTTTTTTTTCAATTGTTTTTCATTTTTTTTTTTTTTTGTGTTCTTGCACTTGTGCAAAACTTTTTATTTCTATCATCATTCCAAAAGAGATGAAAGAGAATAATTTGAGTGTCAAAGAAAAAGTTTAATGCCCTACGATTTCTAACCGGAAATACTAGGCATGTATATTGGCATTGTGTAGTGACTGTATCCATTTTGCTATAACGACAAAATCGTTAAAGTTTTGTTGATTTTTTCATTATGTATTTCAAAACTATTCTTATTATTATTTATGCTCTTGTGTTAAATGTGGCAAACTTGATAAATAGGAATGGTTCTGCATGCTTAAAAAATCGTATAGTATTGTACTAATTTCATACTAGAAAATGTATATTGGCCTTTGGGTATAATAACATGATAAATAGCTAGTACTACGAATAGTCAAGGACGAAGCAATAAAGTTGAGATTAAAGTATCATAATATGGCCTTTTATCTACTATGAATGTATGTTTATAGTATAATCAATATAGAATTTATGTGTTTATTTTGAGACATGTGTTTATATTTAACATTGTTACTTGTATCTTTTAAATCAATAAAATCTGTTTACTATTTAACTCAGCATTCTACCTAAACCGTTTTATATAAAAAAAAAAATTAAATCATGTCTGAGAAGTACAATTAAAGTATTATTTAACTTTATAGGTCTTTATTTGAACTTCCGTTGCGTAATTTTTACAGATGGATTAACATTTCAGTCTTAAATCTAAATAAAAAATATTGTTAAGTATCAATTTTTATCAGTTTATATTGTTTATAACCAACTTTTATTTCTATTCAATATGAAATAATTAATCAAATTTAATCTCGATGTTTATTTAATACTTTTTTATTTTAATTAAGAATTGTGAAATCTGTAAATTATTTTTTCTAAAATTATAAGTGATATGCAATAAGATAAAGTAAAATAAAATATGATACATTTGACTATCTAATCTTATGGAGACGGGAGACGTGGTTGATATCAAAAAATCGATGGAATTTCATAACGTTGCCTACTAGTAGTCAGATAATCAGTAAGTCAGAACACCATGTTAGGACAAGGAGAGAATTTTGATGTAATTTTATTGGTTGACATTTTTGGATTTTGTGAGTTAATAGAACAATGATGAGATTCAAATTCATCAAGGAATTTAAGAAGTGATATTTCATTGTAATGTATAAGGGAAGGGGAATCGTAGGATTTGCTTTTAATTATTGATGACCTTCTGTTACATTTCCGAACGAACGTGGTTTTGTAGGGTTTCCAGTGGCTGACTGTATGCTAATGATGGTGGATTGGCGGTGGTTGTTGACGACTTGACGTTTTTGGTTAGAGGTGTTATTGCGGTATTTTAGGCTTGGTTTTTTGTATGTTGTCCATATTTTGTATTTGGCACCTCCTCATTATAGGAGCACTGTACAGAGCGATACGAAGATTTCGTGCAGGAGATGAACGACTTATTGTCTCCAAATTTGATACACATAGGAAGATGAACACAGTATATTCGGATCTGGTCATAGATATCGCGGAATCAATCAAATTCCTACCCACCTAAAAAATATTATTATAATATAAAAAAAATGTACATAAAAATAAACTGTTTCCATTAAATAATTACTTAGTATAGGTATATCCTTATTCAAACAAATTTATGCAATAATTATCTATTATTTGAAAAAAAATTAGTATGTTTCTGAGTTGATGAGTATGAAATAATTTTGTTACGATCATTTTTAATTGTTTTATTTAATAAACTACATTTGCATACCAATAAATGTGTTGATTAAAATTGTGTGTTTATCATATAAGTGTAATATTATGTAAGTAATTATAAAAATTAAAACCATATTTATCAACAATATACACTGATGGAACTACTTTAATTTAAATAAAATGTTTAATGTTAATAGATCTGTCAATAAACAGGGATGAAATAATTAAACCAAATGAAAAATTAATTCAATCGTACATTAATAATATGAACTAATAATTATATTATACCACACAGAAACTTCACTTTAAATGTATTTAATTAAAATTATGAATGCACTTAAACAAAATTAATTCAACAATTAATTAACTTGTAGTTTAAAACTGCAAATACATTTACAAATATATAGCGTACCATGCGTACGTAAATTTTGTATATTTAAATTCTACATTTGACAATGTAATTATTACTGAAAATTTACTTATTTCTAACGTGCAAAATTAATTCACATAGCTATATCTGTAATTGCATACTTACACGAAATTATACAAGTTTTAATGTTAAAATGTTATTTTAATGGGAGTAATCAGGATATTAATTAGGTTGCTATTGTAGGCCATGGTGTATTATTCTGATAAATTTATGTCCTAGTAATATTTTTGTCTCCGGTCACGATATTATTTTAATTGTTTCATAAATTTGTTTACATTTCGACGTTGTATATCTTTCATTCATATTAAGTAGGTGAATAATAGTTCGTTCTGTTTAATTATTTGTATATACCAACATTTGACTCTGTTGTATGTTAAATATAATTCACAATTCCACAGTTGTATTTTATGGTATAACGTGGTATATAATAACTGCACTCTAAAAGGTTAATTTAAAAATTAATGCAATTTTATGTGTTATACTGTGTAATAAATTTAAAACGAAATTGTATGATTATTATAAACACCATTATTTACTAAGTGCTTGAAATTTGCCTCCCCACCAGGAACAATTTATCTGAAAATTATGTACTCATTTTACAAATTAGTTTTCAGAACCTGCAAATCATTTCCCAGTATGATATAAAAAAAAAGACTAATGGGAGACCAACATATGCTGATGGCTAACATATTGCCAGTAAAATTTCTCTCCCGGCCAACCGATCTTATTTATTTTATACCAGGCTGAGATATGATTTGTAAATTCTGAAAACCAATTTCAAATATTTGCAAAATGAATGCATTATCATCGAATAAATTGGTTGTGGCCGAGGCCAACTTTATGCACGTTAATTTAACAGTATTTTTCAACTAGATTACACAAATTGTTTTTACCAAAATATTTCTATCAATGTTCCGTTTCACATATTAAGCTTTCTTTCCTTTCCCCACTCTATTTCTATATCTCTCAATTTCAAAAAATATGTATCTGATTGTTAGTGTTATATGTAGTTTTCAAAAATTAAAATGTATAGTAAAGTATGTAGTAACATCATTATAATTTTTGATTTAATTCAATTTTTTAGTGGAATCATCAAGTGCTTCGAAACCCGTTTATGTAAGACATAATATTATAATCATATTTTACATGACAATATAATGTAATGCTATTTATAAAAATGCGAAATTGTCATTATTTTGCAAAGTAATCGTTTTCCGGACAAACGATTATGATTTATCTACCGTTGCTTTTAAATGCATAATTAAAGCACTACCCTTTTTTTCTCGCCGCGTTGAACGAAGAGTTATACCGAGTGCCAAACGTACCCACCGCCTCTTCCACACCTGCACTTGTCTTCGCTGTTTTTTTTCATTTTACGCACAACTGTGATTTGTACATCGTACATTTCTATTACGATGGCTTTAACCCGAACTGAGACGCAATTCGTACGTCAAAAACATAAATCTTGTTACAATCATCTGCGTGTGTCGTTACAGTTCTGCGGATTTCGACGCTACACACAATAAATACGATATTATTATCATCGCACCGTTCAGCGGGAGCGTGTATTCGCACAGTCGTTTAAAACAGAGTGATACGTTAGATCCTCTCGTTTTGTTTCGTCTCGACAGCTTAACAGTCTAAAGTGCATTCATCTCCCGAGCGCAATCAGTCACTGACGCAAGGTGTAGACGTATTATGTATATAGCCGAGACCACTGTGACCTGCATGACAGAGAGATGTCGAGGGGCAATGGAAAACCCTGGGTGGCCACACCTGTTGCCATAGGCTCCTCACGGTCAATGAAATCAATCCCAGGGAGAGTTCTTTCGGCGTACCTAAGCATGCCATTCTGCAGAGTTGAAATGATAAACGTGACACGTCACCAAAGCTCGTCATTCGTGACGCTAACAACTGGCCGCAATGATTCGGACGAGTCTACTCTGGTTGAATGAGCCACATATATAATTAGTTGAACGTAAAGTACCTACTCAATTAATATCGTCAAACTCTCAATCTTGAACTTGTAGCTAGTGACATTGCAGAATGTAAGTATACGAAAACCACGTTAATGATTAATCACTCATTAAGTATGATAATATGTATAAATGAAAATTATATAATAGGTACATACGCATTCAATAGATAATCTCTAAAAGATATGAGGAAAGCCAAGATTTTGAAGAGCGTTATTTGTAGTGCTCCCAGTTCGTACCACAATTAAGTATTATTACCAAAACGTTTTCAGTAGTGCACAAGAAACAATATTATACGTGGTTATGTAACAACGTGGAAAGATGTATTTAATTGGACAGTAGCCAAATTATATGAATCTAAATGGCCAGTATAAATAATGTCGATATTGGATACTCGAATTATTCTACCATAAAAGAACATCAATTATTTGAAGAAAAAAAATCACAGTCTTTATCGGCTGACTATAAAGTAAGTTTAATAGCTATTAAAACCATTTAACATTAATTTCAAGATTTTCGGTAATATTTAAATTGTTTAAGTAGCAGTGTATCGTCGAAAAAAACCATTTATTTCGTCGAATTTGATATCTTGTCCTTACAGCACTGATTAAAAACGTTCAATTCATTTTTATCAAAACTTGTGATCAGAAGAGCAGCCAATACAATAATTTATTGTATCCATTTTGCTATATAAGGCCGTGGACAAAAATAAAGTCAATGAATCTTTGTGACTACATTTTCACACACTATCTAACGAATTGTAAACGGTAGTTTTAACCGATAGTCGATTAGTGGACCGTGGGCGAAGAGAAAATGTTAAGCTAGTGATTTTTTTTTTTGATATCCAACAGACCACGGTGGATTCGAAGTAAGGATTGGTTCATAGACTTTACTCATCTGTAAACCAGATATGTATTGCTGTAGATGACTGTGTTGTAAGACCGTCCAATGGAAATTCGTCTTATTTCAAACACTAAATGTTCAAACAGTAAATATCAGTAATGCGGCATTGTTCATAAAATCATAAAATATTACACGTTAACAGATAAAATGACGAGCAATAATGTATTAATATTGGACGACATTTTATTGAGACACAAGCTAAAATAGCTACAATCTCATTTGGAAATACATTCTTACTTGGCGTGCATATTTATTATTATTATTATTCATAAATCAATAAGTTATTATTAATCTAAGCAATTTAAAATAAAAACAATGCTATAAATAAAATCAAGAAAAAAATTGATTTTGAATAATATCTATTTCCTTTAAGCAAATGCGCTGTGGTGGAGATGCAGAGTTACAATTGTTTATTAATTATTAGTCTATAAGAATTAGGTAGAACAAATTACAGAAGAAAAACCAATCACACAATACGTGTATCTCAAGATAATCGGTGGGAGAAAAAAATCGATAAGGATTATAATAGAAGGTAATAAAAATCGTTTATGCAACCCATAACGATAAAAAGCTGTATTTTAAAGTAGGTATGTAAAGAAAAAATATCGCGTAAATGGCGGTTGAAAGTTCTTTGCTGACTTGCTCGTTAAATAATATTATGCACACTTATATTTTCATCGCACAGGTAGCACATTGTTATTATACTTATTTCACACAGTAAAATATGTTGAAGATATACTTCATCTGCTGTTGTATCAGTTGTGTGGTTATTCTGCAATCCGCTCGTACTCCGGATCATCGCGACATAGTAATTTGTTGCTATTGATTTTGGATTATCGTCGTGTAGTTTCTCAACCGAATGCAATATAGTGTGTTTCAAACATATTCGGTCGCCGTGCGTTATTATATTTCCATATTTGGCCGACGAGAATAGAGGAAATGTAAAACGTGTTTTGTAATACCGGTGTGTTAATAAAATAATGTTATACCTACACGCAATAAGAAATCCCACCCGAGTTTCCGTTTACAAGGGGTGATTTGCCAATCATTCTCACCCCCAATTGTTGTTTATTTTTTTTTTTTTGTTAACACAATATTAAGCGTACCCTGAAATCCGAATTTGAATAAAATATGTATATTATTAAATGAAAAATGAGGGTGCTCGGCGGATAACACTGCAGTGTATGTCCTAATCGCTGACGGTCTGCACAACCGTTCTTCACAGAACCTAAGTCCCTGAAACGCAACGACCGTATTCGTTCAATATCAAACAGCTTTTTAAAAAACGCTCGCAGTATACTTATACAGGGTGGACCTCGTGATTTTCCGTTTTCTCGTGTTCGTTGAACGAGAAAACGGGTAAAAAATAGTACGCCACACTGTTCATATGTATATAGGCGTGTGCATTTATATGAATATTATTTTTTTTTCATACGGCTGTTGCGCTGAAAAATTATTCGTGTAGCAAAACTGACAGGAATGCACAGTATTTTTATTACTCGTTAAAGTCCGTTTCGTTTTATAGAAACGTTTTGCATAAAAAAAATATACCTACCTTTATATATATGTATATATTTTTTATCTATATATAACAAAAAAAACGCACTTTTTAACCAGTTAAATGGTCAGGTGGTGTCACCGCATAACAGCCAAAATATTACGCTCTAAAAACAGCGGGACTTTACGATCCAATTAGTAGTTTTTTTTGGGTGTCCGGTTCAACACGCTAAGTTGAAATAATGTGACAGGCGAAAGTTACATTTTTATTTTTTTTTAAATAATAGATACCTACTAATAAGCAATAAAATATACGTATGTCACTATACGAGTTTCAAATTATAAATAACTATTTTTCACACAATTTACATTGTTTAGGCATGAGAAAACGGTATCATTTGAATCAACCTATTATCAATTTGAGTTAAATTAATTGTTGCTTCAATGATAATGTAATATAACATAGGTACCTACTAAGTATTATATTATTATTATTTAACATTTTAACATTATTAAGTTATATATAATGAATTTAATATAATAATATAATAGATCGTATACTTATTGATAATCGCTATAATTACACCTACATTTTTATGACATTACCAGTATGAATTAATATAATATAGCATTAAATTATTCGAAACCTATATTTGGATATAAGAAACTGTCTAACTGAACAAATTTAAATTAAATACAACCACGAAATACATCAGTTCAGACAAAATAATTCTCAAATAAAAATTGTATAAACTATTATATTTTATATTATTTAAAGATGTTAAGTAATCAACCTAAAATAAGTGTTTGTACCTAGCAACTATTTATCATTTGTAATGATCAAGATTATGATTTTTGTGAATTATCCAAATAAATCAAAAGTGAATAAAATAAATTAATATAATATATTAGAATGTAAAAAATACTTGTTTTCGAGCAAACATAAAAAAGGCATTACTTCAAGTTGAACAAAATTAAATGTATTATTTAATATATATTAAAAACAAAAAACTTTTGGAAACAAAATCAATATAAATACATACATGTAATCTGAGGCTAAAAAAAAAAACAATCGAAAGTTATGTAAAAAAAAATGTGTAGGCATTATTCTGGAATGTCATTTGGCATAATTTTTTTTGTATTGTAAAAATTTAGTCTATATCGTACAGATTTCACCATCAGTAATTAATATTAATTAATCACCGAAAAAAATAAATTAGAATTTGTATAGTTCTCTTGTTGTTGAAATAAAGTTGCCTTAAAGGGCAGTTAGAAAAAAAATATTCAACTAGGTATAACATTAAAAAGATGATGACCTGAATTAAGTTGTCCTATCCGAATATTTTCCCCCCAAAAATACGATCAATTATTGTTGAACTAGGTTTTGAAATGGATGAAATAAATAATAAAACCATCCGTAATGTTGATGAAAAACGGCAGGTAGGATACGTGGTATGAAAATATCTATGGTTAACGGATATTTACGGGTTTTCGAGAGCTCCATTTATCACAAACTCGTTAAAGTGTCGACGATCGGACGGTCAATGTCACGCAGGAGTGTCGTCCAAAAATAATAATATCAATATACATCCGATTTTTATTATTTTTTTTTTAAATATCAATCGTCTACTTTTCGTGACAGGAGGCCATCCTATTGAATGGCTCAGTAAGCGATGGTTAATGTCGTTTCACATCGAGTTTATTATTAATATATTATACTACGTACGTACAAGATGTCTTGGCATGTTTGTCCTCGCATCAACATGATTTTTAGCAATATTTGAAATATTTCATTTGAAAAACGTAAGGTTTGTCATGTGATGAAACTCGGATCTAAATCAAGAAATTAAAAAAAAAATCAAATAAGGAGTATCTTCATAAAAATCTAAAATAACTTAAAATGATTATTTATATAATTAATATTCTTGTATCTAGTTGAGTTAATAATTATTTGAGTGTGTCATGTAAGTTTAAATGTACCTATGTAGATATTCGACAAATAGAAACATATTATACCAGGTCGATACTTGGATAGTGAATACCCATAAATGGCAACTGAAGTATCCTGTAAAGTAGGTATAATAAACAATATTTAATTTTAACACATTTCGGACGACAGAATATTTTAATATTTTAAATCTCCATTTTTCGCATAAGAATATAAAAAAAAACGAATACAATTCTCGTTATGTACAATGTTCCAAATGCTAAGGAATATAATATAATTATGTATGTTAATAATATGTAATATTATATAAAAAATATAGTAATGATACTACTATTATAACGAACGAGAAAAATGTGATTTAAAACCATACGATTATATAACGTGTACTCTCATTTTGCTTTGAGATGATTCCATGAAAATGGAATATATTACAACTGAGGTAACTCGCAAAGCTACCCGCTGACGTTTCAAAACTTCTGTGTATTAAAAAATATATAACAGTACCTAACTTTTGTGTTAAATTATATCTTATATTTTATAATATATTTTGCATACTTATATTTCACTATAAGATTCGTTTCAAATATATTAAAGATTTTTTTTTAAAAATATTGTTATGTAAATTAAAATCAATACATACTACAAAAAACTATTTATTCGTCGTATTTTTATAAAACTACAGTTCCCTTTATTGTTTATCACTATTATTGTTACGGTTATGTGCACAAATACATACGTTATACGCATAACGATCTTATTAATTCATAATCGATTTTATCATGATATTGTTTAGTATTAGTGTCCAGTGACAATGTGGAATATAGAAATATTATAATACTGATCGGGGTTGTGCTGTTTAATTTTATCCAGTTTAACGAACGACTAATAATATTATAACAAATTGTTCATTTTAATAACGAGGTTATTATAGTGTTTGTTCTTGTGCATTATTCACCATAAAAAAACCACCACACAGTGGAACCCGCAAAGTATACAAAAACCCTTCGCTCAATCATCTGAAGTCGAACCGTCCACTCGTATCAATATGATAAACAAACTGTGTTATAATAATATAATCCCTGTACTGTGCTCAGTCCGGTCGAAAAACAGTTCGTTTCAAAACCCAAATCCTGAGATCGTATACGCTTTTATCCTATCGCTGAAACGCCTCCATCTCATCGATCCATACAGTATAAAATACCGAATTTACCTAACCCACCCACCTCTACACTTAGGACGTTTCACTATCCAAACTTATTGACCCCTTGCCATATGCTCACTTGCACGTTTCACGATAATATCAGAATTTATTGATGATTTTGATGCCATCGCTTTTAATATTTTCTTTCATCTCACGCCTCCATTTACGTCCTGAAATCATTCGTTTCTACGTCGTTGGCAAATAAAAAAAAAGTAATTTTTTTTTCAATCATCAAAAACAATAATATGGTATTATACAAATCAACTAGTTTGTATGTCTACAATTATTTACTGAATATAATTGTACAAGTGAAAAATATACTTAACCTGCATACTTGGACGTGTAGATACTATGTTTACTTTTATTTTTAATAAAATATTAAGTTTGAACCGATTGTCCAGAAATATGAGTTGATTGTTTTTTAATGACTAAATTTTTAAGTAATTTTTGTTGTTTATATTTTTTTTCAGTAATTTCCGTTTTAATAACAACTCTTTTAAATAGAAAATTACATTTTAATGCATATCAATAATATACAAATGAACTGATTTTAGCTTTCCCCTTTTACTTAATTTTCTAATGGAAGAGTTTTATAAAAACTTTAATTAATTTATACTATCTCAGCGAAATTAAAAAAAAATAGACTTACAGTGTATTTTATTTTTAAACATTTTATTTTTATTTTTTTAATATTCATAGAATGCTCCAACAAAGTTGTAACATTCTTTCACTAACTCTCTATTGATTGAAAATTAGATACAAATCAGTTGTAACAGATGGTACTTTTAAAATGATTTTATGTGAATTTCTAAATAGTTTTAGAAGAATGTCGAAAAACTACAGAAAATCAATAACATTCTTGGCTACCCCGTTTATAAACATCCTTAATCTCTTTTACTTTATTCTAATTATAATAATAATAATAAGGTGGAGAATATTAAGTTTTCTATCAATACTAATTGGAGTGTGACCTTTGGGAAGTCAAGTTTGAATAATAAACAATATGATATTAGATTATAGAACTGTCGTTCTCTTTTATAACTTCCAGAAAATCTCGTATGTCAGTCGTCTACAAACAAACGAAGGAATTATGAAGATGAGCTCTTATAATAAAGTTCCATATTGCTTATACTCTTTTTATAATTTCATTATATAATATAGGATGATCACTTAGCATTACCTAATTTTTACCCTTTAACAATACATTTATTTAAATTCCGATTTCTGGTTTAAAATTCAGGATTTTATACTTAAAGAATCATATTTTTATAAAAATCTTTTTTTAAATATAAGAAATTGTACTAAAATATACTGGATGATATTTTTAAAATTTTTACATATCTAAATTTACGAGGAACCTTGCCTATGAGGTTACACTTTCATGATTTATAAGCAAATAAAAAATGATTTGCAGACCGTAGGTAATTGAAAAAAAATCTAAAATTTCTCCCAACAAATATTTTGAAAATTGAATCATACATGGAGAATATGAGTACTATATTTAATGACAATTTAAAGAATCTATGGTTATCCGTTTTTGAGTTATTGCCAAAAAAACAAAATCTATTTTGTTAAAAACTAGCTGGTTTTGAGCAAACATTTCCGGTTTTTCTTAATTTTTTTTTTTCCCCTGACGCTTTTGGAAACTATTGGGATTTTTTTACTTTTAACCCTTTTAAAGTACCAAATAAAATCACTTTCCTACAAGAAAAATATACTGAAGTAGAAAATCAAATTATTTTCACTGCCCCAAAAAGTGATGACAGACCAAAAAAAAAAATACACACACACAATATCAGTATAAAATCGTTACATTCATAGCTTCGCTTAAAATCTAAAATGAAGGATGAGCATTCATGATGATTCACAAGATATATGAAAATCCAGAGGGAATTTAAGTTTTTTTCCACTTGAGTTGGGCAGATGTCGTTGCGTGCATAGACGCCGTTCTGCGTTGGTCTGACGCGCACTTAGACTGTTTTATTAATCACTAAGTCCTCAACTTTCGGATTTGGCTACAATTTAAGATTCCACCATGTAAGCTCTTTAAGGGAAATATTTCTGATCGTCTGTACTATTTCGTTATTTGGCCACAGCCAGAAATCGCTGCAGTGGATATTAAAAGATATATTATTCAACTGCACATACTCGGATAAACGTCCAATATGTTTTCCAACTATCCAAAGTGTTTCAAACAATATTTTCTAAAGACGTTTTTTTATATACTATTTTAACAATTCACTTGTATATTAGTTGGCATTACATATTTAGTGTCAAAACGATTTTCTTGTACAGAATATAATATTTATGAAGACATAAGCAATTCAATTATTATAGTTTATTGAACTCTGAAGACTACAGTACAAATACCATAACAATTTAAAAATGTAAGGGACATTGTTTATTGTTTATATCAAACTGTTTTGTTAATTTTCAAATAATAAGTTTGTTCTAAATTGTTTACTAACAAATAGTATACTACAAGTAACTACTACGCATATTAATGATACCACATGTCCAAGAGATAATTAAAACTATTAAATGCTTATACTGTGAATTCGAGATGTCATAAAAGAAAAGAAAACATTTTTGAGGAAATGCAGTAAATTACTAAAAAAAAATGTCAACCGAGAAAAAATCATATGTGTAGGCAAATTGCATAACCAATGCGCCGGCTCTCACCTTTTAGATGTCTTATTTGTACACTATGTTTTTGATATCATTTAGTTTTACCGATATTAATATGACCCATTTTTTTCTAAATAAAATAGATTACTATTTCATGGAAATATAATGTACCTATCATATTGATATAGTTTTAAAAAAAATATGTCTGTTATAATATTATTATCTAACATAAACGACAGAAAACTACAAACAATTATAATTTAAGCAACTATATTGTTGTAATTTTGTGTTTTTATCTAAAGTATTATTTGTATTAATAACTGTTGATCTAAAAGCACAATATAGCATATTTTGTAACATACACAGACACAATATCAATTATTAAAAGTTAAATAAAAAAAAATAAAAATGAAAACTATTTAACGATAAACCGACCCTAATAAATTCTTTAGTACTAGACGTGCCCTTGTTTTATTATTGGAAGATAATATTATTTACATTAAACTTCCATAAGTAATAAGTATAGTTTAATATTACATATTTATATATGATTGGATAAATAACAATACGTATTTTATTCAACCAAACAGAGGCTAACAGAATTTACTTTCGGCGAATGCCAATGACAAATATCAAAATAGTTAACGACTAGTTTAATGTAACACATTTTGACCTTAACAATAAATTATTTTGGGAATGTTTTTTTTTTTAATTTCAAGCTGAGTGACTTGGCGTTAAAGTGTTTAACCAATGGGTTTGACATGAATGTAAAAGTTTTTCGTTTAATTTATTCACCAACAGGCTTCCGACATTATTTTCTCGGAAAAGTAACAGCCTTAGGGTATCTAATGAATACCATAATTACTTTGGTCGAGCCAAAACATACACTAAACTTGAAGTGTACACCGAACCATAATAAATTAATATTGTTAGTTATTATATTTCGTCCAAAAAAAGTCAATCGAATATCAAAAAATAATATATTACCACTCCAACATTTCAGTACTGCGCATTTTAGCAGTTTCATAAATAAATCTTCTGCTATTTTGAATCCTGTATGGGTGAATTTAAATCAATATATATATTCAATAAACGAATATTTTTAATGTTTGATCTTATTTAATTTAAACATGTGCGTTTTTCTGATGCTGAGCAAAGCTGGGTTATATAATATATATGTACCTGTATCATATATATATTCATTTCACAATGTTTTTTTTTCTCTGAACAATTTTATTACAGATGGTAAAAAAGCTATGGAAGTGATGTGTAAGCGAGTAAGGCCTTAATAGATCTTAAATGTTTTATACAATGCACTTAAAAGATGGTGTCTTACAATTTTCTGACTAGTCGCTTGTAAGTGCAATAAAAGTACAATCACCTTTAACAATGTTGAAAAAAAAAAATAAACTATAGTAGTACCTATTTGGCTACAAAAGTACCGAAATTATTATTTTTTTAATTTTGATAATTATGAGCATTTAATATTTATTAAATGTCTAATAAATTATTATAAATACTACACTTCAATACTATTATATGTTCTACACTTAGACAGGAAGTTTATATTTAACAATATGTTTAAAAATATTATAAATATTGTTGAGACGTATATCCGTTCTATTGACCATACTAATAAAATTATTCTTTGCTAAGCACAGCTTATAAAATGCACTAGTCAATATAGGTACCTATTTAAATTAGAAGTTGAATAACCATTTTTTTTTTTTTTTAAACGTTTTGTTATGATTTTCCAATCGAAATATTTACACAGACTAATGAATTTCCGATTTCAATTACTAGACGCTTTTAAATCTACTCACTGCCTGTTAAAGATTATTATTATTTTTTTTTTTAATGAAATCGAACAATATTTTTTGTTTCACTTTTTGTACTTTAGTTTGGAGATACATAATATTATACTTATTTTTTCAATCTACCCAGCGAACTTTTATCCATATATAAGTAGCTAATAGAATAATTGAGTTACCGTTGATTCATTTTAAAATTATCGAATTACTACAATAAGTCAACCTGTTTATTATTTATATATTCTTTATTTGTTTAATCATAACTATAATTTTGAATAATATCACTCAGTTCAGGAAAAAATATTACTATACTTACGAAATATTGTACTAACCAAGCAACTATTATGGTGTATTTAATTTTTAAGAGATGGACACAAATAGGTTTAAACTGTTTAAACTTTAAAGTATTTATTTTTATATTACTTCATTTAAAATTAAATTAAATCTTTAAGCCTGTAATAATCTAACTATTTTTAACTGGGCCATTGTATTTATTATTTATTTTTAGTACCAACAATTCATTATTTATAAAATAAAACATCTATTATTTGGTGTAAGGGACCAATTAAAGCGGTAAAACTATTTAACACTTGTTCTCTCCATTTATTTGATTTCATCGACTAACGGTTAAACGTTACTCAGAAATTCCTTTTAAAAAAAAAACTATAAACGTTGAAATTAAAAAAAAAAAATAACAATAATTTTAATTAAATTGTAAAAGTTAGTAGGAAAAAACAAGTACAACGATTAATTACAAAAAAAAAGAAAGATATTATCAAATGAGAATATCTGAATTCCGTTTCAAAATATGAAAGGCGTGTTTATAAATCATACAAATATTATAGGTAGAAGCTATTTATTTTAAGTATAAATCTCTGTTTGAAGATACATAATAAAAATGCATTAAACATGTTAGAAATCGTAAATACGAACAATACTTCAACAAGACAGTAAAAAGATTTATTTGTTAATATTTTAAATATTCTATTACTCTGTAGTTAAAATGTAAAATAAACATTTTATTTTATGTAAGTATTGCACCATAATTTATAAATTTGTTTCCATATAATTTTCTAATATGTTTATTGCTTATGCATTTTCACATCCAAAAGAAAATCTAAAACTTCCCTTTAAATGATAATTAATGATATTCTCCATTTTAAAATAAAATTATTATTATTTAGCTTCTTGTAGCGTGTTTGTGCGTGTAATTTTAATAATTATGTACCATTTATGTATTACAAATTACAATTTTAATCATGAAAAAAAATTAAAAGCTTATTAGATTTGTAAAATTAAATTAAAAAATATCAAATTTTAAAAAAAATAAATGAAACAAAATTGTCTATGTGCACACGTGATGTTTTCTGGTTCAGTTATATTGCTTTAATTCCTAATGTTATTAAAGAACATAACGGACATAATAGAATTTAATGTTTAACTGTATTTTTTAACAATTTTTTATGCATACGAGAAATACAACTCATAAGTATTCAGGTAAATGGTATTAAAGTTAATGATATTATTTAGAGAGTTTTGACAAAATAAAAATACTGAAAATCCATACACTTATATGTGTTTATTTTATGATTTGTCTGGCACAAAGCAATAATTTTATTATTACCTATAACAATATGAATCGTAAAACATGACCTAAGTTAATTTCACACTAATAAAATCATAATATATTTTTATTATTAAAACAGCACTAGTCATTCATAATTTTATATTTGTTATAAACCAATTGCTTACTAAAAACACACTTAAAAAAATCCACTGTTACTAATCAATCGCAAGACAAAATTGGTATTTGAAATTAAATTTGTATATTTATTATTAAATTACATACCTACATAATAACTAATAAGTTACTTTAATACATAAGATGCAAAGATAAAGATATTTTAATTTAGAATCCTTAAGTCATAGGTAGTATATTATATATATGTACATAATTCACTTATTAAATATTTATAATATTTTACGATTATTATATTTTATTTTGTATTGAAACGACTGTTTAAAAACGTCATATAAATCTGATAGCATGATAATGATTACAAATAGTTTTATTATACCAATATAAATTCAAAAATCTATTTTATTACACCATTTCTTAGTTGATACTATTCTTGTATCAGAGAATTATGGAGTATTTCATAAGTATTATTTTATAGTTAAATAAATTCATAGAATATGACCACATACTATTAAAGTCTCTTTTCATTTATAATTCTATACCTAATCATAATATAATATTTATCAAAAAGGACACCTGGAAACTAGAATAATTATATTGAGCTGGTTGTATGGCGTGTTTAAATTATAAAACTTAATATATGCTGCAATTACAAATTAATATACATATACAGGTACGAATAGTTACAAAGTATGAATAACTGTCCGGCGTATAACTACGAGTTATTAATTATTAATGATTATAATTTATGAATTAAGAATATTTCATATAAATAATTCGCCTGCTAAAGTAATAAAGAACTTTTTGTAAACATGGAAATAACATAAATATCAACCATATTTTGATGCATCATTCAAATACCAACTGAATTTACAAATGTTCCAACGCATATGTATTAAAATGATCTGGATACAGCGTACAGGTACCTGTGTATTATGATTAAAAACGATGAACAGTTTAATTTACTAGTGAGTAATGAGTAATACAAGGAAAATCATTCAACATCCAACTCAGTCAATTTAATTTATCCACACGGTTGTGGGGATGTATGTCACTATTTTTTTAAGCCCATAATAGGTATAACCATGGCAAACTCTGGATAGTCTCAACGCATTTCCTCGGGTAAACTGATTGAGAAATCGTGAGCTACATGCTTATATAATTTTTTTAAACTTAAAACATATTGACCCTCTATTCAGCGATTCAGCTACCGTGCAGAGTCGTTAATCGAGTTACGATTTATAAACATTTATAGTATATTATTATGTTTATTAAAATTCGCCCCTCGGGTGCTGTGTAAATGGTGCTGCGACTATAGTATTATAATATGATAATATTATTATCGCAGCCACAGTTGTCCGTACAATTTGTATTTGTTTAATTCGGTCGCCGTTTACTTTAGGTACCTTTATTATTACCATTAGAGTAATTTCTTCAATCTGACGAACAAACAGTAACGATATATGTTACATGCGTCCAATCTGGCTGTACGCAGTATACCGCAATGCTGTTCGAGTAAATAATAGAAAGCGTAGGTTTATAATATTAAATAAATGTATATTCATAAAATAAATATCACCATTAAACTTGCTCTCGGTACAACACCAAAGCCGTTTCGCTGCTTCGAATAAATCACCAACGCAATAAGAAACGTTATTATACAAAATCATATTATATATTTTGTAGAATCATATGCCGTTTTTCATTTTGTGATGCACACTATAGTTTTCGTCACATATTGATGATATTTCATAATAAGCCTCAAATGGATCGTAAAATATTTCTATTTACTATTGCCGAATTCCTACAATAATGGTAAACCATGAGTATTATATATAACAGTTACCATCAGAATTACGATGATTATTATCTATTATTAAGTTACTTCACGACAAGCGTTTCTGTCTACACGTCTATAATATGCAAAAGTGTAAACGTCTCGCCGTGAATTTTACACGTGTATGATGCACTTCGCATCTTGCTCGGTGAAGGTAGGTGCACGTAGATATTATATTAACTTAGGGTATAATATATACAATATTAAATATTGAATAAGGCGTTATCGTATTTACGTATTTAAATAATGAATTTTCGCCAATATTATAAAACAACGGGTTTGCATAGGAATAATTACAAAACGTGTATTAGAGGTTCAAAAGTGTTGCGAGTAATTTATTATTTATAAATAATATGGTTCGATTAATAATTTAATATTCATATTTTTACTGGATGTTTTTAAAGCTTTTAACAGGCTTAAAAATGTATAAACTACTTTTATTGCCGATAACGTTATACAATTTTGTTAAAACTTTGTGTGTGTATAAGATAGTTAAAAGCATGCAGTCCCAAACACTTAACACTCAATTTTGAAATATTATTATAATATCGTATATGACATATTTTGATGAGAAAAAAATATTAAATCAAGTGTAAATAATTGTATTAGTTTTTTTCAATTATACGAGTATACTAATTTAAAAAAAATAACAATCAGGATTAAAGTATTTATTTCACAAGCTTACAATATATAAAAATTATTGCACTGAGTGTATCAAACAACGTGCAGGGAAAGAATGCGGTTCACTATGTTAAGGATATTTTGAATAAAGCACTCAGGAGAACCCTTTGGGCTACTGCAGTCACATCGCAATGACCTGTGTTTAAACCATAGTTCGTTCAAAGAAAATCTATACGTTTTATTTGCTCGGTCGTTTATTAAAAAAATACATCTATAAAATGAAATACTGTTGTTGTATACATAAAAGAAAACCGTTTGATTTTCACTAGATATAATAAGATTTTCGAAAGTCTTTTAAAAGGTTCTCGGAGAGATCCGGCCGAAATATTCTAGGGACACGGGTGGGAGGACCTCGACTCTTGTCTTCAGTACTTAGTAGTATTAATTTTATCCAAAAGGTCAAATATGATAATATCTACGCGAGGGATGACTCACCGATCGGGATCCAAAACGTTACCGGTGCCCACTAACGAGTTACGGTTCAACATTATGATGTGTTCACGATCCCGTTTTCTTCGGGTTCTAATGTTTGTTATTACTTATTAAGTTTCTACCTCCTTTTTTTCTCCTCTAAAACCGAGTTCATTATTATGTAAGAATACGAACAACATAAGCTTATCGTATTACTTGGAAAATAAAGGCAATCCATTCCGCAACGTGTACGTACACATGGGACTCGAGCGTGCGCAGCACATGAAATACGGTTTTACCCAGTCACTAATTGACAGTTTCCCGGCCAAAACGTAATACATTTATTCATGTAACATTGTAACGTCCTTTAAATATACGATTCCCTGGGTGGTTTGACAAATGGTAATGTGTACAAGACACGGAACAATATTGTGGGAAAAAGGGCGAGTCGTATTCTGTGCACCGAAAACAAAAACAAAATGACGATCCAGTGGTAATTTGTAAAACAAGACTTTTTAACTCGACGCGACTCTTGTAATTTATCATAAACCGTTCAACTTCGGAGGACGTTTTGTTGAACTCACTTTAAGTCACTGTTTAAGTAAAATATAATTGTTTTTTCTTCTTCTTCATTGCGTTACAATTTCATCATGAAACACTATAAATCGATCTCCTAAAATTTGAGTTCTCAATATTTATATTAAATTATAATAATATACTTCGAGTAAACAAGTACCTATATACATATAGGTTCATGTACTATATTTATACACTATATATATATATATATTATATATATATATATATATAGTATATACAAATATAATTTAGCGATCTGTGTTGAAAATTTCGAAGACTGTATAAAAAACTGTAAGTCTTTCGATCCGTAGCTTCGTAATAAATATTTTATTCCATCTGCAGAGTAAACCAAACTTCAGTTTTTACTAATAACTATTTTATTCCATTTGAAATACTTTTAACTATTTATCATGGACATCTAAACATCTTACACACCGAGTAAAATACAATTTAAAATGATACCTACATATAACGATATATGTAGTTTGTATACCATATTAGAGTTGTATGAATTGCAGTTACTGCATGAATGTATTTCACCCTTAAATGGGATAATAGTCCCAACAGCAGGGTGTAAATGATGCTGATAGGAAAATGTAACGAAGTGTTAAATATATTACCTATAAATTGTAATAGGTTTGTATTTTAAATACCCATAACACATTTCAAGTTGCTTAAACTAAGTAAAATTCTTTAGAAAAGGATAAAAAAACAAATTAAATATTACTACTCACATTTGGACAAAACTACAGGATTTCACAGTACCTAGAATTTTTTAGAAAATATTTACATATTCAAAACGTCTCTACAAGTATACAATCTAAACGACAAATCTGATAGTTTTAATTACATAAAAGGTTTAGACTTTAGAAGTTTATCACACAAACATTTTTGCATTGTATTTCGTTTTATGTTATTACAGAAAAACACACAATGTTTAATTTAATTTAAAACTAAAATAGCTTCCTCGGTCATTAGATGAAAAATTTAAAAAAAATGTTGTAGGTTTACGAAGATTATTTAGTGAAATTACATTATGTACAGGGTCGTTTGTAAAAACTAAAAATAATACGTTAAAAATTTTAAATAGATTTTTAAAATATTTTTGTATTATAACCAATACAATCATTAGATATTTAAGTAGGTTATACTCTTAAACATATAATACCATGTTTTATTTAACATGAATAAATTTAAAACTAAAATATATTACATAGGTATACATAAAAAGTAGGGGTTATAAATTAAAATTACTATATTATTTCTTTACAATTATTTGAAAGTTACCTCGAAATAATTTCACAGCTTAGAGTTTACAAAGAATTTCGTACAGCTACGGCTCGACACATTCCATTCTCTCAAAGTACACCAACAAATAACACCGTTTATTTAATAAGGCAAACAGAATTTGTACCAGCAGCAAACGGTTATTTCAATACTTACACTGAACACTATATTATAGTATGTATTTACAATTAAATTATATATTTACCATGTTTTATGATACTAGGTTTTTGTCGAGGACACTTGACGCTTACATTCAGTTCCTACTCCAAGTCCCCAATAGTCTACTCAGTATTCACATAAAATACTTGATAAACTCATTTTTTTTTTTTTTTTAATAACTTTCAACTTCAACAAAATAATTTTCACATACCAAGGCAGTAACTCCGAATTATTAGTAATTGGAGTATCTGAACAAGACGAGAGTGATATTTTTATCTAATGAACTTTTTTTTAATATATTATCATTGTTTTTAATTTGATACGACGAGAACATTTAGGAGTACAATTTAAAAAATATATTAAATAGGCTCATCATAATGCAAAAGTCGATAATTCATAAACATACATAACAGCAATCTGGTATGCATGGAGTATTCGAGTTCATAAACATAGTCTTAAATGATGGATTTAATTTAAGGAAATAAACGTTAATATTATTATACTATTATCCAACTACATAAATAAATAATATCATACATGTACAATGTACACTGTACAATACAACAAGCAAGGTTCTGGTTGTTCAAAACCGGACACACGAATAATCAAATTGTGGTATCTAGTTTGTCGTATTTATTATGGTGTTTCATCCGAATTCTACCTAACGGATTACGGAAGTTACCACATCATTGAAACAAACTTTTTCCTAGTTCTGCCTGCTACAAACAGAGTTTAAAATTCGCCATCCAATTCGCGTCTAAAACATGTACACAACACACGCCAATTTATACGTGCAAAACTTTCGATTAGATTGACCGACGAAACGTATTTATACGCTAAAACAAAAAACAAAAACAAAAACAAAAAATACACTTTCTTTATCATTTTATCTACATGACCATATATTATTAAATCTCGAGTTACATTTATAGAGAACAGAGTTCGATGGTTATTTTTCTTCTCTGTCCGATTTGTTTCACTGTTCGTCCTATACCCGCCGTTTCTCATTGGATGGAAATAAATCAGTCTCCAGAAGTCCCGTGGGACTGGAACAATTCATTTGGTTCGAAAATAAATATTACGATTTGTTTCGATGTATACACACTCGCAAACACACGTACATATAGCGTACGGCGGTACTGTAAGCATTTTCCAGCTGAGTTTACTTTATGAAGAACCGACCGACAATTCACGGTCGTTCGCCAGAAGAATCCTTCACGTAGCGTCCAAAGTATTTGTATATACTATAACCAGAAGTAACCGCGGTAACGACAACGCCTCATCAGTCTTTGGCTTTGAAGTAGGCACGCGTAATTGGAAATTGCCACCGCCGGACGTTATTATATTTTCAATTTCCCTCCAAGTTAGTGGGAATAATACGCACGGCGACGAGTCAGCGACTACTGCTACCGTGGTAGATACCAACCATAATATTATACTCCGTCCTAACCTTTTAAAACAGCGCAGCGGTTGTGTTATTACTTATTGAGCTAAAATTTCAAACATCTGTTCATCGTAATCTCCCCGAAATCCGGTCGCTGTAAATTTGGATTTTTGGGCAGTAATAATTGATGATATTATATGAAATATAAACAACAAGCAACTATAATGAAAATGTTATCTTGATCAGCTACTTTCGTAGGTAATTACATTGTCATGTTATCTTTATTTGAACAATATAGGACGTTTAAGGTATCTTATTAAATTACATTAAAATTTTATTCGGCCGGAACAGATACTGTCGATTTGTCTATTTTGTGGGTTTAATTTTTCTTGACTAAACAGTAAACACACAGTTTCAAATAATTAATATCATAAAAAGAAAAAGTGTTGATAATAATTATGATCATAAATCCACGATGGAGCTCCCTTTTTGTAAGTTAGAGAAATAGGAACTTTCATATTATCCCGTACACCTACAATATGTCTGTGTCCGCTTATTTCTATTTCGACATATTATAATATTGAAAATAATAATAATATTATGTAAAACACCACAGCCAGTGAGTGTACGCGATTTATTATTATAATAATAGTAATATGATGGGTACATAACGCATGCCTGTGTCACACTGCTGTACCTATTGTACTCGCCTTTGTGTGTTACGAACCCTTTGTGGCGGCGATCACTGCGAAATATTCTCTAAACGAATTCATTTGTCATTGTGTTTTGTTATGTTTTACAAGCATGCCTGCAGTTTATTTCCACAAAAATCAATGATTTTCTATAATAAGGCGTGATTTTTCAGTATTCTTGTTTGAATACATTTCAATGAAATCCCAATTTCGAAATACTATGCATTTTTACATGTTTTCATAGTGCGTATTCTTAGCACTTGTGTACCCAACACATTTTATAATTTTATAATAAATAATAATTTTAAAAATTTAAAAATTCTAACACATTTAAGTTATTTTGTTAGTGATTTCATGCATATTATTGTATTTTTACTTCACATTTTAATTATTGGTTTTGAGCCTTTTATAAAATATGAGGTTATTTGCTTTGGTGATAAAGTTAAAAATGAAGAAATATATTATAATTATAATAACCGTTGTACGGTTACATCTTACACAGTTATATGTATTTTTCTCCATTTTAAGAGTATGGGTTGAAAATATATTGTGCAGGTACTTTCAAAATATATATTATATGAATTTCAAAAAAGAACCAAATATATATCATTCATTTATATTATTATATTATACTCGTAATATTATGCAGAATACTTTTTAATATCACAAATAACATTAACTATATAACTTAAAAGTAACATAAATATTGATTATTTTAAATTTTAGGCAAAGAGACTAGAGATGAATGTATACATTTTACATAGGTGCGTTTATAATTTTTTATTTTAGTGTCCGAAGAAACTCTTTTGAGTAAAAACTCCAACTTTGATAGATTTAGATTTGGATTTAATTTTGGGAGGTCAACATTAATAATTCTCAGTATTTTTTAAAAGAATCGGGAAAAACTAAATTCAATTATGAATATTTGTAAAAATTATAATATAGTTATTAAAATAATTGTTTAATGATAATAGCTACTCAAAAAATTTAGATCGGCTTTGCATATGGAGTCTTTTGATTTTATTTTTATTGTTTTTCTATATATTATGCCAACTAAAAATGATCACCCTATTAAAAAACTTAAAAATATTATACAAAGTCCCTTATACGTTGTTAATAAGTAAATTTAAGAAAAATAAATTCAGCAAGAATTCACAATGATTGTATGTGAGTATTTGAAGAAATCATATAGCAAAAAAAATGTACAGCAACTTAAGAAGAATACTCAACATCTGTGCAGTACCTACTTCTTCTAATTTTTACTCTAAAATTATTTTGTTCGCTGTTATAAATTTTTTTTTCTATAAAATCACTTTTTATGTTTTCTGATATTTCAAAAATCGTATTTGCTTTATTGTGTTAATATTGTATTTAAATGTTTGTTTCATCCACTATTTGACAATACATTATTAATTATCATTCATCCAGAAACGAGAGAAAAGGTTCAAACGAAATGCTGAAAATAATTATTTTTGATTGATTGTATTGTACTTGTATTTGCAATTTTCAATCACTTCAGCTGCTTAGTTTTAATACTATACATATTTGCTCTTTCTAACACACACACACACACACACACACACACACACACACACACACACACACACACACACACACACAGACGCGAGCGCGCCCGCGCTCGCGAGCACGCATATAAAATACAATATTATGTTGACTTTCTAAAAATAATGCTCTTTATTTTGTGATGATGTAATGGAATTTCTATTGCTCTCCTAAAATATAATAGGTAGTTAACTTGTTAATCAGATATCGTTTCCATATGTACACGGTACACCTATTTTTTTTCGCATAGATGTGTGTATACTGTACAAGAGAGATAAACAAGATAAACAAGATAAATATTACATTAAATTGCACGCTATCTTCCAACGTGATTCTCCGCAATTTCTGTCTTCTCGCATACACGTGAATTCTGTTTTATTATAATATACTACGGAGCCATAGAGGTGTAGGATAAACTTATTTATTTCAGCGAAATTCAATAACATATTAACTTCGAATAAATTACAGTGATAAGAGCTGATACGTATTGTACCATCTGAGTTAATCTCGTATATGATCAACAGCTATAGCCTGTATTATAGGTAGCATAAACTAATAAACTATAGTGAACAATATTTGCTTAAATTTAAATGTATACATTTTTATCGCTATTAATTTTTCGAATATGATTTATTGTTTCAAAGTCTAAGTGAAAAAGACTTATAAGTTGTACTTGGAGAAATAGAATTAAGACAGCAAAACTCCTAAATCCACGAATACATATCGTACTGAATTATAACTTTATCTTTGTATAAGCCATGATAAAATATTTATGAAAAATAAAATAAATTTTTCGTGGTATAAGTCTGATATGAACAAATCACATTATATTCATATAAATATCACGTATAATAATAAACTCATAATAATATAATCTTAACAATTTGGTATGGATAGTAAAAACGTACCAGGGAATTAATTAGTGGCCCGTCGAATCGATAAAAGCGATAGGTGGTACCTACGAACGGGGCAAGACTGCAAACAAAAAAATAAAAAATTATATACAATATTTATAACATTATTATGTACCTATATCGTGATGTATTGCGATTTGTATCAGTTTACAGTGCACGTTACAAGCCACTTGAACGGATCCATATCAAAAACAGTCGATGGACGTTTTCCGTTGTACACGCACATAAAGATCGTTGTCACTATTATTATTATTTGTTGTTATTATTACGTTCGACCGTGTCCGTCGACGAAGCAGGACCGCCGTGAACGCATTGCGGTTGGGCTGCTCGCATGAACCACATTTTAAGCATTGCAAAATGGTAATAACGTACCACATCATAGTATATTGTGTTGTGATATCAGTCCAACAAATTCGATTAGAAAATTTAGTTACACTACGTCTCGACGTTAATGCAAACTGAAATATTCTTATAATTCAATGTAACGTTTTACTGTCCATTATCCACATATACAATAGGCACGCACGCACGCACACGAGACTCAAGTATGTTTGTGTTCATTTAATAGTTAATACCACTATATTATATACCTACTTGACTTTAAGCTGGCTCTTTTATCAGGATTCGTATTTTTATTCCTGTTTGTCTCGATTGGTTTTTTCTTCTATCAATAGTATTTTGTCTTATGCATCCGAATTTAGTAAGTACTCGCCATTATTATTGTCGTATATCGTAACATTGACAAATAATCTCTAAACAATGTTTTCCGTTTGGCTTACCGTGTTATTAGAGAGACGCAAGACACGAAATCATCGATTTCGATTTTAAGCGAAAGTGGTTACCACCAAATACAATTTTCCATTTACTTCTTAAGACATAAAAATTATTTTATTTTAATAAACGTTTTTAAATAAAATAACTTATAAAGTAGCTTATAAAAATATTACTGTCCTTTGACATACTATTTAAAAAAAAAATATAAAACGGTATCAAACATGACGTTTATTTAGTTTTAAGACTGGCAAAATATATTTATTAAATTCGTCAAAATTCTTACATTTTATATCAATTTTTATATTAAATCAAATAACAGTAAAAAATGGTGCGATTTGTTTTAATTTAAACTATAATTTTAGGTGTGATAAATTAAATACTAAAAATATAAAAACTAAACATAAAAACAGCGAATATCAAAATTAAAAGAAAATTAAAGTTCTAATTTTAATACTCACGGCAAGTGCGACAAATTACAACATCTTATCCATAACATTTATAAGTTATTATATAAATGTAATATCTTTTTAAACAACTTAAAAGCAAAAAAAAAATGTATTTTTTAGTTATGTTAGAAAATATTTAAGAATTTAAATCTCAAAATAATCTTATTTTATGGTAACAATAAAATGATAAAAATTAATTTTGAAGACAGGTTGACGTAAATTTTATTAATTGACAGTTCTCTTTTTCAAAATCTAAAAACAAAACATAAGTAATTGCACTTTGACAGTTACAAAAAATTAACTGTTTTGGAAAGATAAGTAGATACTGCATTATATATTCAGTTATAATATAAATATTATTCAAATTTAAGTCTAAAATGTTTTTTTTAATGTTCTTTGTTTTTATTTTTGGCAAAACAGAAGTTCTTATGTCAGTATAATATACATGAGAATATTGTATTATTTCAATATAGAGTTCATTATCTCTCAACTTTTCTCCACCTAACTTGGCGTTTTTAAAATTGTTTTTTTGAAAACTTCGAATAGCATTCATATTTCATTTTATGTTTTGACACATTAGAAATAATTTCTGTATTTAATAAATTATTACTATTATTTTAAAATAAAAAGAGTTATATCGTTTTTCATAGTTACATTTTGTATTCCTATATTTATTTTATGTTAATATTTTAAGCAAAAGTACCTACCTTTAATAATAGCTGTTCGAAAAAAAAACGTGATATTGTGATGACATAAAATATGTAAGTCAGAATTATTTATAGTGTTAACAAATACACGTGTAAATATAAAGAAACAGCTGAAATGAAATGGACTTGACTAATAAACCGTTACGCTTTGGTTACTCGCTTTTTCAGAAATGAGTCTTTAGTAAAAAAAAAAAGGTCTAAAATACTGGCATTTTTTAATAAAAAAAAGAGCGGTTTTTATTATTTTTAAGGAAGGAGACTATACTATTATGCTATTGAGTTGTTATTAAAATTCAAAATGCACACGTACTCACCACGTAGAAGATAATAAATAAATACATGGAAATGTTTTTTTACCAAACAAAAATATGTTCGATTTTTATTCATGAGTTACTGCGTATGGCGTATTCCGGGTATTCGTATATTATTATTTTAAATTACAATCAGTATATAAGCACTACGACTACATACAATATTCATTTCAAACACATAATTTCATTCACAGTATTTGTCTGTGTATGCACTCGTATACAAAGTGTTTAAATTGACAATATCAAAGTGTCGGGACTCGTTTAGTTATACAAGAGAAAGTCCTAATCACTTGTTATACCTGGTTGTACCAAAGCACCCAAAATATTGAGGGATCTAATATCCAGACATCCGACCTTTTTTCATATAAAAATACAATATTTTATAAACACAATTCATTTTTAAACAAATATATACAGAGTGATTCACCAAGCATGCTTACCCACCTCTTTTCATTAATAACGTAGGTATTAAAAATCTAAGTTCTTAGAATCTTTAAGATCTATACTTAAAGACCATATTTTCAAATTCTCGAGACTTTGTGTACCATTTGAGAAATGTCCTATGCCGATATAAACTTCTGTTTTTTTTAAATGTGAACCCCCTTCTCCCTTTAACTGTAAAATATTTATATATATATATATTATCTATATATATATTTATAGCAACAAAATCAATAAGATATTATATTCTGTAAATTATATCTCACGTGTTTTAATAATAATAAAAAAACCTAAACATTTCTCTTCCGTATTACCATCAATATGTGCAATTCACTTAAAAAAAAATAGTAGAGGTGCGATACAATTTCTGAAAAATAAGTTGACCCCCCACCCTCTTACAGTTTCGAGCACTGCTTTTACAGTACCAAATAGATTAGTACATACATAATTTTTAATCCACCGTGTCTAATAATGTTAAACACTGGGTTAATTCTACCCGTTAATGACTTGAGTTTATATTTACAACCCTACAGCTGTTTTTTTGTACGAAGTTATTATTTCCATTACTTTTCACACCAAGTAGAAAATTAATTACTCAAAATAAACGAAATTCATAACTTTTTAATAGACAATAATTATGTGAAAATAAATGGCTATTTTAAATTCATTTTATTATTAATATTTAACGTTCCGTGTGTTTCAACAGAGGAAAATACATGGTTTATTCATTTAAAAAAAATCCAATGATCATGTTTATTTCTCAAAGCAATAATTTTTACAAATATACATTACACTACAGAGTTATAACTCTGAAAAATCTGAATAAAAACCGATGGAGACGTTACTACTCGTATATAAGACACTTTCAAAAGAATATGCATTATTGGTGTAAAATCTGATTTTCCATGTAGAAAACACGAATAGATAGAATGATTGCATTTGAATATACTTCATATAACATCAAATTAGATAAGTCTTGACTTACAACATTTATTTGCATAAAAAAAATTAAACGCGTAGTTCGTGACATATTGATTTAATTGATAAATAACGATAATACATCATCATGGCTAACACTTTAATAGTATGAATATACCATTTCATTATTTTACAAGTGGATTTAAAATTAAATATTTTTATAATTACTCAATAATTTATATCAGCTAGTAGTACAAAATAAATATTCATCGATAATTATAATTGTTCATGTGAATAAATTAGTATTGATGTCAAAAATATCAAAAAAATAACTTCTACACATTGATAATTATTATTGTTTAATATATTGAATGATAAACTAGGTATAAATTATATTATTTTATAGTATTTGTTATGGTAATTTTTTTACATAGAGTTTGGAAGAATAAAAAATAATTTAACAATAAAAGCTTTTTTAGTTTTATTTAATTAATTTTAATCAGGTTATAATATATTCATTTTGTGTGATAAAAATAATATATATAATACACTTTTTTATTTTTTAAATGTCATAGTTGTTCGTCAGCTGAGCAAATTGATTTTGTAATAGTTTAATATTTAAGATAGGCCAGGTTGATTAAGGCCAATGGTCATGTTACATATCTGTTGAAGTTATTTAGAGACGGTTCAGAGCCATTTCATTTAAATAATGGGTTGTGAATGATTTTTTAACCTCGGGTTTTAAGCAGTGCACCAGAGTTTGGTTTTATTTGGAAACTGACATATACATAATTTATTCAAAACTTGGTATTTTTAGTAGAAATAGCGCACATATCTTAAATGCGCCCCGGGGAAAACACCTGTAACTTTTATGTTTATTTCTAGAGAACACTTACAGTTTTTATTTGAAAAAGTTCGCATTCTAATTTACAAAACTTACTCCTTATAATATAATATTTAACTTTTAATACTAAATAAATTATCGTATTTGTGATATTTTTTTAACATTTTTATTACGATCATGTAAAAAATCTACTCATAATTAGCAGACACTAGTATTTTTTTAAAGTGATATTTATATTTAAGACCATTAATTGGTGTATATTTAAAAGTACAAAAATATTTTGAAATTCCAGTTTAAAAAGTCTGACAAGTACAGAAATGGTGAGTAAGTTTTCTTGTCCCGCTCTGTACTTCGGCTGCAGAGTATATTATTGTAAATAAGAGCAATATTAAATTAAATGCAATGAAAAATCGAAACATCAAAAAACAATTCTTGTTGAATCTTGGCAAAACCAAGCAAACCGATATCATTTAAATATTTTACTAAGACAATTATAATAAGAATAATTATGTAAAATAATGTTTATACAATATTATAAATAACTTTCTTATAATTACAGAAATAATTCTTGAAAATCGAATTCCAGTCTAAGCTGTTTCATATTGTGTAGCTTTTACATTTTGTTATCATATATCTTCTGCATAACTTCCACAAGCAAATGTATGTTCAAACATGAACCATAATCACTACGTTAGCAAAAGCTTTGCCAAACAAAGTCGTAGCCAATCGAGGTTTGAATTTAGTACTATATACTACAAATACAATTTTATTATTAAATGCAGTATAATTTTGAGATGAAACCAATAAAAAAAAAAACAATTTTTTAATTTACCAATTATTTCATTCAGCAGTTAAAAGATGATATTGGGTATACTAATTTTACTTTAAATGTACTCATACTCAAATTCACATAAATCTAATATTATTATTTAAATAGAAATACATAAATAGGAATATCGTACTAACATTGCATACCGTAAACAACAGTCCCACGACAATGGTGGTGCTAGATTGCCTATTTAAGACGCCGTCTGAAGATTATTTTAATAATGCTTAAGAAAGCAAAAAACTTCGATGTATAAAAATACAATTTTGGACGAGTAGTTCATGAGGTACAAATGTTTTAAATTCTGATGAATGGAGTAGAATAGTATTATAGGGGTGCTCCTTAAAATGTTGGGCCCCAACTCACACTTCTAAACTTTTAATAACTAATACTAATAAGTTATACTTGTCCGAAATTCGATTTTTATGGATCAAAAATCTTTAAGTTATACTTTGCTTCGGAATATGAAATAAAAATTGTTTTTGTCATTTATATTAGTAAAAATCTTTGACGTATTATAACGATAAAAAATAACTATAACTAATTGTTTTGTAATGACTTAAAATTATGTACAATTAATATTTTCGAAAACTTAAGTGTATTCTGAAACAAAGAGTGTATTACGTCTAATGGATCACTCCGTATATTAAGTTAATTATAGCTGATCCTTATTCAAGTGTCTGGGAATCGTATAGTTAATTGCAATAATAGGTATAGGCAATTTCAAATCTCAATTAACATTTAATTTATTTATTGTTCTTGGCATAATAAATTGTTACCTAAAATTAACATACTACGCTTGGTACATCAGTGAATTATAATTAATTTCAACACTAAAGTAACCAGATAATGACAACAAGAATAATGAACTAGAGCCAAGCTTACTCAAAGTTAAACGATATACGCCTAATACATAATTAATATAGTTATAATTAGTTGTATGCCTGTTTTCTAAAACTATTCTCCAATGAATTCTTCTATAAAACAGGGAAAATAGAAATTAAATGTGAGGTGACACAATATTATGACAACATTTTGATTATTTGTGTTAAGCTTTTAAAGTTCAAAAATATAATGTATCATTAGTTTCCATTAATAAGAGTGAAGTTTCTGTCAATCACATATGTTGTACTGAACCATTTAATATCGAATTTAATAATATACTTTAAAATATTTTGATTGTCACCACATAAGCTTACTACTTGAGTACTTTGTACCTAGCTTTTGTATAAACCAAGGTAGTCCAACCTTTTTAGCTGACATGCCAATTTACACATTTATAAGCATAAAAGGTGGGGGTTAAAAGAAAAAAAACATATATTTTAAAATGTTTATTTTATAACAAACCTATTATAATACACAAGTTATTATATTACAGCATACATATTATTATTATTATTAGTCGGTGATATGGCCGCCTTCTACCACCTTACTCTTTTGTTTTTTTTCGATTCATCACACGTATAAACACTAAAACTGTTAAATATATTATGTAATTAATATGTACAAATAAAAAAAGCTTTGAAGACCGTAGGTAGGATCCTCAATAACACTCTGGTGAAAACTTCTATATACCTATGTTATCTCAATAATTTTTAATTAAGAATGCTTAAAAAAATTATCTCATATGCTGTGAAAAATGATCGAAAACAAAATACATCGTAATGTAAGACGTACGTTCTTACTCTGGGTTAAATTTAGCAGAACCTTATAAAGTTTCTTTAGTGGCATCTGAGGTCAAATATAAACTTTGACTAACATCGGGAATCCGTTATCCTTAAATAAATTCTTTGAAAAAGTTTTAGTAAAAACGAGAATCTATATTAACAAAACTTAATACCTACAACTTGTAAATGAGAAACTCTTTGAGACTTATTTTGATACGGTATTGACAAAAAAGTCAAGTTTTATAAGAGCACTTTTATTAAGAAGAAATATTATTTTCTTTTGAGCAAATCGAAATTATAGATAATTGTAATTTAATTTTGAAAAGAGAATACTATATAAAAAAAATAATATAAATATGGGAAACCGGAGTACTGCACTACTGCAGAGTAAGTGTTAAGTGGATCACTGTAATAGGTGTATTAAAATTGAACTATGGTGCATTTATTAAAAAAAAATTTTATGAATTATTAGTTTGAAATAATTTACAAAATATTTTCGTGATATTAACGAATTTAATAATATTTTCAAACGCTCACAAAAAAAATAATATGGTTTTACTTTTAATTTTTTTTTTATTTCACTAAAAACATACTAGGAAGAACCTTGAATACAATTGTCTAGTCTTTTGACAAATCTTAAAATGATTTACTGACAATAATTTTAAAAAAAATTTCATTCCTATAAATAGCTCAATCAGAATCAAAATATATATATAGAAATACTAGAAAAGTATTATATAAGCATTCAGTGAAAGTTTAATACTTCTTATATTATTTTTTTTTTTAGTTACACCTAATAACAAAATCAATTTTGTCAAAAAAAAGGTTTTGCGTAAAAATCTTCAACTTTTCTATTATTTTATGTTTTTCTGACGCTTTTGAAGATTACTGGAAATTTTAAATTTTAATTGTATTTAAATAAATACAATATTAGTACTTATTGATTATAAGGTAATGATAAGGAACTCAAAGGCTCATTTTTGGATTCTTGGTAAGGCGATGAGGGTAAATATAATATTAAAATACTTTAAAACTTAAATTTTTGACCTTATAAAATATAAATAGAATAGTGAGCTCTAATTGGTGATCAATATAAAACCCTGACGTCAGGGACGAATTATGAATGACATGTTTCGGGGGGAATAGCCCTTAATTATACCGTTTATCACTTAAAAATTTCGTATCTCGTGATTGTAGTTTTTGCAACCCTTAACACATCAACAATAATCAAGATCATGTTATTGAGGAGACCACTGTTATACATTGTAATAAATACAATTATAGTGCCCAAACAGAGCCTAGAATAAACTTTCTTGTGCGATTCTATTGGTCTACAAAAATAATATGACCACCCCCACTAAGATGAGTATTTTCTATAAAATATTAAATAGATCGGATAGTCGTCTGTTATTTATCACAGTAATCGGAACTAAAAGCACGGTGCCATTATGTACTTTTCAAGATTCTAGCAATGATATTATTTTCAGAGTAACACTTCTAAGTATAGTACTATTTCTAATCCAAGATCCCAGAATATAATATATTATGACTTTTAAGTTAAAACCGTAAATGAAAATATATATAAAACTATAGGTAATAATTGTCAGAAATGTCTGATAAATTATTTTAAAACCATTAATTAACCTTCATAAATTTCCCTTACACAACTTAAATTTCATTTATTTCGTTTTTATCATTCGGTTTCGGGATTTTCATTTTTAAAGTATATTATAAGGTAAATATATTATCCTAAATATAAATATAAATATAACTATATTTCGTACATTAAAATTATTCGTATATTTATATTTACGATTCCTCTTTTGAAAAAATAAATGTTATGATACTACACCTGAATTAAGGTAAATCTTATATTTATAATAAAATATGCTGATTTATTACAAAATGATAAAAAACAAAACACTTGCAATCAAAATTTATCAATTTATAAAATATAATTTATTCAAGACATTAAAAATGATATACTGTTGTTTTATTTTATACTTTTGATTTTGTTTGAACAAATCGAACTCGATTGCATTTCATTTTAATTTTTTATCCAATGCAATAATAGCTATTTATCAATTTTCTATAAACAATTTTGAAAAAAAAAATACTATACATTCGTGAGCGAACTACTACAACTACTACAAATGTAGACGACACATCACTGAGGCTGGGTTTATGATATTCTAATGAAATCTGAAAAAACGTGTGCAAAAACTGCTCTGAGTGGATATATTTTAATTTACTACAGTGACAGGGTATAACTCGTCCAATTACACTAATAAGATTTCACTAGTTTGGTCTTGCTTAGGACATTAGTTATAGAAATGCATACTTAGTCGGATCTTCAACACGCTGAATGTGGCGGTTTTGGTACGTGATCGTGGAGCAGTTTTGTCAGCAGATTTGAATACATTGTCACATACATCAATGTGGTTCATCAAAGTTCTATGTAGCTTAGGTTTTATAATTCCAACCTTAAGTGTTGAACGTCCTTTTCTATTCTCTGCCGGTAACATCAATTAATTTGGTTGCACGAAATCGCCATCGTTTCATAAACGTGTACACTGTGTAGCTGTTTACTCACGCCAAGGAAAAGTCGAAAGTCATTTCCGAGCGTTTTTCATAAGCCAAACGTACGACCATTGCTAAGATTTCAGATTCAGCCGGTGTTAGTATTTAAACCTAAAAAATATCCTATGTTTTCTGACCACTGTGGGGTACTAAAATAATAATTTGTTTTCTTGCAACGTTGCATTATTTTGTGAGTTCGGTGATCAAGATAAATTCGTTATTTAAGTGAAATTCCGCTAATACAACGTACCTAAATTATTTTATTTTCGATAATAAAATATTTATCGAAGAATGAAAAATACCCTATTGGCAATCGTGTCCTCGTGATCAAATTCTAACCTTCTTTTGATACATAAAGTTTACTTTTACTTGCGTTCACAAGATTGTATCAGAATATAGTTTACTTTTTCGTTTTTTTAAATATTTTATTTAATGATACCCAATCATAAAGAAGCAGTTTCTTATAAAGAAAACAGAAATTATGAGGTCGGAGATGATGTAAGCATGTGAATAATTAACTTAGTTTGTGTTATTTTAACTTTGTTATCGTATGATTCAAAAGAGAAGATTCAATCACTCGTTATAACATTAAGATTACTATAAGTAAGATTTAAAATGAATAAAATATTATCTTTTACTGTTTATTCTTTACAACTTACAAATACAATTAAACCAGCTAGTTTTGAGTTTAATCGTAAATGTATTGAGGTTAAGGTAGGTGAATGTTAAATATATCCTTGTTAACAGAGACAGATATTTGTCACGCAATAGTTATTAAACATCAACAAATTTTAACTTTAGATTCAATAAAATAAAATTATAATTATAACTAAAACAGCAAAATATTAAGTAAAACTTTGCCATGTAAAAATTGTACGTAATTCTTAACAAGGAAATGTAATTGCATAAATTTAATTTATATGATGGATTTTAAAAATGAAACGATGATAATATGGTATAATCTGTGTATACGTAATAGGTATATAATTAAAACGTGAAGCAGTTTATTTAGACAGCGCTATATCTGAAGTGTACCCCACTGATTTGAGTGATTTTTTTTAACAGAAATGTTGATAATGAACCATCTAACGATAAAAGTTCAACCAATTAAATAATTAAGTAGTTATTAAAGGAATATAAAAGTTTCGCAATTTGTCCAGCAATATAAAATTAAAAAATGAATAGATTTAACGAGCTCAGTAGGTGCACTTACTTTTTCACAAAATGACATAACGCATGAAATTTGAATAGTGGTTCCTATAATGTTTTAGATGTGCAATAAGTAGAAAAGGTTTTTAAAAATCCACATTTTAAAGATGTACTAAAACTATTATTTTGTTTCTATAAACAAAAATTAAATATTATTTTATATTTGTTTAATAAGATTCTCATTGGTTAAAGATTATATTAGTATCTATCAATAAATATATATAATTTAATATGTCCTGCTTAACTTAATAAATAGTTGATCAATGTCCAGCCTAAGATAGGTTACAACTTACAGATTATTATAGAAAAAGAAGAAATAATTTATTCAAATTAGTACTTTCTTGTTCATAAGTGGTGGAATCGTTAAATCGGGCAGATGAGCTAAAAACATGTATCAAATCATCTTGTTCATGTCTTCGGTTAAAGAAATTAAGTATCAGTTTGTTTATAAAAAGATTATTAGAAAAAATTATAATCATACATTCGTTTATTTCTGACGGAAATTGAAAACACATGAAAATTACTTATTAGTTATTACATCCACCGCAGGTAGATTGCCCATCATAGATTTATTAGCTTTAGAATTCGGTCCATAAAAAGAAAACTAATAAAGATAATCAAAAAATTATATACCTAAGGAAATCAATGAGCTGTAAAAACATTTATTTAATACAATGCGGTGATAACATTAAAGCACCTTGGCAAAACGCATTCAGTTAAAAAAACAAAAACAGTATTATTACGCATTTCAAATGTGATATGTTTTTATAGAGTCGTTATGAAAAGACGATACAAATCGATAAGCCTAAACTCTGCATCATCATGATAAAATAAAAACAAAAATAATAAAATGTTAAAACTTATAGATAATTATCTATTTAGTATATTCATATTAAATCGGATGACGACCATGGTCATTCTAAGCAGACCAGATAAACCATGTTTTTTCCTCATAATGTAATTTAAATTTTTGTCATTCTTAGTGAATTGTAATAATATGACACATTTCTAACAAACTGTTCAGTTTTATTATGTCAAAAAACTTTAAAAAAACAATAATAATAAAACAATATGTAAATATGCGCAATATTTATGTATGCATTTGAAAGATTATATATTCATTTTATATATGTATATTATTAAAGAATAAAGTATAATATAATTTAATGCTAACAACATTTACAATCATTCCGAGGCTTTTAAACACGAATTTTCGGGATTTAAAATCATAACTTAATGCACATTTTAATTATTATTATTGAATATTATTGTATACGTATATATACCTACCTAAACTATATATATTCACAAAACCATCTCATTTCAAAACGAATGACACGCAAACCAACATACACCTGGTCTAAAATATTGTATCAACCTATATATTGTTCCAATGTAAATATGTACATCACGTACCTAATTTACATGAAATCTTTAGATAAGGACATCAAAGTGTATTTAATGCTAACTACAATAATTCCCACTTTTATATGGAATGCTAATGATCCAAATCGTTAGTAGGTTTCTTACTTGAGCCAAAATCTTACAGCGAAAGCTTAGAGGAAAAAAATCACCGTCAAATGGTTCAGCAAATATTTTGTTTACAGATGCCAAGACCAAGCATTTGTGTTAATGACTGCATGCGAAGTTTTCAGACATTTAACTTTCGACCAGGTCAAGGAAAACAAAATTCGAGTAGCATCCTACGCACGACTGCACTTACGTACAAACATATTTGCTGTGCATTCGTCTCAAATATCTCAAAACGAAAAACTGTATAAAGAGATACGATTTTATGATTTTCTATGTCCTTATGTTACAGCTTAAAATTATAAAATACACGGAATTGTTTCAATATAAACTTTCATCAAATTAAGTATATAGGAGATGAAATTAAATATGTACATCGTACACTCCTTAAGATAATGGTATTTAATAAATTTAGCTTTCAAATAGTTGTAAACTTTTGCTACTTTTTCAACTAAGGAAGACGGGACACGTCTTTCATAAAAAGTTTTATCAGTTTCTAGAAATAAGACAGCGAATACTGACTAACACTCTCACGTCAAAAATAAGAAAACCCTAATCACATTTTGTAAAGAAATAATGTTCCGCAGCAAATAAAAAAAAATTAACTAATATGACCATTACTACTTTATATATTATGTTTAAATTTGTTTTTGTGTATAACATACAATATACAATAACTTATTATTTCTCGGGTTATATTATTATTGCTCTCCAGTCTCCATATACATTTTGATCTCACCGATTATGTTGAAAATCAGCCGTTCTATTGTTGCAAGTTGCAAGCCCTTATTATTATCATTCATAATAATAATAATAATAATAATAATAATAATAATAGGTAACAGCACAACATATTATTATGAATATTAAAATTGTTTATTGCTTATAAAATCTGAATGCCGTTTATTTGTAAAAAAAATAAAATACAACAAATTTAATTAATTAATTTACTTGACCTTCTCATACTTTCTATGCATAGGTATATATATTATATGTACTCATTGATTTTATTGTTATAGTTTTTGAATTTTTATGTGTTTTTTCAATCAATTACTAACATATTTTTATTGATTTAAGCAAAATTACTTATAAATATTTTGTATAAAAAATATTTTATTGTTTATTACGAGGATATAATATAATATATCATATAAAAATATTTTTTTTTTTCCGGTCACATAAAATAGGTATTTCTACATAATGTAATGACTTTTTGGACTAAATAAAATAAAAGTATGTGTGCAACACTTCAAAAGTTTTGTTCCGATCGAATTTTTATTTGCTCGTTTGATGGAGCCAGTATAATTAATACTTCTCGACGAACTTAAAATACGGCTTTGCTATTGATTTTTTTTCTATTTTATTATCTTCTATAAGGTATTTTAATATGCATTATTATTCGTATGCGCTAAATAGCTATTAAAATCCATGAGTAAATATTATTCAACACTGATAAATCACCAGTAACTCATAGGTTCGGTTAAAAATAATTTGACTGGTAAACATAGAAATTTGAGTACAAATAATTCGATTTAATAACTCTTTAATTTAATTTAAAATAAATTGCAATTGATTTAATATTTGATTATTTTTATTACACTATAAAGTACACTCGCATTTATTAAAGTAGGGACCTACCTACTTCTGATTATTGTATTTTGAATTTGTAAATAATTTAAATAAATAAACCATTTAATCATCATTTGAAATATTTTTGAGGGCAAAATGTTATATTATATGCAATTACATGTACAAACCGACAATTAAAATATTTATCGTTAGAGTAGTCATTAAGTTTTGAAAACTACTAGGGCGTTATCGGTTAGTTTTGTTCAAAAAGTTCTCGTTAACATATCGTGGCACATCCGAACGGTACATACTTATTCAAGTTGTTCAAAATTCAACAGTGGGATAAACTTTATAAGCGGTATTGTAACCAAAATCCTGATTAATAAAACCAGGTCATTGAAAATGATACTAACAGAAACTGAGTCGAATATACGGCTATTTTATCATAAATGAAAAAGCGGAATATTGTTCTTATTTTGTATATAAATATAGACCGTTACGTTCAGCAAACTAAGGGGGTGGCCAGTATTATATTCATAAAAAATATAACACTCAATATTGATTATTGATACATTCGAAATACGATTCTGAGAAGATTCTTTTCAATCCACGTATAAGTATTAAACACACGGGCTTTGTCAATGTATTGTTGAATTTTGTGCAGAATACTGAACAAGTATCAAAATCGGCTGTGTGCATGGAAATAATTTATTATCTTATCATGCATGGCCTTATGTCGACTTATTATCCTTCTATCTTTACCATAATAATATATACAATTAAGCTAACGAGTGATGGTTTTCGATATTTAATACACCTACCTACCACCAAAATATTTTGAAAACGTTCTCATATCTGCACTTGGGAGATAATCATCGGACCTATAACCTTTTTTTCTTATCAAAAAATGCATACGTAATTATAATATGTACATGTATACTATTTCTAGTTATAATAAGCTTTAAAAACTAAATTATAATGAAAAACCTACGCTAGCGTATTGTTCTTTTTATGCCTATTATTTCAATAATATGAGTACTTGACCACTTCTTATCTAGTTTTTTTTTAGTTTAAGTATATATTTTATATTTATAATCCATACTATAAAATATCATAAGTGAGATGAGTAAATGTGATTACTAATGTTGGATTAATCGAGTTTGGAGAGGGTAAGTTGTGGTACCGGTGTCATAAGCGATGTACCATACTTGTTGTGATCTACAACTTTGGCTATTTACCAGCAACCACTATAGTATGACCATCGGGCAATTAAGTAAACTCATTTGCCCATATTATGAAAGAAGTTGAACAAAAGACTAGTCCGAACAAAAAACTCATAAACAGAAAGCATTCTCAACTTTCATTTATCCATAAAAATGTTAGTCACAGTGAAAATAATTGTTAAGATCCACAAACTAGGTTCCATATGGTATGGACCATACCCATCACACAATTAAACTAGTTCAATCGCTATATGTAAGTACTATTTAGAAAAGGAGTATAGGAGCTAGGCAGGTACTTAATTTTTTGTATTTATCATTAATTGTCTCTTTAATATTTGTAACAGCCTTTGCTGTCAAAAGACTTAAATCATAATAATAATGTATTTATCCTAATGAGTAATAATTGCTAACAAAAACTTACAACTAGAAATCCCGAAGTCATCAGAACTACTATTTTAATTCCAGTAAGTTACTCTATAAAATTTCCCTATGTATGCTAAGTTTCTTCAGCAGTTAAATGGGTTACATTAGTTTTTAAATGTTGTGCTGAAAAATAAAGTAATCCGCACTTTTTAAAATTTAACAAATTATTCACAACTAGAATTAATCTAAAAGTGTAGTTTTAAAACTTCTCCAGTTTCGAATTTGTTTAAAAAAAATTATAATTCGTTAATATTGTGACACTTAAAAATGTCTGTTGTTTTATTTAGATAAAAATATAATAATTACTCATTTATTTTTAGTATAGTATCAGAAAAACTTCATAATTACCTACCAATAATATTCTTACCATGACGATCTTAGCTAATCATAAAATTGTATCTATATTAAAAATGTATTCAACTTAAATTTAATAGTGTGTACTCTAATACTAACTGAATGACCCTTCACTGCAGTTCTAGGATACAGAAAATTAACATTAAGAAAATATTAAATAATATTAAACCCAAAACTAAATTGAATTATATAATACTACCTGGCTGTTATCCATTTAGCCAGCATAGCTTTTATTAATACAATCAACAAACTCTTATATCATAACGTGATCTTCTTTAAAATAAATATAAAATAAAATAACCATATAATATAATATATAAATTAAAATGTTGTTTATTCTGGTCCCGAACGCTACGGTTTTTAATAAGTCGGTTTAGCCGTGCCCGTCTGAAATTGAATATACCATTATACCTAGGTACTGTAACATTATGCAACAAATATTTTTCACACTGGTGACAACATTTATGAACATTAAAATACCGAGAAACCCAAAAAAAGCTGTTTTATTATTATTTTATTAATCAGCTGAATTGTAGTGAAAGAACCTTAAAATGTATAAAAAGATAACGACGGGATAATAATCAAGCTGCAGACATTCTCTGTGGAATTAAGGTTTAAAATGTGTTGATATCTCGATAATGTAAATTTTCATCTGTGGAAAGAAAAATCTGAGCTTTCATTTTTGTTTAATAATAATTAGTAGGCTATGCTTACTTCTAGAATTCAGTTTAAATAAATGGAATCAGTTATTAATATATAATAAATAGCGCGCCCAAATATTATATACGTTACAGTATTAAACGTATTATACAATGAATATTTTAGTGTCGAGCCATGATAGGTATGATTGATAAAAAAATTCAAGATATCAATCTATGATTTTACTTTGTCAGAACACTTAATTCAACACCGTGAGACATACTACACATACAATATATACTATGTAGACACTTAAAATTAAATATAATTATCCAAAGGGGAATTATTACAAAATTTTATATCACTCCTTAAACATCTTAAATTCTTAAAGTGTCGACCTAAAACTGAATGGTATACTAATATTAAGACCCTTTGTAAATAAATTAGTTTCCCGATCTTGTTAGTCTGATATGTGTTCAATTTACGAACTCTAAGCTTGCGTACGTGATTCAAAATAATTTTCCTCAGTGTATAAGTGACATGCCGTATACTTATGCAAATTCTTTATAAATTAATAATAAAAAAATACGAAATGGATACGTGTTAACAGTTTGTAGGCCAGAATGTATTATATATATTATGTTTTCTTATTACATGGTCTTTGCTCCCTTCGTCATATAAAATATGTAGCCGTACTACAATGTGTGGAAATCATACAAGGAAACAACCTCTTTTTTAGTATCAAACAATTTCCGGGCGTACCATTATATATATTACAGTTACTCGATCCTCCCACAAAAATAACATATACAAATATTGTTATTTAATCAAAAAAAAAATAATCAGTTGCAATACCTACTATATTGCATAACATACATTTCGGACTTCACAACAAAATTCCAATTATTTATTTAATTTAAATTGTGCACACAAAAATTAAAATACATTTTTTTATGTCTAAAAACGTTATATTCATATAATAATATACTAGGAATAAAATATATCATATAATTATAATGAATATTCAAAATTTTAGAATGATGACTTACTCTAATATTTTTAACCTTTTTTTTACATTATTTTACGGCTTCAAAATGGTCAACAATTATTGAACAAATAATTACTTTAGCAGCTTATGATTTATAGTTGAACAATAATTAATGTAAAGTATTATTATATTGAAGAAAAATAATGACTTAGAATGATATTTTCTTTTGAAACAAAATATAGTCTACAAGAAGCAGAGCTTATTTAATTTGCATATTTTGTTTGTAAATGTTCAGGAAATAACCTGTTTGAACATTCAAAATTACCTGAACTATTTGAGTTTTTTTGTCCACCAGTGTGCACCGAAGTATTTAATTTATTATTTATTACTATTTATGAATTTAAATATCTCAGAAGTATATTACTTTAGATTGAAAACATAAATTTTACTTAAATATGATTAAATAGTTATTATAGATCGTTTTTTTTTTTGTATGGTTGAGACTTAGAAGTTCATAATTCATATTTTAATGGAGCACTTTTATATTGATATGACTGTTGAATGTTTTTTTCTACGTCTTATTTTAACATTATATCTTTTGAAATGCCTTTATTCCAATTGGTATTGTCTTTTTAATTTTATTTTTAAGTGTTATGGACAAAAAAAACACTAACATTATATTCATAAGCATTTTTCGTTTAAAAATAAAATAAAACTTAACGAACTGTATTATTTATATATATATATTTATTTAAATTTTAAGCTCACTTTACTAAAATGATTTCAGAAAACTAAATTCAATTTTTATATACAATGATTTATTATGTTCAATAACTTATAAGGTAATATTTTTTTTTTTTTATTAAGATAGCTGAATTTTTTATGAGGAATCGATTTATTATAAGAAATAACTTAAAATGTACCTACTGAGATATAAACACGTTTATTTGATTTTATATTATTATGCAATATGATGTTAGTATTAGGTCACTATAAAAAAAATGTGTCAGTTTTTATTTTAAAAAGTGCTTATTTAATTCCTTAAATATTCACTTTATCAATCAGAGATTTTGGGTTAATGAGATACTTCAGATATATGCCATACACACATCCCAGAAATTTTAAATCCAATTAGAAAAATTAACTAACTAATTCACACTACTTATATTTTAGTTGTTCTGTGGTAATTAAAACGATTTTTATCTTTGACCTTCAGATGTCTATTAATGTATATGTAAACATGGTATTTACTTTTTGAATATTTTTTTATGTTTATGGTATAGACATTTTGTTGTTCATTAGGCACGTTGCTCATAACTCATATTATTATCATTTCTGTATTGAATTAAAAATAATTCAAGCTGAAATACTCCAACAGTATAATATTTTAATTTATTTAAAAATATTTAACCCGTGTTTTAAATATTATATTATATTAGTAAAGACAGCACAGTGTTAATAGAATATCAGAGGATTTCAAGCTTTTAATGAAATCCTTAAACGTATTATATAATACACCGTATTTTTCGCCAGTCTCTTCTTGGTCTGTAATAAAGAGCAGTTGTTTTTTACTTCCTTGATTTTTAATCAAGTACGTATTATGGTAATTGAAATGATAAAAGTCTGAATTTTGAAAACTTCAAGAACTTGTGTTAAATTGGAGTATAGTGAAAATGTGACTCAGTAATAATGGATAAGTGGGTAATTAAGCTAGCTTTAATATAAAATAATAATGAGGGAAATCCGATATCACGCCCAAGCCGTATGACTATTTAAATCCACAAAAAGTATGTCAGCGTAAACAGTCCCAAAATTTCAATTTTTTAATTTTTTAACTTTTCTCTTAAACTATGATACGAGTAGCTAGAAAGTTTATTGTTTAATAACAAGGAATTATCATGTTGTTTCAAAAATTGAAATTTAATAAAAAAAAATTATTTTATATATTCACATTTAAAAAAGAGCTATTTTTCGATATATTTCAATTTAACGGAGTAGATATCAGAAACTGGAGAACGGATTTTGTTGTTTGGGGCCTTGTTAGATTCACATTGGCTAGGAAAAATGCAGTGAAGATTTTCAGAACTTTATCTTCAATCGTTCATTCAATACAAAGCTTTAAAGATGAAAAGTATAAAAAAACGCCCAATAAATTGTGTTTAAATTTATTTAAAAGCTCTGTAGTGAATTAACGACTAAAGATAAAGTTCTGAAAATCTTCACTACACCTTTTCCAGCCAATGTGAATTTAACAAGATTTCAAACAACAAAATCTGCTCTTTTTTTGGAGATCCATCCCACTAAATGAAAATGAAAATTTTTTTGTGGGACTGTTCACACCGACGTTTTTCAGGATTCAAATAACTGTACCACTTGAGTGTGATATCGGAAAATATTCATATTAAGAAACATTATTCGTTATCAAGTAATAATAGGTAATTTAATAAATAGAACAATCAAAATGACTTTAATACCTCTTAAATTCAAACCAGTTATATTCAGCCCACTACATTCTACTATAATCTAATATCTTCTCAATAAATTAATTTACAATTAATAATTTCCTTAAAGTACAATTTTGGTTTAATCATATTGTAATAGAATACATACATATTATGGACAGTTAATGAATTTCTAAAAATTGAAAATCAAGAAAGTATCCCTGACTCGGCAAGCGTTTTGTCTATGTAAATGTTTTATTTTTAAGTAAAAATACTCTTCATAAATCTGTATTTCGAAATATTCTCTGAAATGTCACGTATATAATACTTTTCATAAATGGGAAGAGATCACATTGATTTTCTACCTCCTGTAGCAATTAATTCACTTGGCTTAAGCTACATAGTTTTATGACAATAGCATTATTTAATCATTCGTACATTATTATTTAACCGTTTTATTAATTTATTTAATTTGCTTAATTAACTTTCCGAAACATTACTTGTACAGCTGTTTTCAAACATCAACAAACTAACAAATGAATGTGTAAATGAATCAAGACTTATTGGTTGTTAAACGTCACCCAATATATTAAATCACATAATGGGTGTATACAATTAAAATATCGTTAAACGTAATAAATTATTAAGTGCTAACCATATATGTAATATAATATTGACGAACCCATACAAATAAGTATAGTGTTTTTATAAATATTATACTATTATGACTGTACTTTTCTTGATATACAAATTGAAAATTCAATAATAATTGAAAATTCAATACAAATATTAATTGAACGTAACAAAATTACATGCATATGAATGGAAAACCGATCTCGACTTTATATGAATACATTCATCAAAATATAATGCCTTATAATAAAAAACGCCAACGTTTTTTTATGGGATACGCCTTATTAAATTGTTTAGTAATTTACATTAAAGTTTAAATTTAAATTAAGCCAATTTAAATCCTACCACACTATTTCTTAATGTTGCTCATAATTTTTGGCAAAATTTTGAAGTGTCTTTAGAGCAGCCAGTCAACTTTTGTCCATTCCTCTCCAACCCCACTCTTACTTCCATTAAAATGGTGATTACATCGTTCTTTGAAGGGTTTTAAATATGATTTTTGATAATCAAATCCACACCATCATAATATTTAGTAATTAATAATCATTAGGAAACCAAACATAAAAACTATTAAATTATTTGCTTCACTTATAATCCTAATTTATATTATAAACATTTTTGCATTATACACACTTATAATGGTATGTAAGCAATAAGCACTAAATACCTACTATCCCTTTCCGAATCAAATGCGTTATCTTAGAAAAAATAAGTCAATCATTTTCAGAAAATCACCTCAACCAATATCGAATTACCTAATTATATTTACTTTCAGTGTATTCAATTATTACGCTATTTAATATAAGATAATATAGAAAATATAAAAAGTGTATTTTTAATATTAAAACATGGTTAATAGTAAAACAATTATTATCATTATTTATTTGTTAAATTCAATAGTTACATAATATGATGTTTATTTGATTTAAAAAAAGCAAACAAAATTCATAATACTTAATGACAACTTTTAAATATGACGCATACGCAAAAGACTTTATTACATTTTATGAGTACCTACTTACTAATTTATGCATCAACAGACATCCATCCAAGTGCACGTTGTTTATACTTCAGGCACGAAGACCAAGAAATTTAATTTATGTTTAAACTCATTCTAAACAATGCTAAGGATTTCCTTAATTTGTTTTGGCAGTGCATATTTAAATTGTCATTATCTGAATAACTAATTAAATACATATAGTTAAATTAATATTATTGAGATTAGGAAGTTGTTCTTTTAGTCTAATAATCACCATCTACGATGCTTAACATCTATAAAAAAAATTATTAAATTACATATTTGTATACCTAATGATTTGTTTGATTTTGAGCAAAGTAATGAATGCAGGAATACTTCTCATTTATCATTCTAATAAAAATCTTAAAATCAATAATTATTTTTGAATAAAAGTTTTTTCTTTCTAAATTGTGTGTCAACTATTCTTCCCAAATGGGAGCAAATAAAGACGAAAGCCCTAAACAGAATCATCCTATCTCTAGAACCCCTTTTTGATTTTTATAATTACAAAATACTAAAATAATAGTGAGAACAATTTTCTGTACAAAATTGTACCCGTGAACGATCACGAAGACAAATGTTCTCTTAGATTAATTCAACATCCATATAATTAGCACTGAATTGAGGGAACTATAGAGATGGATTGGCAAAAGTAAAATATTTTCATGTTACTTTTTGTTCAATAGCAGTATTAATGTTTTAATAATTTGTTTCCAGTTTGATAATTATATAACATATAACTATAAAAGTTACAAGTAATGTATGTCATAAAATATAACTTTTAATAATTGAATAAATTACTTAATATAACATAAAGTGCATCTGAACCAAAAATTAATATCACAATAAGATGTTAATAACTCTATAATTATTTATAATTACCGTAATATTTTATTATTGCATAGTTATTTAACTGTGGAAAAGTGTTGTTAAATCTTAATACTAGTATCAGTTTAGTTAACTAATTTTTAAAATACATAAAATAAAATAAAACCATACTATAATTTTGTATTATTTTCAACAAATGATAAAAACTTTATCTACAACAGTATACAATAAATAAATTAAATTTCCAACTTTAAAAGGAAATATTATAACCCCATACTTTAAAGTGCAGGTACATTGTATTATATTAGGTAGGTAGCTATTATATAATTAATATTTATTGTCTCGGATTTGAATATAATAACATAGCCTAGCGTTTTTGAGTTATATCTACATAAGAATATAAATACGAATATAAAGACTGTAACTGTCAGTGTGTCTTAGTAAGTAAAAAAATGTACCTAACCAATAATCACCTCAAAAGCTGTTTTGTGTTCTCTCCTTGGTTTTTTATGGTATTTTAATTTTTAAGTGAATTATGAGCATTTTCAAATATTAATATTTTACAAACTCAAAACTCACTTAAAAATTAAAATATCGTAAAAACCCAATGTTCTTACCTAAAAGTTTGGTAATGGGTCAATTCACTCATAACTAACGGCACACTATTGAAACTAGTGAACGAAAATTTACTCTATCGTACATGTTATAAGACTGAGGCAACACATGCGAGTGTGGCGTAATTTTAATAAGATGAAATGTGAGGAATTTTCAAATATAAATTTAATGTGCTAATGTTATTATATGATGACAACAAAAATAACAATAACAAACTATTATATTTTAGACTTTTCTTTCTACGCAAAATAATTATTATTAGAATAACAGTTTACTGACTCTGAAAACTTGCGTCTTATAATAATTTCGACTCTTTAAAATATTCTATTAAAACAATATTGTTTTCAAACATTTTTAAATAACGTAAATATCAACTGATTTTTTTTAATGTTTTAACTTCACAAATTAATTTTCAATTAATAAATATACCTATCAACTTTGGTAGCATGAACGATTAAGTAGATAATATACTAATGTGCATGTATTATTTAATATAAAAACAATTTTAGTCTCTTTATGTTATCATCAATCATCCCTTATATTATTTATCACCTTAATCTATCCTCCAGTGCATCATAATATGAACTCGTCATAATCAAGTTAATTTTTAAAAGCGATTCCGAGTTCCACTATAGTTAACATTCGAAATTAATGTCCTTTAAATACGTCAGTATTAAATAATATTATATATGTCGTATGTAACATATTCTGAATGTTTTTATTGCGGTATATCGTAGAATATTCATCATGTATATCACCAATGAATCCAATAAACACAATTTTAAGAAAACAAAAAAAATTAAACTGTTGTATATTTTTTCAAATAACCATCAAGTTTACTATTTTCAGATTTTAAAATAGGATCTCTTTAGATATAAAATTTTCTTGGAATTTTATCAGCAGATTCTCTTTATGCTAGAGAAGTTTTTGGGAATATAAAAAATATATCTCTAACTAAATTCAATCTCTAGGCTCTAATATAGTATAGGCATAAACGATAAAAGTTGTTCAGTCTTTGGAAACAATAATTTTGCATGAAAAATGATAGCAGTTATAAAATTCCAATTACTTAACTAAAAGTAAACCACGCATCATTATAAAAACAAAACATTTCTAGTTTTGTTCTGAATTTAAAAATAAACAGTTGTAAGAAGCAAAAATCATTAAATATTAAAACTATACCGCTTTTAATAATAAGAAATAGCATTAAACATATATTTTAAAAAAATGTCCACCTGTGTAATGCATATTGATAAATATCTGAAATTCGTATAAAGATAATTTTAATGTTTATTACATCTTATTTTTTACCACCATCAAATGAATATGTAATTGAAAATAATTTTAAATAAAATATAATGTGTTATGTTCATATTAGAAAATTATAATAATTGCATTTAAAAGTATCGTATATCACTTATAAATTATAATTATAATGTTTTACACATGATTATTATTATTTTTACACATTTTTATTATTATTAGTTTGATGCATCATAACTTGTGAAACACTAATAATAAATGTATTAATAAACTTTTCTTATTTTTTTTTTTTTTTTGGTTAAAGAATAAATTATTATTTTATTCCATTTTTTGTAACCCCGAGTTTAATGGACTTAATGTACTGTAACAAATGTTCGAATGTGTTTAATATCGAGCGAGCGTATGTGCGAGATTTTTTCATTAGATATAGTAAAAAACTGAATGCCAGTTATGAATGACTATTACATTAAGTTCTATAACCAAAATTCTATTATTAAACATATAAAAAGTATTTTTTTTCAATTTTTCGGTTAGCCTGGAAATCATCCAGATGTACTGATCACATTATGAAAGAAACATTTATTACAATATTATAAATCATTTATGACAAGAAAAATATGAAATTGGAGAACTAATATATATCACACAGTAAGTAATTTAACGCATCATATATAATTGTACATCATTAATTATTTAACAAATTAAATTCTAATACTTGGTTTCTATGCAAGGTATCACCTATTCAACCTTCAAGCTAGGCTGTAAAACGTTCGTAACGCGTTGTTATGCAGAGTCGTTTTAAATCACTAGAAAAAATCAAAATAAGTATTTTTTTTTTATAGAATGGACGTTTTTTTTTAGTAAAATACAAGTAAATGAAAACAAGAATAAATAAGAAATTTATTATAATGCACGACAAATACCCAAATATTGCAATGAAATTCAATTATCAGTGATTGTATTTTGTTGTCAATCATTTGGCACTTATCAGACTGTGAAATAATGATAATTATTAATAAGTGATCGAAAGTTATAGAAAGTAAAATTAATAAAATACGTATGCAACTATGCACATAAAATAACTAAAATATGCAAAAAACATACATTTAACTTGTTATTTGTCTCATAATAGTATCATACAACAGATATACTTAAATAAAACATTGTTTTTATCAAAATAACTATGATATTAATATTATTGAAATATGACGGAGTACATGTTGGAAAAAAAAGTCTCTTAGCTTGTACCGTCAAAAATAAATACAATACCATGGCGTTATTAAAAAGTTGTGGTAGAGTTACACATTTAAATATATTCTTAGAAAAAGAATATATTTACGTCTAATCATTGACTATAAAATACATGTATGTATTATAAAAGAAAAACATAAACATATTAAATACGCATAAAAAAATTTGAATTAATACAAATTCAAAATTGAAAAATATGAATTTTATGTGGAAAAAAATGACAAAATATGCATTTTACATTTTCGCTTTTGAACTTGTAATTAGGTAAAACAGATTTCTAGCTTGGTCTACTATAAATCGAAATCATATTGAAAAATATGTACAACAAAATGTCAACAACATCTGAGCCCCAGTGTTGGTAATAATAATAATAATAAAATAGACGCTATACGAATATACAGCAAATATCTGATGGCAACGAGTTTTTATGTCTCATATAATAACAACTTCTTAGCCGAAACATTTAGCCGACCATACGCACTTGCCAACGACGATACATATCATCATCATACAAATATTGACAAGCATAATTATCATAATACCAGATTGGAAAATAATAATAAGTACAGTGTCTTTTATAATATTAATAAAAAAATAATAATAAAGTAGAATTGGTCTCCTGGTGAAATATTTTTTCTATAGAGATCTGCCATATCAAATGCATTGTCCGGTAAGCAAACAACAATATAATGTATTTTATAAAACAAACTAGATAACTTTTCAAATTTGAAAGAAAAGAATTTGTCACTATTATGTTATAAAATTGCATCATTAAGGAATTGACCAAAATTATTATTAAATAGTTCATTTAGATACTATTATTTTACGTGACGGAAGAATAAATTGTTTGTCTTATGCTTCTTGCGCAACGGATAATAGTTCATATTTTCACTCCACAACATTTAAATATAATAATAAACAAACTACCACTAATAGCTATAATGAAGCAATGCATTGCAGTTTGAAATACAATTAATGATGATTACAATATGACAGTCAAAATGAATAGGTTTTACCTGTGTTTAAAATATTATCACAATGTGCATTTAATATTTATACAGTTAAATGTATTATTATAGATGTAGTACGCATTCAACTATGAAGTATACAGTCCGTATTTAGGGGGGAGTGTACCCTGTTGCCCGGGGCAAATTGTTAAGCCCATTTAGGGGGTTGTAAATTTATATTGACATATTATTATTGTGTTTTAACCGTACCAAAAAATAAATACATTTATATTCAGCTGAAAGCAATTTCTACAACTCAAAAATGGGTAATGTTTTCATCGATTAGTCGAAAAATGATTAAAATAATTATAAAAATAATTGACGTCCACTATGAACCAAGAAAATTATTTTGCATCGGCATTATAAACAATGGAATTAGAAATAACAATAAGGTAAACCAGATTTTAAAGAAATATTCATCTGTTTTTAAATCTCCAATCTCAGAAAAATTATAAATGAATCCAAACTATTATTATTTATAAAATTGAGATCAGAAAAAAATACTATTATAATAAATTATTCATTTTTTTCAGTTTACATTTTATTTTTATATATGTAGTAACTACTTACTACTTTAACCACAACTATTTGATTTTTCAATATAATATGTACCTACAGTAAAACAATTTTACAATAAAAAAAAAACATTAAAGAAATCTTTGTTTTACTTTTTGTTTTACTTATTTATACTTTTTTATAACAATTATAATTAGTTTATTTAACATTGGTTTGCTGGATATTTATGAAATTGCTGATATTTAGTTTTATCTCTTAGCTATTTTAGTGAAATTTTTTTCAAATGTGTGGTTTGCATGCTTACCTTTGAATTTGTCGATTTATTATGATATGAACATTCTAAGAACACAAAATTGATTCTCCTTAAATTAATGCTGATTTGCTAAATTGTATATTTTTAAAACGGAGAAAACTCATGCAGTCATCACGTCCTCTTAAGAAACAATTTTTTTTATAAATCATTTTTTCATTTACTACATAAGATTATTTGAAAAGTTTCATCACTAAGTTGATTACTTCTCGCCGCCTCAGTGTTAATACTTGAATGGCTTTGCTGAATAATTGTTCTACTGGTGCCAAAGATTCAATTAGGTAACACCTACCTATATACAAAATGAATATTATAATATAATATTATTATCATTATGGATTCTTAAACAAATTCAGTTAAAGTTCGTTTATGACTAGAAACTATTTATATACCTAAAAACCTACTGTTATTGTGAGATATGATATACAGATTATTGCAATATAGACATGTGAGAAAGCAAACTCATATAAGAGTATATTTAAATTTTGATTGAAAAATATAAAACAAAACCATTTTAAATTTATAAATACAATTTAACTAATAATAACATTTAATTACGTTGAACTCCATAAATTATTGAGTATTTCAGTATATCAAAATATTCAAATTATTATTTCATTATTTATTTACATAAATTGCCTCAGATAATCGTTAAATTTATCTATATAAGATAATTAAAGCAATAATTCCATCTGAATAATTCCCCACACTGAATATAAAAATTGAAAACTGGGTCCAATTTTGAGCAAAAAGTTCTCTACTCAAAGTTGAAGATTGAAACATCCCCTAAAGACTTCAGGCTCGAAAAAAATAAACACCTATATTATTGTACAGTCAATACATTCCTCTCTCCACTCCGAATCTAAAATGTAATTAAATGAATAAGTCACAAGTGACAAAAAGTTGATACTCGTATTTGGGAAAAAACATTTTTTACGAAACAACAGCTAGAATGCGACGGAGCTTAAGAAAGCCCGTGTTTTGCCCAGGTAAGAGAATAATATCAAAAAGAGCATTGTCCGAGACCAGGAGAAAAAATGTTTAAATGTGCTGGGCAAAAGAAAAGTACAATCATTAAGGACGTGACGATCATCACGTTCAATTCGAAGGGTATGGGAAGGAGCATATATAGCGATGAATAATATTGGGCGAGGGGTGGAAAGAGAGTGTTTGAAGGCCAAAACGAACGGGTGACAACTACAGTGTACAAGTGGTAATAGGTCGAGAGGAACACACACGCTCACACACAATGTGATTAAATTTGGATCCTCTTTGATCGCGTTCAGCCCGAGTGCCACGTCATTATATTTTACTAGAAATGCGCCCAACATAATAATGTGGTATGCGAGTTCGGCGTACACCGTACCTACCAATGTCGATACCTACTCATTTTGTCGACGACCAATATCGTCTGGTGCAGCGCTTACGTATATGTATATGATATTACAATATCACGCATTTACTGCATTCGATCGTTCGAAGTTTACCGTGTCAAACATTTGCCTCACAGCCACCGGTTGTCGACTGCCATCAATTGATCGCCAAAAGTTCCGGCGCCTATTGTACGTGGCAGAAGACACCACGGTTACATCGTAACCGTAGGCGGTGCACGCCTCGTCGTAATTATTATTAACCACAGTTGGTTTGCGACGCTGCCGAGAAGACGACGTCGGCTATAGGAGAACTCATTGCGGCCTGTTTGTAATAATATCACATCCGGTCTGCAGAGATAGTCTCTGCGATGACAAACAGCATCGGGTTGCCGAATTTAATACTCTTTGCTGTGATAAGAGGGGACATCTCACGCTGCAGTGATCACTGCCATTGAATGATGACGATGCTCGGTTGCACTTATAACCTCTTCTAAATTGTTATTTGGTGTATTCCGCCTTACTGCTGACAGTCTTGTTCAGAATAAATAATAATCGAATGATTTCGATGGTTGTGACATAAGTGATTTAATTTTAGTATATTGTTTATGACGATATCAATATTTACAGTTGAGATTTACCTGACCAAAATAATCGAAATATTAAATAATATCAGTCAGTAATTATATATTCGATGTATTTTTAATGTTAACTATACATGCGTATATACCTTATACTATAATGTATAGTTCTTACATATAATTATAGAAATAGAAGACTTCAAGACAATAATTAAAATCGTAAAATGTATTCAATAATAATTACACAACGCTTAAGTAATACAAACCCAACTGCATCCCGTAATAATTTTTCTTCTCGAAAACATTTGTTCTGTGTCACGAGAAGGCCGGAAATTAAAGTAGTGGATATGATAATAAAAAGGAAGTATATTTATTGCACGTTGAGTTATTTTTTGGTTGGGCAGTTAGACCCATTTTTCAAATTTGTGATGGCCCCGCACGTGAAACGTTACCCACACAACCACGTCACTGGTAGAATTATTATATGAGTATTAAATTAAAGTTTACGTATATAAAATACAATTTTTGGACGTAGTTGCAGTCGTTCCGTGCCTATATATAATACGAAGCAGCGATCGCGTGTCCTGCAAACGGATAGGTACTCCAACGGTGATTGTGCTCCAAATTTACGTAGGTTAGCGCAACATAAATAATAATATATTCCCATTGAACAAAATTCTCATTCATAATTCATATTAAAAAACTGAATGTTATAAATAAAAAAAAAAATGTATTTACGTTTACAAAAAAAAACCTCCAGGAAAACAAAAACAATAAAGCGTTTCATATAGTGTTTTGTGGTGGTGCCTGTATGGGAAATATTTTCGCACTGCTATACAGACGTAATATTTACGGCAATTTTGACAACAGATTTAGCTCGCTAAAATATATTATGAATATTTAGACTTAACCACGTTTGAAATGCTTAAGCGCTAAAACGTTGAAAAACAACTTTTACCTCATTAATAATTAATTATAATTATTATAACACAAAATATTTTAGTATCCACCTCTTCTTTTAAAGGGTTCCTACTCGTGGTTAGATGTCATACTTATAGTATTGCATAATATGGTGAAAACGAAATGCATACAACTTAATAATATTTTATGAACACATTATAAATCACAAATTAAAATATACACTTTCAAGTAATCAGATTAATATGTAATTCCACGCTGTGGTTCGAGATGAACATAAATGCATTATCCACGGATTCACTTTTTACTGAGAAACAAGAGACATCGCAAATAATGATTACTTAGAGTGAGGTAGTGAAATATTCGTCAATCCCATGGGTGTTAATATATTAATTTTTACTAAAACCCAGGAGAACATAAATTAATTGAACGTGACAAAATTGATTTGGGTGTTTATTTAGTGCATTATACAGAGTGCGAAATGAGGAATCTGGTCAAAAGGTGATGATGGTTTATCTAAAAACAATTACGTTGGGCACGTTTTTAATAGAAATTATAACACTGTCAACAAATGGTAATTAATCCACATTATGCAAAACAATTCTTATCTGTGAATTTAGATTTTATCTCATATAACTGAATTTTTTTTTACAATTTAATATAAAATTAAATAAGATCAACAATTTAGTGCTGAGACGATAATTATAAAAACAATTATAGTATTGTTTAATTGGTTTTAAAGTTTCAGAAAAAATGAACAATAATACTTATTGATTTAAAAATTGTAATGATACACAAAATAAACTATTAATGATTGTTACATTATACCAAAATAAAAGTTTTTCAAAGCAATGATCATAAACATTTTCAAAGTTTAGTCAATTATATCTCTGGGGAATCTCAAGAAGGCAAAAGGTATATATTCGCTATGGAAAATTTATGGGTTCACAAAAATTACAGATAAACGTTTAGACGAATGACAAAGATTTAAAAGTTCTATGTATGTTCAAAACTTTGGATTAGAAAATAAAAACTCAAAAAATTTATTGAAAAAAAAGTTTAGGTTTCCAAATATAAAACATAAATTTTATTTGAAAACATATTAATAGTTGAAGTTCTCGAAAAAATTTTAAAAGAGAAATAGATGTTTGATTAAGATATTTTAAAATGTTTCGTGATTTTTGAATTATTGACTTGAGAACAGTATTTTAATATAAGCAACATATAAATGTAGAGACAAAAATATCTTCAAATATAATATATCTATTAACTTACAGCGATTTGACTAATTTTTGAGAAATTAATTTTTTAAAAAAATATATATTCAACATTTTATGTGATGCCATCTGAGGCCAATTTCTAAATTACTTAATAATAATATAATGAAAAGACGTATTTTATTTTTACAACCAAACAAATAATGATTAAAAAAGTTAATCACAAGAAAAAATATAAAACTAGCATTGTCACCCCCCATCAATACTTAAAGCTAATTATAAATTTAACACTGTAAAATACATATTTTTTGTAATTGAATTAATTTTAAAACTGTTACAATGTAAATTAAATTGTATTTCTTATCCTAATGCATATCAATTTTTAAATTGCTCAATTCATAGTATTAATTAATTTTTAATTTTAAAACATAGAAAAATGTAAACCAATTTAATGTATTTAGCTCGGGAGTCAGTATACCTACATGTATATTAGATTTATGTTTACACTTCATCACGAACCCATTCATTATTAGGAACAAAATTATAACACGGTTAATTATTGGATACAAAATGCGATTTTGTCCCTAAAATTAAATTTACTTGTGTTTCGATAACTCTCGCATACGTTATATTACTCACCAATTATTGGTACATCCCATATAGCAATACAATTTTTAGGTTAAATTCTGCCAATGTTTTTATCGAGTTATATCTAAATGACAAAAAAAAACCCCCCAACCATCGATATCGATTTATATTTTTCGCATTTCCAATGGTACCACACAACTTGCACACAGTGCTATATAACTTTGGTCCGGTGAGTCCTATGCCACCGCCGACTTTGTTTACGACCGGCACGCCGTCAGGAGAAGAATATTTAAGTACGAGAATTTTACGAGTCTCGCATGAATTTAACAGGATGCATTATTGCTGCGCAAAATGCGATAAAACATGTGACAGTTTCTTCTGTACGGGGCCGTTTTCACTCTAGCCGCAAAATACTCAAACGTGACAACGAACAACAATAATTCGTTAGGTATCCAAACTTTTGTGCTTTAGCAGACACACACGCCATTAAGTATCGGTCTGATGAAGTACATTGGTTAGACATCATTATTTAACTAAAAGGCCTAACGGCATTTCACGTGTCACTTTGGTTTTGGCCTCACCCACGAGATCTTCACCTTGAATAGTATGTCGGTTGGGTTTATAATTGTCCACAAATGAAATAAACTAGCACGACGTGCGTTAGTGTGATTTAAAAACATCAACTTGAGACAGAAATAATATATTATATCATGAAAGTAATAATTGTTTTGTGTATAGAAAAATTTAGTTGATAATGTACATCGACAAGTTGTCTGCACTAAGATACTTATTTACAACAATAACCCTGGAAGAAAAAAATTAATCTAGTAAATGTATTTAAATACTTTTTATATTAAGTATTTTAAAAGTATTTTAAAAACAGCCTTGGATGTAATTGTATTTAAAATCAAATGATTATATGTAATACATATATGTAAATGCTTTTCAAAATTCAAAAATTAAATAGTACCTAGTCACATTTCATATTGTTTTTTGATATTCACTATTTTATTTTATTTATAATTAATATCGAACTATTAAACATTTATTTATTTTATAATCTACAAATAACTGTTAACTTATATTTTTTAATTAATTCAGCATTAAAATATAGCAATAAGTAGGTAGTACGAATTTCTAATAAAATATAAATATGACAACTAGAATTAATAAAGCAATTACTAATTATTACATTTCTTACCTTCTCGTACAATTAATAAAATAAAATAAAAAAGCATTTAAATACAATCCAAGAATTTGTATTTATTCTTAAATACTTTCTGAATGAAAGAATGGTACTTGTATCTGTGTTTATATACAGACTTATATTATATGTAATATATATAAATAATAATTAAATATTTTAAATGTAATCAGTTAAAAAAAAAATACAATAATATACCGTCCTTTATTTAAATACCCATCTAAACTAGGTATGTCTCCAAACGCATTGTTTATAGTATGTTTTATCACTTATGAATAGAAGTAAAATATAATATGAACATTTTATGTCATTTATAAATTCTACGTCAAATTAAAATATAAATACAAAACAAAATAGTTTTAAAACACTATTAAAAACAGTATAATACGTAATTGTATCCTTTACTTTTTTATGTACATAATATAATACTCAAACAATTCGAGATGCGTGGCCAAGAGAGATGTGAATTTAGTAGAAGGTACTATAATTAATACTTTTTTTTTGATAACTTTTCGTACAGTAGGTAGTAACGGGAAATATATTACATAATATGATGTTGTAATACTATACTGTCTGAAAAATAAGTAATATAATATAATAGAAATAATAGCAATAAATGAAGAGTTGAAATAATAATCACCTGAGTAATAATAGGACACATGCTTTTAATCCACCCCTTTCACATCACCAAAGCACCGGTGAAACCCCATGAAAAATATTTAACACCCCAGCCTTTATCTAACAGTCACTTGACGAAGAAAATAAAAACAAAGTAAAGCAAGTAATGCATTTATTTTTCCATAAACTTAAATCAAAAATTAAAAACATTTATTGTAAATTATGTTATTCTGTATTACTCATAACTAGGGCTCAGAACCTTATGACCTTCATAAATCTTTTAAAAATTCACACAAAAAAAATGTTAAAATGACTTATAAACATCCAAAATTAACTTAAAAAATGACAACAAAAATACCAGAAATGACTCTGGTTACTTCACATTTTCAAAAATTTAATTTTAAGTTATGTAAATACTTTTAAACAATTAATGTATAACACTGAATGGTTAAAGTGTGTTTAATGTTTTCAAATAAAAAAGATCGGCCATTGCCCTGTAATAAAGTTTTGTAAGTTGAAAATCTTTTTTCGACTTTCGCAGATGTGATTAGTGCATGTTTGAAAAAAGTGAAGTCATCTACATTCAAATCTTCTGACAAGCCTTCTTTTGTCACTCCTTGCCTTTCCAATATTTTTGAAGTAATCTGATTATTCTTCTACAACTAGTGAAGCATCGGCAAGGCATATTCTTGAAGATTCTAACCATGTGAATAAATTTGGTGACGATCCACGATCCAAAGGCTGCCGTTAACCATGTTCCCCACCTAGTTTGTACAGGTTGTGAGGGTAATGGAATATTCAGTTCTAGCTCTTTAAAAATATGTACTTACTAAAATAATGAACGACTATATTTCTATAATGGAAACTGAATGTTACAATAAATTGTAACTTTCAACAAAAAAATTCAAATATATGTAAAAAAAAAAAAGTATAAAAATGAGTAAAATGCACCAAACATACTAAAAAAAGACCGGAAATTATAAAATTCCCTGTACATGAAAAAAATGCAAAATAAAAATTGTACCATTAAATTCTATATGCCATGAAACAGAACCTCGAATGTAAGCATTAGAAAAAAAATGTGAATGCATCAAGTTCCGTCCCTACTCATAACCTGTGAACTAAATCTAAAAGTAGGCTGAATAACCATCGGTGTTGAAAAAAATAATAATAAAAGTAATTCTTTTAGACTTGTGAATTCTCTCGAACGTATTACTTTACAGTCCTCGGACTTAAGATGGTAGTTGTAGCTGCCTATCTTATAGTTTATTCAATCATCTATAGTCACCGACTGACTACATTGTTGTACGTTTATCAAATAAGTACTATATACAATATATAGTTACATCTTGTAACCAGATCTATGTTATTTCCAGACCTATTGAATAACTAATAATTTTGTTTAGCATTCTTCAAAAATCTCACATATTCTGTATAAGATACTATTTATGCTATTTCACATGTATTGATAAATATTATTGTGTGTTTTAGGTTATATTGGTGCTAAAAAGCATTAACTATTATGAAATCACGGCTATCAGTGTTATCGTCCAGATAGTCAGCCATTGTCTTGCGTACACCAACTCATGCCTGAATCCAATATTATACGCGTTCTTGTCGGAGAATTTCCGGAAGGCATTCAGAAAAGTGATAATTCCATGGAGACCGGAAGTGAACGTCCAAGGGAGATTCGCAAACGGAGATGCCCGATCGATGGCTGTCACTAGGACGACTAGGACGACTAACAACGACATACTTTGAAATACCGGAAAGAAAATATCGAAATAAAACCAAGGATAAAACATTTAAGGTATAATTGATATGCATTATAGTTATTTAAATATAAAAAAGTGAATTGACTCAATATAATTCAGCGAGATCAAGCAAGGTTAGTATTACATGAAAAAGCAAAGTTGACAGATAATGTATCACTACAGTTTCCTTTTTCAAGGAATTATTAGAATTAAATAATAATTAACAAACAGAATAAATGTTTATTGTTAAACTAATTTTAAATTGTTCAACGAGGGAAAAACGCATCTAGTTGACTAATAAAAATATTGTGTACGTGGTATAATTTAGTTAGGATTATTGCACTCTGTCTAGGATTTTCTAAAGAAATATAATTGATAATTGAGTGTAAGTGTGCAGTAGTTAATAAATAAAATGGCATAAAATAAGTGATCTGGCCAGCCATGGTCTCCGGCCTCACTGACTACCAGAATTTATGTGGAAATTGCAGTACAAGTTAATTAATTTCGATGAAATTGGAATTTCGGGGCTATTTTTAAAACATTGTTAAAACCTGTTTAGGATATGTTTGTGGCTTTTACAAGTAACAACTTCAAATGAAGATCGTTAGTTAAATTATGTTTAAAAGTGTTTATTTATTCATTACGCAGCTGCTAATTGCTATTCTATACGAATACGATGGATAATAAATGATTACGGAGTATCGACGGAGTGACTGAATGTTGCATATTTTACTCTTGTCTATACTCCCGTTTGATATTTATACTTAAATAAATAATCATATTACATAACTTTATATACTGCAAATGACTCTGTTTAGGTATGACGTTACAAAAATTAAAAATCCTGTTCATCCAAGAAGATACATCGTATTTTAGTTTTAGCTTAATGTATTTCGATTCAAATCCAAACGATTAAAATGTTTCCTAAAGAATATTAAAAATAATTTGTATTAAAATACTTATGAACTTTGTACCGATCAATTATAAATTATAATGTTTTAAACATAGTATAGAATTCATGTAATTGACACTTTATTTTTCAAATTTAAAATCATAAAAATATATTATCAAATGTGAAAATTGTCTATCAGTCTAAAGATATAAAATATTACATAAATTATTGTTCTATAGTATAGTAATTTATTTTACAACTATAGCTGAGTTTAGGTAAAGTTAATTTTTCCAAATCAGTTTCATTTACAGTATTATTAATATTTAATTACTTAAAATAGTATCTTAATAGTTTATATTTATTTTGAATCAATACTGACTTAAGTACCATAGAGCGGCGAGAATAAGTTTGTAATAATGTGTAATTGTGTTTATAAAGATCACCACACATTTTCCGAATCTGTATTCCCGAATGACAACATTATAAATGCAGATAGCATAATATAAGTAAAAATTAAAAGTTCCAACGACCAACAAAATAATTAAAATCATTATTCGTTGTTTAAATAAAATATATGTATGGCTTCATACAAATTTGAAAAAATATGTGATGGTATAATCTTTGATTTATAAACAGATATAAAAAAACCATGGTGAGATACATTTTCAAGCTTTTTACCCCAAAATAAAGTACCAACTAGATTCACTTTTTTACTAGAAACCAACCTCAAAGTTAAAAACCAAAGCATTTCTATTACTCCTAAAGATTGGTAAAATTAATACTTATTAATACACATTTCTTTAAAATTAATAAAAAAACACATCATTCTCCACCCAAAATCTGAAGTTAAGTAAGTTGATTGCGGAAAACGTTTTAGCTGTACAATTAAATAACTACTATATTTCATATATTATAAAGAATTATCATAATATTTACATGTTTTTAATGTTTTACTAATAAATAACATGGTTTTCACTCATTTTCATATGATAATTATTTTATAATTGAATATTTCATTTTTCTTTGAATATAACGAACTGAAATATTTGTTTTTAAAAGCTTCTCGTTAAACATTAAGTATCAAGTATACTATCTTTAAAATTATCAAAGCACTCAATTAGTAGTTATTTAATTGAAAAATGAACTCTCCACAAATATTTAAGCCATACCGTTATAAATATAAAATGTATTCTAAAAATGCCAAGTACATATTATAGGTAATTCTATAATCTATGAACAAACTAAATATATTTTATAATTTGTGTTCAAAACAAACTCCATTAAAAACTTTGTTTCTCATTTTCCCTGGTTATAGGTATGTTTCCAATTGTGTCAGCTAATAATATAAAACACAATATAGGTATATTATAAGTATTATTTAGACGGTGATATATGATACTATAATTCTCAGCAATTTTTACAGTTGTTGTATTATACTTTCTATATGACTACCAAGTTATAATATTAAAATTAGTATCTTGATCCTATAGGAATTCGAAAAGTTCATTTTGAAGAAAGTGCAAAAAATCAAACTGTTTGAAACTATCATAGCTACTTATACTGTAGTATAAATAGCTTAAAACCAGTTTAAATATTTTGAGTATCTATGTCATGTTGTAAATAAAATAACTATACACATAATAATAAAAGTTGCAAGTCTCTATGATTACTATTTTTTTTTTATATAAAAAAACAAACAAAATTGTTTGAGCAAAAATTGTTATTTTTCGTTTAAATATCCAATTCTATCCAAATTTGAACATCGAACGGTTATAAAAAATGATACAATTTAGTTTCAATATTTTTTAAATTGCTGTATAAACACCTTTTGTTGAAACTTGTATTAAATTTCCAAGCTTTTTCCCCAAGTTGCAATAATGTAGTCAACGTAAATAAAAAAAAAAACCAAACAATTTTAAATATATATAAGAACTGGACTTTCTAGAAAATAAGCAACTCCTACCAACAATACAAAGTCAAATAAGCTCCTGAAATTGTTTCGACATATTATGAGATGGCCTAGAAAAAATAATTATCCTAGGAAAACTACAAGGGAAGAGAAAGAGCGTCCTTCTACTCGATTTATTGACCAAATAAAAAATTCAACAGGAATCAAATCAATAGCAGAAATCATACGAAAACAGAGAAATTTGGAGAAACATCAGTAATCATATTCTCACATAAAGGGTCACGAAGTTGAAATTGGATCAATGAAGATGAAGTAAAAAGCACAAAAAGAGACTACAATTTTTAGAATATTTTATAATGTCTATAAAATCGTGATATATAGGGAAAAATTGTATTCTCTATGATTGCTACTTACTGAGTAACAACAAAGCAATAAAATCTTGTCAAAAAAATTTCAAAAACTGACATAGCTCAGATAATTCATTTTTTACTTTGTTTTTTTTTATAGCATCATCCAATTATTATAATAACTATTGATTACTAAGATATTCCTATTTATGGCCTCCAGAGTAGCAATCAAATTAAATTGTCAACCAGAAAGTAAAAACCACCCTCAATAATCCGATCCTGTAGATCGGCCCAAATGTACGGCTCTAATCCGTGGTAACAGACGAAAAACACATAGGTAGATGCACACAATATCATAGTAAACCCAATACATTCTTCACTTCACTCAGAAAAAAAAATACCAGTGTGACTCAGTTTCTAATAAAAATTAATTAAAATCCAATGAACCTTAGAATACAAAAGCTATTCAAAATGACCGTCTTAATATCTATAAGTAATCAAATGTGATGAGTATAGTTGTTTTTAATAGTGAATGTAGCTAAACTATTAACTTTCAATATCGTAATACATCAGTATTAATATACGACTATAACATGAGTGCATATTATGGCCTCTAAATTAAAAACAGTGGCTAATGAAATCATGATCTACTTGAAATATTTAATATTATAATACGGAACTGGATTTAGGATCCAGATATTACATTAATAAACTGCACTACTATAATATTATTTCTAGAACTAAGTTATATTTAAAGTATTATTATTATACCAAATATATTTAGATGTTGAAGGCACCTAATGACTATAATAGCATTTAGTTCAGTCGTTACTTGTTATCAGATATGCACGTTGTGTAATAAGGTGTGAAAAAATATTTTTCTTTTATCTGCCATAAAAATGAACCGACACTTGAAAACAGTTCTTTCAACTTTTCCCAGACGAAAAACTAATAAAAATATATCCTTGTATGTTGTAAACGATACCTACCAGAGTCGTCAAACAAAAGGCTTATGAACGAAAACACATCAGCGATAATATAACAAAAAAAACTGTTTTCATAAAAAGATATACCGTAAAATATCTACATAATTTGAATTAATTTTAGGTTAGAATAATTTTATCATTATAATTATAGTTTTGTTATTCAGCTGATTACCTATTAATAATATTCGTGATTTTAAGTACATTATGTAAGATACATAAATTATTTTTAAAAAACATTCCATTACCAAAGAATATTGATCTGTGGATATGTAGTAATAACTCCCATATAACATAGTGATAATCATAATTTTAACTAAATAAATGAATAAATTGAACATTCAAGACACTTAAAATGCTAAATATTCGTTATTTAAATCTTTGTACAATGCTATTATTTATAAAATATTTTTTTATTTGCTTTAAAGTATTATAAAATGTACCATTGTGGTGTTGTGTTTTATAATGATTTTTGTTTAACTTAAAAGCTTTTAATAATACTTTTATTAAAAAAAATTTCTTAAACTGTATAAACCATTAATTTGATTTTAATAAATATACATATACAAGTTCTTTAAATATTGAAAGTTTTCTTATTCAGATTAGCTTTATCAGTATAACATTATAGTTCGGTCAAGTCAAGACTTTTAAATACGCTTTTTTATTTTGATTTACTAACATTAAAATATAAAACAAAAAATAATAAATGTATTCAAAAGATTAACACTATCATTGAAAATCGTTTAATAATATAATTTATAGTAATATTATTAATAACAATCAATCGTTAAAATTTTTTTTTAATTTTGAACATATCAAGAATGCTTTTGCTTAGTTATTTATATGTTAGTTTAAACTAATTAATTTAGGGATTATTTAATTGGAAACTGTTTTGTAAAGTCATTGCTAATTAGTATTATTATTATTACTACGATATTCAATATAAATCAATATATTATCATAGTAATACAACCGAATACATAAAATAAGCACTGATCAACCAATATTTTTACATGCCTAAAATATGTAAGGTTTCCGGGGATTTTAAGTAGGTATTACCATAAAGTTAGAATTGTGAGGAGAATTTTTTTAAATTGGTAGATTTGTTAGATTTCGAACAATTACAGAGACTTGTTGAATACACACAGATGTTTCGAATGCATTTATTTCCAGAGCAAGATATACAAATTAGATCCATGTCTTGATACAACTCAAAAGCATGCACGATGAGTGTGAAAATGTATAAAATTTGTTTCCAACCCAGAATTTATGATAGCTTACAATACATGCAAAAAAACAACCATAGTTATATAAAACTTATTTCGTATGAAAATAAAAACATACAAATATATCGCAAAATCGATTCTATTACCAACAAAAATGAAATGAAAACGAATTGAATGCTGTAGTGCGTTCACAAGATGTTTGCTGAGTGCTCTGATGATGAAGGATTGGCGTGTGCATTAAATTATTCTTAAAGCTTTGTGTCAGTTATGATTTTTAAAATGTAAAATGAACATTACAGCTATATAGATTCAGCCACCAAATGGCTCTAAAAAGAAGAACACTGTTTGTTAAAATACTACGCTGGGAAAATATACTCTTGAATACCCAAGAGAAACAAACTATCAATTCAATATTATGATAAAATGCATACTACTTACATTCAACGATTAGGTACCAGTGGTAAATAAAAATTGTATTTTGAAAAGTATATAATTGTTTTTAAAACAAAAATTTCATTTTTATTAACATATTCAAAAATGGCAGCCCACTTTGTAAAAAAATAAATAAAACAAATGAGTTGGATAAAACAAAATCACAGATGCTTAATAATATTAATAATAATAATAATAATAATTGATAATTAGATATTACTTTTATTCGATATCTCATTAGACATTATTTGATAAATCAACCATTTTGAATTTTAATTGTTAACCACTAATGGGAAATTCAAAATGTATGTTATTTATAACTACGTAGGTATATAATATAAAATATATTATATGTAATTAATTTGGCTCGAATTTCTAAGTATTGTTCATTTATGTAAAATATTTATTCACCACAAACCCTCAGCCTGTTTATATATTCTGTTTAAAGTATAAATTCTTTAATGAATGAGCAGAATTTTAAATGTCTATATTACATGGTACACTATTATTAGGTTTCTTCATGCGCACAATTTGGGTGTCTTGGACAGACTTGGATGTACTTAGCAGCCAGTTTTTAAACCAGCACCCCAAAATATTTGTCATTTAAGGTTGACTATTTCTTATTCTATATAAAAAAAAAAATATAATGTACTGTAAAAAGTTACCATTAAATATTTTATTATTGATTGGGACGAAAATGCTCATTGTGTATTCGTTAGTTGAGCTACAACACCTATATTTTGTTCATGAAAATTGCACCGCTGGTGTTCTATATTACGTATAATCACATTGACTATCTTAAAATAGAGTTGACTGGGCTTGTTATAGGTGTCCGACCCACAGGCATATTTATATTGTCATATAAAAGGTCTCTATTAGGTTTTTACGGAATGTTCATTTTTGTATTATAAAACAATATGCTCACTTTCTTGTAGCTCACTTGGTTAATAAATTAAAACTGTGGTACATAGTTAGGTAATAGGTATATGTGTATATACTTTTGACAAATTGTGTATAAAAAATAAATGTGCCGTGCTTGGGATTAAATTACTTACCCCGCCTCCGTGGATTTACATAAAATATATCGTACAAAAAAATTCCTAAAATCTGTAATAATATAACGCAAGCATAATAGGAATTATATATATAATATTAAATAGGAAAACATAGATAATTTATTTTTGTAGTCAACTTTATTTATGTTTTTATATACCTATTCTCACAACAACCTTGACATCTCGCGGTAAGAGATTCCTACTCGTGGGTTACAAGACGGCTAACACAATAATTATTATAAAGGGGGGCATATTGTTTCGAAAAATTAAAATGATTTTAACCGGTTGAAAATGATTTTCAGACCACTATTCTGCAGTTGTATATACACGACTATAACAATACTGTCTGTTGGAGTTAATTATCCTATTGCTGACGTACAGGCCGTCTGAGAAATGTTAAACATCTTCAGGCATGCTTGGCTATAACAAATGATTCCCATCATCTTAATAGCCGTAAGGCTTACCACATTTCCGTCCCATACAATAATTGAGCCACAGACCAAGTTTCGGTTAATTAACAAGTTTCTAAAATAATCATCTTGTCCCCGGCCTGCTATTTGAACATTTAGATTTCTGAATTTTGTGTTCTAGTCTCGTCGGCAATGAGTTATTCCAATTAGTTAATCAATATTGATTTTGAAATTTGTATTTGATTTACCTCTACAACAATACTCCTATCGATACACATCCAAACCCAACCAACTAACAGTTGGACGTTGGTAGCTAGTGTTCAATATATAAGAATAATATTATTCAAATTAAATTATTATTTATTATTAATATTATCTTCCTGGATATTGGCTGTTACTTGTTAAATTCCTGATCGATTGAATACAAGGACATATGAAAATCGTACAATACAAAAATCTGAGTTGAGAATCTTAGTTTCAATAAGAATAAATCGATGATTAATTTTCTCACACAAGTGACACGGGAATCATGTTTAAAACATATCAACACTCAAAGTAAAGTGGGTTTACCCATATCATGTTCTTGATTTTCATTTATATTTGATAAAAACATACAGAACCAAACTATAATAATATGTTCAAATCAGTATGTTTATAATTTATTATTATTATGACTAAAACATTTCTGAAATCATTACAAAAACGACTATAGCGTAACGTGCAATTAATTTGAACGCATAAATTAGACTGTCGCCCGAGACGGCCATAATTTAAACAAATTAATTTCAAAAGATTACGCCAAAATAACTTGCATTATAAATATGTTGTTTTATACCACCACGAACGTTATTGATTTCAGTTTATATTTGATACACTTTATTTGCACCCAGTTATCTGTTTCAAACGAAATGTTTGTGGTTGCGACGGTACCTAGCCATTTTCCTAGATTTCAACTGTAAAAAAAGTTCAATCACTTGGTAAATAAAAATAACACCCACACATAGACCGTAAGCTTGTATACACTATATAGAATATTCAAAGGTATTTATGGCAGTATGTATGTATAGAAAATAACAATCCAGACGTAGCAAAACTTTTTTTTCGTTGAACCTACTCTACCTGTAGAAATGTAAAAAAATAATTTTGATTGAGATTTCACTATAATTAAATAATAATAAAATTCAATTAATTTTCAAAACAATGTAAATCCGTTGAAGCGTATTATACAAAGTTGTAAAAAGTACCTGTATATAGGGTATTAGTAATTACGATTTCAGCAAAACATTGCAAGTATCGAATACAAAGTTTAGGACAGGGTAATGTAAAAAAGATAGGTAGATAAAAGCTTAAAAGCTAATCAATAATTTTAAAACGCATAAAAACCTAAGAGTAGATATTGATTTTATTTGACATAAATCACAAATTAAATTATCATCAGTATTCATCACAAGTAAATACAGTATCGTGTCATAAATCCTTTTGGCTTTTATGTTAAATGTGTTGTTAACATGCATAGCTTATATTTGTATGATATATTATATTTTATGAAGTTTTAATTTTTTTTCAAGTAATGAGATGACTTACGTATAGTTTCCGTGAAAACATGCAATAAAAAAAGTCCATAAGAAACTATATATGGGAATACAAAAAACTTATTTTTACACTCCAATTTGTATCACCATTAAGTTAAACTTCATTACAGAATTTATTTCACCTAGTTTTGAAAATACAATTAGTAATCATACGTTTTCATTATTTTTTAAACGTCTTAAAGACTTAAACCATATTATTATTCATAAAACAAAGGTGAACATAAAACCACATGAAACCCAACTGGGTACCTATTTATTTGTTGTATATAGTAGCTGTTTAATTTAATTTAAACTGCAAAATTCGTCTTACACTTTGCCATCAATTTGTTTTTCATAGCATTTAATATTATATTTTCGTATAACCTCATTGGTTTCAGAATAGTTTAAGAAATCCTCACATAGAAATTATAATACATCAATAAATTAATGAGCTCAGAAAATTATACGTAACTGTATGGTGTTATTTACGATGTAATTGAATCTTTCTGAAAAAAAAACTAAACTATGATAGATAATTATTGTAAAAAGTTTACAATGATTTGATATAATCATTAAATAATAATTTTAGAAGTATAAATGGTATTATACATTTATACTTCTAGTGCTTATAAAAATCCATGAATTATTGAAAAGCGTATTGTTTTATTACTTTACATGGTTCATAAAAAATAAACTATTATTACAAGCCATTTGCACTTCATTATGCATAAATAAAAACAATTTTACTATTTACGATAATATTTTAAGTTAATTGTTAAAATATAATCTCATAAATACTTTCATTGGTTTACATAATATTGACGTTTAATTGAAGCTTGGAGACCTCCAAAACGGCTTTCTTTGTAATATTTTTCTATTCAATTATAAATCATATCCAGATATTCCTTTTACAATATACAATACGACAACTTCAAAGCTTGTTGAACTTATATTTTTCAATTAAAGGGTGAACCGTATCATGAAATTGTACAAATATTTGATATTTTGATTCATTTGTGTAATTCAAATACACTTCCTATAATAAATCAAAATATATTATAAAATAACTATCATCACTGATATCCAAACAGAAAATTAATATCTGAAACTGAAAGGTGTATTGATATTTGTTCAAACATACCTATAAAAATATTAAACTCATAATACCCGCGTTTGTTTGAAATTACCACGAAGAAGATTTCTCTGAAATACGATTATTGATATTTTCTGATATTTGTTTCTTTTACGTCTTATTATTTTATACAACTACGTAAACATAATATACTTTATGTATCTAGGTTAAAAATCTTATTATTTCGATAAAAAATATATATAAAAAGACGTAAAAACTAAAATTGTATTTATAAAATATAAAATTCAATCACATTCCATTCTAATTTCTAAGAACACATTTACACCAAATCTATACCTAGTTAGGTATTACGTATACATGAGTAGTTATAAAAAAAAACCCTTTTCGATTGATAATTCATTTTGAAAATCGGACAAATTATCATATCAATTTTGATTATTATAGAAATATTAATTTATAGGTAAGCCTCTATCATATGGTTTTAAAAGAAAATTTACCAACAGAGCGAATATGAGTAAACGTGCCAAAAAAACATTTGTCGTTAGGGTAGTTTAAATACGTATACAAAACTTCACGTCAGAGAAAAACCTTTTGCGTTTGACTCGTGTTGAAACAGTTTTTTAGGCTTAAATTTAAAGATTTACGCTAAATAAAATGTACTTGTATGACACTTGTATCAAATAACTATTTTTAAATAAAAAAAAAAACAACATACATTAATGACTTATATAATAATTATTTTATTTAAAGTAATTTACTACAAATTATTTGGATATTATTCTGTTCAAATGTCTTCAAACGGGTATATACTAAATCATTCACTGACTATAATACTATGCTCACTGAAAATATTATTTTGAATAGTTATTAAGGTACCAATGGGGAAGCAAAAAAAAGTTTAGCAGTGCTCCCGTTCCAAATGTAGAGCTTATTTTGTACTTACCTTAAATTACCTTTATGAATAGGGAAAAAACTAAAAAGTTGACTATATACTTCATCTCATAACTTAATTTAAGTGATTTTGTTTTTTTATTATTGCTAATGTATAAACAATAACAAGTTAAAAATAAATCAACACTATTAAATTAAACAATTCAATTTTTTGATTAGGGGGGTTTTTACTTTTTATTACATTAAATAATAATCCCCATCGCTTCATAGTTAGGCTATAACTGTAGTAAACATGTATATACATAATAATTACATATACAAGTTATAACGGGATTGGTCAAAAAGTCAAAACTCGATATTTCAATAACTCTTAGAAAAAACATCGAGAAGAAACTTCTAGAAAATATTTATCAGTTTGAAAATATATACAATTTGTATTTTGTAAGCTCAAGTTGTATTTCTATTAGCTTGGCTATTCGCTAGTTGGAATCCTACTGTATATATTTTAGTATAAGTACTTAGTACTTACTAATTAATGAACAGCTTATCTTGCCCGTTAATCGCAATGTACCTTTAATTAACATTACGACACATATTTAGCATGAAATGGACTTATAATTAATAAGCTAATTTGTTTTTAACAAAACTCAATTCTATACATCATAATCTAATAACATAAATAAAACATAATAACATATACGTCATAACCGACGTAAGTTTATATTTAAATTATTTAAATTCATTATAACATATTGTCTATATAGTACGATACTATTTTTCAAAATGTAATTTCACTTTAATTATTTAACACATTTTCGAATGCATTGAAATGACATAAAGCTAAATCACTGCCTATTGCCTTATCTATTCCGGAATTAACTCATTAATGCTTTACAAATTCTCATATAATCTCTTCAAGCCCATGACTTTGAAATCTTAATCTGACTAAGCGCCAAATATTCATTTTCTTGCAGCCTAAATTACACCAAATTATAGTTTCCTCGTTCATTCAAGATTCACGCTCATCTGCTCAATCGATTTCCTCTACAGCAAAACATTTTTTTTTTTGAATAGCAGCGGTGAATGCAACTTTAAATATAGTATTTCATTCAAACCAAATCCACGATTTCCTTTAAAAGAAAAAATTTTTTTTTAGATTCTGATAAAAATGTGTGTATATGTAATAGTTTTGCAATTATGATTTTTATATAATATATATTTTTATGTGAACATTTTTTCCGGTCGAAGAAGAGCTAAAAAAGTTGAATGTAGTAAGGTCGGAAATCGAGCATGTAAATGGTATTTTGGAATAAAAATCATTTATATTTCTTCAATATATTTTTAGCGAAGAAAAAACAAACAATCTTTTAAAAATGTTGAAGGAATGTCACCATGCGTTGTTTTCTATCACTCAGAATATTGTTTTTCAAATGCAATGATTCATCGTTATGTCGAATTTAATATCATAACACGCCAATATACCCTGCAGTCTGCACTGAATTGAGCAAATCAAGACGAGTGCCTAACGTGGTTTCATATTTATTTCATTTGTCAATTGGATATTGATTTTTAGCATTGTTTGTTGAACATTATTTACATAGAAAATTACATATTATTATAAGTTTACTCGTAATATTTGTCTTGAATATTATGCTTAGAAATAATAATCATAAACCATAATAATTATTAAAATCGATATTAAAAGAATAAAATATTGGACTACTAATAATAGTATAATAGCTAAAAATGCACAATTGAAACCTACTAACCAAATTGTAATTTACATTTAACCCATTATACAATACCGAAAACTGAATGCATACAAACAGTAGGTAAATCAAACGAATGGAATTAATACAGTATTGTAGTTTAGTTTAATTATAAAGAAATTTTGATTGTTACTGGTATGAGTAACACTAATCCACTTTAGCCGCGTTTAATAATTAATCATTTTTGAAAATCAAAAAAACCATTCATTCTTTATTTAATAAATGTGTACAGTGTTTTTTTAATGTCATTGTATACCCGTATTATAGTGATTTTAGAAATGAAATGCATTACTATTGAATTATTTACGTTTCCCAAATTTACACTTTACTATTTATTCGTGTTATTTTCTATTCCATTATCCCCATAAAATCAATAAAATATTCAATATAACATTTTATTGAGCTAATACTGAAGACTGAACAAACCCATTTTAATTATTTGTAGTTAGTTTCAAAGTAGTATAAACTTGCCAATCGTTTCGTTTTTTAATCTAAAATGTATATTAATATATGAGTATATTAGGTTCATTAAATGTATTTCAACAACTAAAGGTGATACTGACTTCAGCTTTTTTGAAATATCGTTAATATTTTATCTGTACAATAGTCGTCTGAATTGCTATAGTTAATGGTGCTCTACGACTGCGGCCGTTAATGATAATTATTTGCCAAACTGGACAAGTTAATGTGTTAATTACGGTAGTAGAGGTGATCCGTGAAAAATCCGCAAATAAACGGAACCTTATTGTATTTACCCAGGTGCTGTCATTATTTCATTTAGAAACTATACTAGTAAGATTATCTGAATAAGCAAACAATATAATTTAATTCATACGGTATCGCTGAAATACCATTATTGGCTGGGTTGGATTCTTCAGAATTTACCTGAAAGGACTACAATATAGGTAGTTAATGCACGCCATTGTATTGACAAGTTCTTACATCAATTCAAAAAAAAAGTAGAAGTGGGTAACTGCTCAAGTGTACATTAAGTTCAATTGTACCTCGCCATTGAATAAGTCACTGTGATGAATGTGTTAATATTTATATTCAATGATAGATTATTGCATACGAAAAAGGATTCCCATAGAGGACGGTCTGTCAGCATATACTACTATATACTTTTATTATATATTTATATTGCTACTAAAGTTATTTATTTCACTATAAGTAATACTTTGAATTATTTTTCTCCAAAACAATTGCATTTATTTTCTTATTATAACAGTACATGTTTAATATTTATATCATATTATATTATGTTCATTAACTTTTTAAATCAATACCGACTTAACATAAAACGATGTTATTAGTGATCGGTGTATGTTCTCGGTATAAAACGCATAACATAAAATCAATATAAATATTTTGAACGCTTCATTGTGACATTGTGCATGTAAAATATAATAATAAACATACATTTTTCAAATCCCCACTAAAAATTATTATTTATTAGATACTTACATAAAATTTGTCATTAAATCACTCATTCTTTGTTTAAATATCTAATTCCATCCAAATTTCAATTCGCCTATAAAAAAAACCCTGGATATTTATCACAAAAATTGTTTAATAGCTACAATAACAACTATTTAGGAACAATTCATTAAATTATAGAGTATTATAGAGTTTTTCTATAAATTGGAAACATTTTTATAGAAAAATACCAAATGTCTAATATCTTAAATAGAGTTAAGATATTTTGAAAATTATGCTATTTATACCAATTATACAATGAATATAAAATGGTAATATTAACATTTGGTAAACATTTCAAAAATTTACGACTTCGGTTATTGAATTTTAAGATATTATAATAAAATAAGAAAATAAATTTTGTTAAAAACCGGTTTTGAGGAAAATTCCCATTTTTTCCTTTATATTTTTTTCTGAAATATTAAAAATAATACTATTATTTTTTTACTTCTAATCCCAAAGTTTCGACTAATTTTACATTTTTATCAGAGGAGTTTTTGAGATTGAAAATTGAAGCATTTTTTTTCTTATATAATAAATGACTTCAAACAAAATAAAACATTCATCATTGAAAAATCAATACACATATCGCTCCACTCAGAATCTAAAAATGTAGCTTTTACAATTATAACTATTATAATATATCATATGTTTTATGATAGATTTTCTGTAACAATGACTTTTTTTATGACTTTGAATCAATTTACAAGTGCATATTTGAACAAATTAATGGCGCTCGTTTCTCGTTACTTACAAGTTAGTTTACAAAATTTTTGAACTGGTTTGTAAATTCAGAACAAATCGAATAGGTACTAATTATAACTAACAAGCAACCTTAGAATCAAATATAAATTTCAAAATGAAGACACTAATTTTATGAATTAAAAAATAATATGTTATATATACATATATATATAAAAGTAAACGCAATTTATAAAGTCTTAAATGAAATATTATAACAATTTTAAATTAATTGTAGCAATTACGGTTTTTGATTAAGGTCTGAATGTTTTAGCCTCAACTTTAATTTAAGTGCGGGTCAATAACAGAACCCTCCAGTTGATGCACTTCAAACTTGTATACCATAACGCTTACTTCATTATTTGATTAATGTGACCATCATCCTTTTCGTCTGAAAAATGATTAAAATATTTTAGACTCTGATGAATTTTCAGATTAATATGTTTTTTGATCTTATCACACGTTAAGCTTAAAAATTAACTTTTTTTCGGATTATTAATTAATCAGAACTAATGTCTTTAAATTTATGTATTTTTATAAATATATGACTTAACCGAATTCTTATACTATCGAATCATATCGTTGATCCTAACAAGTTGAGTGATATTTACGATTTTTTGAGTAAATATATAAGGTTGAGACTATCTGCGTTCCTGTAGCTTAACAACGATATGTCAGCCAACGATTCATATAATCTAAACGTATATTATAAGTAAACAAGATTGGTTTCTGTTTTCCTTTGGTAAACATTAAACTTTTAACATATTTCTGTTTTTACTTTTGTCTGACAAATGACATGTTTTCGATGAATATAATGAAACATATAAGCAACATAAATTTATATGTTATAAAATATTTTTTGAACAAAACTTTTCCACCAAGTGTTTTTCTATCACTCGATAACTAATCTTTTCAATAAGATTCTGATTCAAGTGAAAAAAATGGCAGTTAAACTAAATCTGTTCCGTTAGAGTTAACAATTTCGATTTAATAAAATTGTTCAGTCTAGTTAATAAAATAAAATAATTAAAAACTTCGCAATAATAAACAATATATTAGCTTGGATTTTCTACTTGTAAGCCTAGGCATATCATTGCAATCATGAACGTCTATTCGGGTTGCAGAAGCACTCAAGGCTGTTTATCATTTAAAACAAATAAACACTGTTTATTTCTTTTCAAAAATAAACTGTTTTCATTTGGGCAGTCATTCATTGGGCGTTCGAGACGAACCCACTTGAAGTGTTTTATAGAGAAAAGTGTAATTTAGGAATAACGTTTTCATTGCACGGTTGTCGAGCAAAACATTTACGCTTTGCGTTTTTAATTACCTCTAGTGCCTAGCGGAGGTGAATACGAATATTATGCCAACAGAACTCATCGCTCAGTCCGCTTGGGTAAAAATGCCATAGCTAGTTATATGGCTAAATAAAATAATATGTCACTGCAAGCACAAAAAAAAAACCAAAAAAAAAAAACTGCTTTTTTGTCCATCCCTCCTGCACATACACCTGCCTTTGTGAACAATCAGCGTGCATATTGGGTGGTGGTTAAATTTGCCTCGTTTGTATAGCCATCAAAACGTATAGGCCACCGCGACAAGCTGTAGCTGACAAATAACGCATTATATCATAATAATATTATAGTGACGTCACCGATATCGTTGGCCGTTCAATGGATTTATGTTCCATGTAGAAACAAAGAACCACTGTACTGGCGAGCACACCCTCAAGGATAAATAAATTGCGACCGCTCGCTTTATGTTTTCGAAACCGTAGTCCAATGATGGCCGACAATCGGTCGTTAGTCGTAATATAATTAACTAGCCTATCTATAATATTGCGTATTATAATAATGTATATTGTCTACGTGTAGTGTGCATAATTGATTGTCACCCGGAGAACCTGAAACCAAACACACACACACACACACACACACACACACACACACACGGCCCTTGTGACAGATTCGACAACCCAAAGCTCAGAAAATAATATTATGTAATACATAATCGTACACGAAACCTGAAAAATATCCTCGACGTACTCGGCACTTGCGAGGGGGTTGCTCGTGTATGTGGTTGGGGGATGTCTAACACACCACGTCGCCGCCTGTATACGAAATACGAGCCACGCTCAACAAATTCGCATTTTGAATTTCCAATACGTTGGGTTGCGGGCCATGGAGTATATCATACAATAACATGTACACCATCGTACTATACATGGGTAGCATGTTGTTTTTAGAGCACGTTACATGTCATGCAATTTAAAGAGGACATCACACTAATAACAGCACCCGCAGTTGTTGGTGGCCGTTTGTTTTTTATTTTCCTTCGGCATAAAACAATGGCCGTTTTTAATCGTTGTTGTAGACTAAAAGCCAAATTGATTAACCGCCGAAACACGAAATATTATATTTTGTTTATAGTGTTCCCCCGATGCGTCGTAAAACGGTATCCGAAAACACCAACCGATGACCCACGTGACGAACAATCGACATTATGAATTATGTCAATCGGTACCGTTACAGCGCTCGGCCTGAATTGTATAAGAGTAAATTACGCGTGTTCGTAATGTACAATTTTCTGAAATTTGTATACCACATACATAATTAAATGGTAAACCACTTTAAAAATGTACGTCGTTTATCGTCATAATAATACAGGTCGTGCCCAGAATTCTAAACGATTTAATGCCTTTGAATTCCTCGCAGCACTCATCCAACTTTTGTTTAATATTTACACGAACATATAAATTCAAAACGAAGTTAAAAACCGTTTACCTTTTTTATAGGGCCGTTTAGGGAATTTGAAAAGTTTTCTAAAGATATATTGTTTATTGTAATAATTATGCAGGTAAAATTACAGTTTCCCGTAATATTAAATTATTTCGTGGTTTTGGAAAAAAAAAACATTCAAAAGTAATAACCGTAATAAATTGGAAAAATAGGTAGTTACCTACATATATATATTTTTTTGTTATTGTTATTGTTATTTAACCTAACTTGCCGTTATTATTGAATGTGATTAACTGAATAGATAGACAATTACAAAGAAGAAAATAAAAAAAGTTATATATTACAATTTAAAACCACAAGTACCTACTCCAAAAAAATGGTAAGAAATGAAGTAAGAAAAACAATAATGATTTTTATAATCCTCATTATTTTCGTATAATTTCAGTTTGAAAAAAAAATGTTATCTGAAACCAACACGTTACAAAAATGAACATTAAAGAGTTTGTTTAGATTTAATATACGTAATATTTATTATAACTTTGAGCATATCTATAAACATGGAATGGACATTATTTTTTTATTCCTTACATCTGTGGCTGTATCATTATCAATTACTTCAAATAGTAGTTTCGATAAGTTTTATCTTACTTACATTATACAGATGACCAGATCTCAATACATTTTGAACCTTCTTAAAAATTTTAACATTTTTACTTAAATAATATATTCCACGAATAGACTTAAACCAGATTCTAGTGCCTGGACTATTCATTTATTAACAATATTTTTTTTTTAAACAAAAAGTTTTACGTTGTTTTATATTTGTTTATGAACTAAAAAGTTTTCCACGATTTAATATAATAAAACTTTACATAAATTAGTAAAAAAAAAAAATAAAAAACAATTAAAGGCACTTCAAAAGAAATTTCAAAACGAAATACTATTATAAATCTAAGTTTCAATGAATACTCACTTGAAAAGTATACATACGCTATTAATATTATTACCTGTTATTACAATATTAAAATATCTCATTTTTATAAACTATTATGTAACATTTATATTAAATAATATAAATCATGCTCAAAGAACTTGAAAATAAGATAAAAAAAACTAATTTGCATAAAATAAAATATTTAAAAAAAAAAAAATTTACTAATGTTTACAACATTATATTCAGTATGAAATCATGGCCGACTTACAAAATATGAAATAACTAAAATCCCATACAAATGCTACGCAAATTACATTTGCTTTCATCAAAACATTCTAATCCACTAGCGTCCACTCTTGACTCAGCCACTCTGGCACCTAATACTACTTTAAGCAATCCACCTAAAACACGTAATAGAAAGTAGTGCAGAGATTTCAAATCTTAACTTATCATAATATGATAATTGCATGTATGTATTTTGTTGCAAATATTAAATTTAAAGACTATGTATATTATACAATATTCATATGAAATAATCTTAAAAATAAACTGAAGATTAATACGATTTGTAAACATCAACGATTATCAAAATACCTATGTTCCAATCAAAATTTGATATAAATTTAGTACTCAAGTCACTTCAAAAAACATATTTTATTGTTCCATGGACTTATGGTGCGGCGCAGTGGCTGACCACAATCAAGGAAGATTGCTGAAGCTACTCTGCGCTCTGTGTAGCTACTGGCTACTCGCTAGTTCCCGGATGAGTGACCACCCGGGTTATTAGGGACGTACATACACATATACACACACACAATACGACGTGTTGCAGCAATACCAACTCAAAAACATACAAAAATAACCCCCTACCCCACAACAATGGCCTATGTTGTCTTGTATGGTTCTCCCTAATGAAAAAAACATTTATTATATTGTTAGTACAAGCACTTATTTAGGATATATTAAAACTATATTATAGAAAATGTAATATATTATATTCTTAAGTATATACCTGACTATATATACATATTATATGTATTGGTATACAACTTATCACATGCTTTGAGCCATGTGTCAAATATAAAATTATTTACATAACCTTGTATAATTATTTGTACAATGGAGTCGATTATTATTCCTTTTCATTCGATAAAATCGATGTCGTTCAAATGTATACTCACTTATATACAATCGACAGTTGACAAAACCCGTGGGAACGCATGTCAAACTTTTTTTTTTTAAATCCCACATCAGTGACCCTTAACGAGTTAATGTTATTTTTTGGGGGGTTTTGTGATACACCACCACCCCTGAAGATCTTGCTGTACACGTTTGGCTCTGGCCCTGCAATTTGTCCAACAGTATTATACACACATGTAGGTACATATACGCGTAAACGTGACACGGCAACTCGTTAAAAATCGTTTGCATTAATCATACGAGAAAAGGAAAAAAATTACCATATCTATCTAATATATCCAAAACGGGTGCCAATAATCTCATTCAACCCTTCAACCTAACTTAACATACGCTGTTTTGGATCGTCAACTTGCGAGGTGGACAATTTCTGACCCATATAATATATTATGTATGCACATAAATACCTATTTAAATGTATACTTGAATTTTCTTTGCTATCGGTATTACGAGGTAAGTACGTTCAACCCGTTCGGATAAATAATTTATTTCCCATACCATATTATACGTTACAGGCTTATAGCTATATAAAAGTACGTAAATTATGATATGCGTCCATTTATTAAAATTATATAATATACAATCGTGAAAGAATATAGGCATACATATATATATATATATTTATATATAACATAGGTATTTTCTTTATGGGCGATAAGCCCTAACTGTTGATGGCCCCAAGGCCCAGAAGGTACTACGCAATATTTTATTGTCTTATGCATTTTATTAAACTATAACAGCACCATCACAGCCTCCTCGTGGTCTTCCTCAAACAATACAAAAAACATTACCACACAAATTACCTCCATTCGATAATCAGTTATCAAAAACAGAAAAATACTGTTATACAGCAATTATTTTTCTAATCACGACCACATCCAAAACCTGTAGGGGGTCAATGCTAAACAAACTCTAAACTGGCACCAACCAAAAACGCCGCCTCTTCGATCTGTCTCAAGTATAATAACAACTGTAATTTACTTATTCAAATTTAAAGAATTCGTCATGTGAAAACACCTGCCACGAGTGACTCGCCAGATCGTCGTCACACAAACAATGCAATGCCAAAAGAGTCACTTCTTCTCAAATCTTCAAACTCTTCAGGACTATCAAAATCCACTAAGAAACCGATGAGCAGAATCTCAAGCTTACAACGAACCAGATCGACGCAAACGCTCCCAACAATACAACTAGCTACGACAGCAGAATTCTCGAACTCAAAGGTTTGGGCCCTAACAGCGTTTCAGTGCATCAACAAAAGAGGCTGGTGATAGAACTCCCAAAGACAATCACAGTATCGGTGAATCTACCTCTATTATTGTGTGTTTTTTTTGCTCCATAGAAATAAAAGATAATATGGTACTTCTTAAAATCTCTGTACGAAGCACTATTTACGAAGCGCACGTATTTGGCACGCAACCATTTGAAATTACATTTATTAAAAAATTCAACAAATTATGAGCTAAATTATATGACATGGATTACATTATAAATACCTAATATCTACTATCTATAACACCAAAAGTTACCTATCAAGTAGAAATACTAAAACAAAATGAATGATAAATTGTTAACAAAATATATTGCGACATTGCATAGTAATTAATTTAACAGGATGAATTGAATTTTATAAAAATAAATAAGTACATATGTACTTTTATCTTCCCGAAACTCAAAAATAAAACAAAATGTAAATCTCCCAAATTTCACAATCTTGTTTAGGTTCGGTAATCATGATTTTACTATCGTGGACATCATCGTCAGCCTATAAAGCGAGTTAAACTATAAAATGAAAATAAAGGAAACAGTCACACCCACTCAGAATGATGGCATCTGTTTTATTGCCCTACGACATTTGGCCATTCTGACAGACAGTTTCAATATCCATCTTATTGTTAGTAGCGTGTTCTGAATAATAATTAATAATTGTTTATAGTTTCTAAAACTCCTAACTATGGATGAATAGATATATAAGTAAAGACACATAAGAACAGAAACCGGATAATATAAATATAAATGTATACACAAATTACATAATAGTAAAATACTGTATAACGAACAATTAAGATTATCTTATTTAGATAAATACGTCAACAAAAATATATATATTTTTAACACTGGTAAAAAATAAAATATTAATTCAAATTATTACAATACTAAAATATTTATGCGTTATCCTCAAATTAATTTGTTTTATTGTTTAATTTAATACGTTAACAACGTTCACTCAATTTAATTAAATACAGTATTTATGACATAATTTATATTTTCTAATGTAAGTGGAGGGATATCCAAAATCAAGTAAACATTATTTATATTTTTGTGAATGGATATTTTACATTTTGTTATAATAATTGATAAATAATTTAAATATAGTTCTCTAAAACTATATTCAGACTTTTAAGTTAAGTTATTTGTCATTTACTTTTAAATTTAAAATAATTATATGACACTGCGCTACACTGGGGAGAGTAAATCAAGCATGCTAACTTAACCAAGCTTGCAGTATCCATAGGATAACCATATTTTTTTATAATCTACAATATTTGAATAATGAACGAATACCTGTTGTATTGTCAATGGTTTCATATTTAGGCTGTATAAGAAAAAGTATTCAAAAATACAACTTTTATTTTTATAACTAAACTACTACGTCCCAGATCCCAATAGATGTTATTTTCATGTTTCTGTTTAAAGTGTATAACGAAATAGATGACTATACATAGTTACTGTACGATTCAATTCACTATGCTCAACGAATATGTTTTTCGATCGGTCCTAAGCAAATATTTTTTCATCCCAATTCGAATTTTTATCATTCAAACGTACAACAGCCCCAGGCTCATTCTAGTGGCTTAAGCATCCCACGCATGAAAACTTTATTTCCCAAGAACAAATTGTAACGTCAAAAATGAAATTATAAACCCTAGGGGGCTTTCAAGATGTCTATAATAAAGACGTTAAAGTTTATGCCAAAAAGACAAGCCACTATCAATGATGATTGAAGAATTAAATTTAAGCTTTAAAAAGTAAACACTATTATAATAATTAACAAAATAAAAGATAAATAGAAAAATTGTATTTAATTACAAATATATTTTTTATTGAACTGAATGATATTCTAAATGACCAGCACGTCTTTAATAGCTAAAGTCGTAAACTGTATACTTCGGCTACCTCTCCAAAAATACAACAAGGCAATTCCCCATTATTTTTTCATAAATAATTAGAAAAATATAATCGAAAACGCATTTTAGATTTGAAGAAAATTGTTTCCAGGAATGATTAATACCTTAAGTGATTATTTATAGAAACATAATCATACGTTTTAATTTTAACTTATTTTTTCAAATTAAATTCAAACTGTTTTTCGATAAAACCATTAGCAAGTCTCTTTTATTTAAATGTTGGTAAATAATTCAAACTAGTAGTGTTTGAGTTATTTACTTGTGTCTATGCACTAGATCTATGATAATAGGTTTGTAAGACATGGCATCTTTGATGATTTAAAAATTAAAGTTATTCATATTGACCTATTTACATTTTATAATTCGTAAGCATTTTATAGATTGTATATTATTTGTAAAACAATTTTTAAGGACTATATTATTTATTGACCATAATACTTGCACATCAATGATGTTAACTTACTTAAAAAGACAGTGAATTGTAATTATTTTTTTAATTTAGTTTGACGCTATATAATACTATCTAAAATATTGTATTTAAAATGGCATAGTTTCTATAACTTAACGTTCATCAAATAAAAAAATATTTTTAAATAGTAAAATAATAAGTCTGTAAACAATTCTGAGTTACCTAATAATTTATGAACAATTATTTTGTTTCTCAATAATAAAACAATTCAACTAGAACTAAAGTAGTACATTGACACTTGCCTGACTTTTATCACTTCTGCGAAATACTGTATTCATTATTATTAGTTTAATAACAATGATTTTAAACATTCATTATATTAATCGACATTAATTCCACACATAATATGAACTAAGCTTAATGATTATAATACTGAAAATAATGTTACTAGTTTATAGCCTACCTAAACCGAAAAACACTATAATATTAGTTAATCATTCATCAACAACTTACTTGAGTCTCTTATTAATAAATAATAATAATAATATGATATAACATTATATAATATGTCAATTATTTTTAAAAAATACTGTAGATTTTATAATAATTAAATATTCTTTGTAGGCTCTAAATTCATTTGTTCTAACCCAATTTTAAATTATAACATAATTTTTGTTAGTTATCTACATAGTAGAAAAGTTTTTGGGTAAACGCGAAAACGAAAAAAACAAAATGAAAAAATCTTTTGAAGGTAAGTACTTGAAGTTTTTACAACAAGGTAAACAATCTTACTCAGACTTTCTGGAATTTTTTAGTGACTAACATAGTCATTATTGACTTTCCAAGTTTGTTATACCGACTATCATATGTTCTACAACATGCCGAAAATGACATCTAACTATTGATATCTCTGAAAAACCGCAGGAAATCGGAGAGATTTGTTTGAAACTGTTGGAATTTCGTTAGGTGTAATTTAATGATGCCAGCAGAGTTTATTATCTATAAATAAAATGAAAATGAATTCATTTTATTTAACACTATACAGTTGTATTTTTAAAATATATTACGACCAAGAATTAAAATGTTTAGACATTTCTAACCCTTAGTACAATACTAATAATCCATAAATACATCATTAACTGTTTCTTTAATTCTACTTAATACAATTTGAATTCATTAAAAACATTTATAAATGAAATAATTTTACGCTATTTCATAAGAATTCTTTAACTTGTTTTAGTTTCCGTGACTCACCAATAAATATATGGGTTGTCTTTTTTTACCTACCTCAAATACAACACAATTTGGTACGTAAAATGGTATGTACCAAAAATTGGTCTAGTAAAATGTAAACAATGATAATTTATTAAAAGTATTAAATTCAAAATCGGAAATAGATATTTGGTTAAAATGTTTTTTCGCTCTTGGTTATTAACCAAAAATATAGTCAGCCATGCTATATATTAGACAATTGTTATTTTAAGTATCGCCTATCTCCTGAAGTATTATATTGTGTACTAATGGCATAATATTAATGTAGGTAAGCAAATCTTAATTTAAATTATGTACTTATAGTCATATACAAAAACAAAAGTTATAATATAATTACAATTTTATTTGCATACATAAACTTTTTTTGTACACATTTATGTTGCGTTTTTCGCTGGTAAAAACGTAAAAAGTTTGCAATCTTGTTGAAACCCTAAAACTCCAAAATATTTTAATATTTTAATCAACTGCATTTATATGGACATTTGTATTGATTATTGAGTACAGTTCAGTCAGTTCAGTCTTTTTGACCCATAAAAATAGCAAGACATAAAAGATGTAAAATAAATATATTCAAGTTATTAATAGCATTGTAATCACTATCATAAATGTAAATATTAAATTGTAATCGTAATTGTAATGTAATGTATCGTACTTGTAATAGCACCTAATGTGCTGAAACATTTAAAAAATTAATAAACGAAAAAAGAAAAAAATGTATTGATAATTTTAAACTAACAAAACTTACAATATTGTCATGACTTTTTGAATGGATATTTTTTTCATTTTTTTACTTCTAATTGCCTAAAGTTTACTGTAAAAATAAAAATTAACTTCTAATATTTTTCTAAACATTGTTCTGACCTCATTAACACACATTATTAAATAGTATGTATCTATAATATTACATACTTTAATTTAACTTAGTTTTCAAATACATGAAACATGATTTTACTGGTTTTCATTATACTTAACAGAACAGAATATAAAAATAACCAAACAAAATAATTCCCAATAATGTCAAAACAAAAAAATGATTCTCAAAATAGGACTAAATTTAATATAACTAAATTAGATTAGGTATATAAATAAATTAAATCAATATGATAGAATATATGGAGAATAGCTTTATAAAATTCACAAAATTCTACAAAAAATATTTCTAATACAAAGTTAGAAGCGTAAATATAAACATTTATACATTTTCTTATTAATTTATTGAAAGTGAAAACATCCTTGTATTTTTTTTACCCACTTCTTATGTATTTAATTTTTTGAGATATTCACGTTCATAAATCATTATGAATAGTTGTCATAATTCGTATCAATATTCATTTAGTTTTCAAAATATGGTCTAAAAATATCAATACACCTTTATTATCCACCAAACTATCTAGGGAGGTATTGTAACAATTTTAGGTTAACGCTATAAATTTATTCACGAGAACTTCATATTATATTCGAAGAAATATTTATTGATATCACAGACATTATATATTTTATTAATTACCTTAACTAAAGTTTATAACTAAACAGATGTTATAACAAAATTATCTTTCAGTCTTTTTACAAAAAATAAAATATAAAAACAGTATTCTTACAACTATCACTTAAAATATTACTTTGAAAATTACATACATAAAATAAAATGCTCTCTTTAAAAAAAAAATCTTGTGACTTATTCTCTTTTGATAATAATAAAGTAAAAAAGCTATCACTGTTGCTTGGGAACACCCTTCACACCACTAAACTCAATGATTGGACAAAGCTTCCAACATTTTTGTTCCCTCTCAAATCTAATAAAACCAAAAGTCGTTAGAATGTTAGATCGCACTATAAAAAAAATAAGAACCAAGTTATTTCAGACCGTTTGCACAAATTATTACTAACAACTGCTCATCTGAAAGGTTTGGTACCTCTTTAACTTATGAAAAAACTAAGCATTTCATGATTTTTTTGTATTAAACTAAGTAATTTCTAAAAAAAAAGATTTTCATTGATACCACAAATAATAAATTACAAAAAATGTTCAAATTTTATCAAATGTAGTAACAATATTGTGTTGCGTAATGTTCACACAATATTATATAACCAATAAATATAGGTAACAAATGTCACATTATTAGAATTGAAAACACATCATAAATCTATTAATGTAAGTTAAAATTTTAATTGAAAACAATCTTTCATTTTCATATTCATTTTAATATATTTAAAGTCTTAGTAATTTAGCATAATGTAATTTATGAACACCAGTTTATTGTAGTACAATGTTTACTATTATAATAACGAACTATACATATATCTACACATAGCTGTTTAGAATTAACGATGTATTGTTTTTTTTTGTATTTAAAATTTGTTATTGCGGTTAGTTTCAACAATTCAGTAGTAACAAATCGATGTATTAACCTGTTAATACCTGAAAAAAATCATAGAAATCAAAAAATTGAATAAAAACAAATTTTGTTTATAATTTTAAATTTCAAAATGTCTATGGATATTATAATTTGTATTATAAATATTATTATTTTTGGCCCATTTGTTTTAATAAACAAACTTTGAAACAACAGCACACATGATAAGTAGAAAAAGAAAAAGATATGATTTACATTCTTTTTAGTCACTGTACATTTTCACTTTATTTTTTTACAATACCAATCAAAGTATTTTTAGTATTAGGGACGGGTTTTAAGGGGCTAAACCTGAATGTTGGAATATACCCAAAAATTAGCATACCAAATATGAAATAACCCAAATGACCAACCGTATGTGTGGCTTATAATAGAGGTAATGTCACTGTCAGAGTCAGACCCAAGTGCTTTTGAATCATGGTTAGTACCGATGAGTTAATTTACATAAAATAGGCATTCAACCAAAAATTTCTGACTGAAGATATAAAAATTGAATTTAATAAAATAATTATTTGCTAATTATACTTATACATTTTTAAACATTATGCGTCATAGTATCACACAAATAAAATATAAAATGTATTATCTTGACTTGATCAATATGACAATATATTATGTAGTTAAAGTTTATTTTAGCTTCGAAAAACTAAAATATTTTAACTAGGTATCTAAAAATATGTCTATAGAAGAATATATCAAATACGAGTATGTGACAGACACTACCGGCAGTACAATGTAATATAATCATAAATAAGAAAAAATTCAACTCTTGTAAATAAAATAGAGTTTATTGGTTTTGATATCCATTTTTTTTTTTCATTTCGCAGAACGAATAACTCGATAAATCAACAGTAGAGAATAATGATATACAACTGTATTTACCGTGTTACGTGTGTCTCACACGTGAGTTTCAAAAGTTCGCGAAGTGCGGGCGGGCGGCGGAGAAAGAAAAAATTCTTAGCTGATTTTTATTTATTTTTGCCGAAAATGCGCGTATACGCGTAAGTGAAAGAAAGGGAAAAAAAATCGGAACGAGACGAGACTCGCAGTGCATTTTTCACCGTCATCCGCTCGCCGCACCAACGAGGCGTGTTTATACATCACAATAATATTATTATAATATAATATATTATTATAACGTACACACGGCGGCGGCGGAGGGCTAGAACGGAACAACGGCCGAACAACACATAGCTCGCGTGTTATTTCCGACAGCCGTTTCCTGCTGGGGCCCGGGCGGCTAGCGGGCCGCGCGCGCGTGTTGCGATTTTACAAAACGAATATTACACCGAGAAACGAACACACGACATCGTTTGTTACACTCTCCGAGACGTGAATAAATCATATATTATACGAGAAACTTGCACTGCAGTACGACGCACTCGCGCGTGTGTGAGAGTGTTTTCCACAGCTGTTCCATGTGTATGTAATATATATGTATCACATACATAATATCATTACATATTAAGTAGTCGTTTACCCCACACACCACCTCCTCACCGGACGTCCGAACAACGGAGAGTAATAGTAATAATAAAAATTATTTAGACATACGAGATCTTGGGCAGGTGTACTTGTTGCGCATTCGGTCCTCGAAGTATATAATAATAAATACAATCCTTTCGCTGTAGACCTGGTCCGTCAGTTGTTCGCACAGCACCTATCGCATTCAATAGTGCAATAATACAATGTTGTTATTATTGTTATGTTTGTAAAGCATATTATTTGCCTATACCTACTTGATTCTTTCATAAGTTTTTGAAAATATTTTTATTATAATTTTACAACTTTTATCGTAATCGTGTTTAAGGTTTTACTTTTTTCAAGACTACCTTCATTGTAAGTTTATACAAGTAATATTTGCTTGAGTATTTCAATGCAACACAATAATTTCAGACTAGTAGTTAATTAGCTATACTAATTTAAACCTTTGATGAGCGATGTAATGGACCAATATTTTAGAGGGGTACCTCTGTGTCCTTTCGCTCCGTACGACTCTAAGCTTTAAAATAAATACTTATAAGTTATAACTCATAAACTACTCGTCCAAAACTCAATTTTTATACATCAAAGTACTCTGAAAAATATTCTGCTTTCAAATACAATAATGTATATAGTCATTCAAAAGACTAAAAACCTGAACACGATAACCATCAAATATTGTAAAAAAAAATTAATTTCTATGAAGTATTTTGTAATAAAAATAACTTATAAATATGTAAAAAAAAATTATTTTTAGAATCTGATAGGTTTTATAATAATGAATGTTCTTTGATAAAAAAAATCACTCAGTATATGATCCAATACGATTTTTTGTACACGCGATGACGCGTGTTATTAACAATGATCATTGCTATAGCCAGCCACCCTCGGTGGTTGCTCTGACTTTTCGGAAATGAAATTCTATGATAACTTACAAGTTATCTTTGCAGGTGTATTATTTTATGATTTTTTGTCACGCATGTTCTTTTCGTTCCAAGAATATCGGTGTTAAGATTACAAGTCTTTATAGATTGTTCCAGTGATACGCTGCATCAAACAACCATGCACGTTCGTCCTCGTAATAGATTACACAATCGGTCTAGAAAAGGATATTTCAATTTTACTACTGGTCGAGGTACCTAAACGGCAAAACGTGTAGGTGACAATAGATTATAATAATATGATAATGTTTATCTATAGGCGCATATTATTTTTATTCCTGTTTATTTGGTTAAGTATTTCACTGGAAAACACTCACCACCTTAAAATCAATAATTAATTGTATAGAAATATCAATAATCTACAGTCAACTATTTTTTTTTTTTTAACTTGGATTAAGGCTTCAACTACTAAGTCATTAGCCTGGTACTGTGTGGGCCGTGGGGGGAGATAAACGGTTAGTTCGAACACGTTTGCATATGCAGCAAAGGTGTGTTGCTAAAAACCCGGGTGGTCACCCATCTCAGTGCTATCATCGACGGCCCGGTAGGTACGCTCAGAGCATTGCCTCAGATCGAGTGCGCCTCACCAAGCCACATAGTCAATTATGAAGAATAATATTATCGTATTTGATCATTATATTATATTATGGCATTATACAATGTACATAGTATTAAAGGATGTCATTGTTTTATTATGACAGCTGCAAATAGTGTAATATCTGATGTATAATAATTAAATTCACACAATCGATAAAGATAAGTGTATAAAATGACTCTAGTTGACAACCTATAGATAATTAGTAGATGATATTATGTAGTAGACTAAATTTTTTACTTTTAATTTTCAAGTATGATTTGAGAAGTTTTAAATAACGATATTTTACGTACTCCTTGCAACTTGGATAAAAACTATCCTATAGAGTCTATAGGATGGACAGAATTATGCACCTGTGCAATGAGCACCCACATCTATGTTTTTCAGCTACATTATTTTTTTTTTTTTCAGTTTATGTTCTCTCTAACCTAGTTGTGCTTTTTTCTGTAATTTATTATGAATATAACTTCTACCATGTATTTATTTATTATTTTATTTATCTGTAATCAATGTTGTATTTTACTATATTTTGCTTTAGTCCGTTACATAAATAGTAATAATAATATCTCTCATAACAATTTAAATACCTTCATAAAACCAACGTACCTATAAACAAAAATAGCATTCTTACCATTAAGTTGATTATGGGTCTATTCACTCTCGTAGTGAAGCTAACCACACAAAATTGGTTCTGATGAACGAAAATGTGTTATGTGCTATGCGCCCTCTTAATACATAGGTATTTATATTATTGTTTTCAATAAGTTCCTTATTTGTGAGTACTTCATAAGCATAATTTCATAGTTTCATACACAACAGTTCATTAAGTTTCAACAATAAAAAAATAATAATAATAATTTTGATACTTAATAGAAAAGAAATGAGTACAAAATAATGCAAGCCAAATCCACATATTCTATTTTGGAATTTTTAAAGTAAAAATATTGAGAAAAGTTTCTACGCTATAAATTGAAAATATAGTCCATTAAAATGCATTCATCCATAGTAAAAACATCGCAAATCAGCCGACACTTAAAACTTTGTACCACAAGACTCTGCAGGATAAATGAGTGTTACATTGGTTGATTAATGTTTGTTTTAAGTTGTTACTATTTGAGGAAAAACATTTTAATACCGTGCATTTTTCGAAATATACTCGAGATCATTGAAGACTGATGACTTCCTAATCAGCTAGAATTATATTTTACCCGGCACTTTCTTCATAATTTAGGTTGAAACTTTTATTTATTTGTCAATAAATTAAACATCATAAATAATTATTTTTCAATTTCCTCATCGAATAATTACGGTCAATTGAAAAAAAAACCAAAAAGGTTATCCATGTCATGTCAAAATGAATCATGACAGAAACCTTACTCTTGGGTATTTGAAAAAATAAATTTTTTTTTTTTTTATGACTATAAAAGATAATTATAAAAGTCAATAACCTTATTAATAAATATAATAATACTATCAAACTTCGAAATAGTGTGATATTCTGACATTTTTATTCAATCTAAAAAATTTAAATTAAATCAATTTCTCATCAAAAACTATATTTATTCATTTATTATGACGTGTAGCCATTTTATAAAATATCCTTAAATCTTTACAATGTAATACATTTAATACATAATTAGTTAACTAAACATATATTTTATTAATGAGAAACATTGGTATATTACAATTTACATTATATATCATATAATTTTTTATTTTTAAAATTATTCTCTATCGAATATATTCCTCCATAATGAATTTTTTAGTATAATGAGTAATGACAAGCTTTTTTAGCGTAGTAATATGCATTAAGTAATCTTAAATTTTCCATTTTTATTTACTCTATTTTATTTTTACTGCACTAGATTTTCTACTACATAAAGTACTTAATTTCATAATATTTTTTTAATTTTCAAGTCACCAGTTAACACTTAAATAAGGACTATTCATCGATACATTAACTATAGTTTATTAAAAAATAAAAGTTTTTTAATAGTTTGTTTTTATAAAATTTTAAATTAAAAAAAAAAATTATATTTAAGCACCCGCATTAAAGTAGGTAACCACATTTTTAATTTATACACTAAATGTTATTTCTATGTTATAAGCTATTGCTATTATCTTATTACCTATTAAATTTGGATATTTAATATTTTGTAATGACTATATTGTTCTATTGAAATTATATTTATACTAATTGTATATGATTTTGTGAACTAACGTATTTTTTGAATTTTTATGAAACGAAAGAAATAAAACCGAATAAACGAAAATCAAACTTTGATGTTGGAACCAGATTTGGTTCATATTTGTCAAATTTGTTCAACTAAAGTAGTTGAGATCTTAAATCTTAATGTTTCCATAATCTATGATTTATAAAGTTGTGTCAACTAAAAATAGTTGAATATCCATACAAATTAAATGATAACAAGAAATCAATTAAGTAAATATTTAAAGAAATAGTGTAAAATATGCCAATTTATTCTTATAGATCCATAGCGCCTTATCTTGGAAATTCATGTCTAACTTTGTGAAATGTGATAGATCTCCATCTTGTTCATTTTTATCATTTATGGTTTTCAGTGTTTATTTTTTTTTAATCTGAATTATTATTAAGGCTGGATGGGTTAGTTTGGTAAACAAGAAAAATAATCTACTTTTAAACCTAAATGAGAGGTTATATCTTATAAAATATTAACACGATTATAATACTTTAAAACCATTGTCAGTAGATACTACAAGTATTACAAAATGATGCTGATCAAAATAATTAATAAATATTATTTGAATGAAAATTATTTACTAATTTAATATGCTTTTAGAACCGTCATAACTTCGTAAACAATTACTGCACGAGTAGTGCATGTACAGGTATACAGGTTAAACTTGTCACGACTTATCGATTTTGAAATATAAGCGAACGGCCTTTACTTTTCGAATGTGCCTCGTAAGTTACGAACCAAAACCTAGATTTGGTCACTAAAAGTTGTGGAAAAATAAAACATTGTTACCATTATTAACAACAAGTAGTTACTATAGTAGGTTAAGCTAGGTTAGATTAGGTATACCTATTCAGATTTTTGATATTAAAAAACATTACGTACAAACATATTAGTCGTCTTCTTTCGTATTATTGAATAACTGCCATTTAGAGAATTCATAATTATTTCTTTATTCTTGATCTTGAGGTAGAGATGCTCTTGAGATGAAATATGGAATATCTTTATCATTTTCAACAGCCGTGAAAATTGTGGGAAATGTAAATCTTTGGATTGCGCTCGACTGAAATGAATTAATCTAAAGAGCTCGTATTTGTGTGCAATACTGGCAAGGAATTGTAGGGATTTTATGATTAAATAGTTATACTGACTCGATGGGTGTGTTCGTCTGGGATCACCGCTGTGCAATAGTCTTATTGGCCGACAGTATATGGTAAATTCAGAAACGGTCTTACAGCCTATAAATTAACTTGCGTCGAATATCACTTTGATGTAATTCTTTTAAATAGGTCATATCCATTCAAGATGTATACTCGTAGCTATATAATCTCCTTTAAGTTGCACCAAACTGAAACCGTGGAGAATTTTAAGCTGTATAATACACAACAAATAATTTTCATCGAGAGCTAAATTAGAAATAGATCGTTTCAATTATATCACAGTTCAATTACTTATTCAAATCTAGATTAATTTAATTCATCTGCTCAATTTATGACATTCTATGATAAAATATTTGTTTAAATAGTGTTTGCCGTTTGAACATTTGACATAAATTATTAATAATAAGTTCACAAAAATAGAGTAAAACTATAATAATCTAGAAAAAAAAAGGTAAAATATAATATATAGTGACATACGTTTTAAATACTAATTTGATTTTATAGTTATTGTTATGTTTATATCTATTTTAGAATAATATATTCTCTCTTATAAATCTTATCATAAACAGTAAATTAGTAATATTAAAGTTTTAAGTTTATAGTCCTAAACAATTTGACTGATTATATTGTAGTTAGTGCATTATTAGATTAAAGCACAATTCATCATGACCCCCCATAGTTAATAATAGACATAATAACCGTAAATTCTAAGCTTTATAACCTAAAGAAAACGTCTTGAACTTCGGGACAAACTTATACTCAAGGTGAATCACTTTAAGACCCCATACACTTTTCATTCATTTTCACTGCATAAAAAATCAGTTTAAAACTGTCTTTAAGTATGACATTTTTACTTTTACGATAAAGTAATGCCGATATTAATGATACGATGTGCTGCATTACTATCCTTTGGCTGAAAAACAATTTGATAATAAAACACCTACCTGATAATATTAAACAATTCAATAGTTGAGGATGACATATTAAACTAAATACTTCATTGATATAATGCTGTTATTGTATATTTGTATAGACATAAATAATAAGTACCAACAATTCAAGAGTATAGTGTTATATGAATATAGTATGATAAATATAATATAGGTAAATTGTGTAACAACCAAATATTGAATAAAACCAAACAAATCGCAAAGATATTCATCATTACCTACACTTAAAAAATTAAATGACAAAAACTCATCAATAAACTATTAATAAATCAACTACCAGTATATCTAATTATAAAATATCTATTTATTTTTGTATAAATCCGTGCCGTATCCAGAAGGCCACGTGTTTACCCTGACCAAAAATCTTCTCTTTTTAAATTATTGGTGAATTAGGTAATGATAACAAATATCAATACAATAGTGTGTGAAATTTAGCTGTTTTCAATCTTTTAATGTTTCGTGAATATTTTTCAACTTTATAGGTATATTATCAAATCTAATATTAATAAATAGTAATATGTTTATCATAGGTGAATACTATGACATTGTTTAGAGAAATTTTAGATGATTCTCTGGATAATGGTCTGGAGACAGAAGTCCTTATGATTTCTCAAAATCGGTCAAATTACTCCAGATTTCCATGTCAGACATATACATAGTATTGACAATATTTGCGACATTGTCAGAGATTAAACACGACAATCCTACAATCAATTTGAATCATATACACTGACTAAAATGTAACTGCCAATAAAACTATTGTAAGATGTATAGTAGAAAGAAAGAAGCTATCCATGATGGTGTTAAAAAATATATCTATAGGAAATTAAATGTTTTAACATAACAATATATTAGCCCGGAGTAATTAAAGCAGACAATTGATATCATTTGATTGATTAATGTGTATGTTTAAGTCCCTAGAAAGTTTATTAATTTAATAGTTTAATATAGTAAATTCTATATTATTTATTATACAATACAATTCTATAATAGGACATAGGTACACTTAGTTTTATTGGTATTCATTTTAATTTTTAACATAATTGGCTTATTAATGTAGGAACTGAAAAACAATAAAATACACATTAAGAAATTAGTTTAGTTATGTCTTATAAGTTATTATAACAAATAAAAGTTATCCTGAATTTTAAATATTTAAAATATCGAATATAAATAAGATAAACCGTGTTCTGCTTATGAAGTCACTATTTAATTGATCTGTGTAAAATATTTTATTCGCATTAGTGCAAAATTAATACAGAAAACCAATATTAATATATCAAACGTATGTCTACTTCTTGTGACTATTATTTCGGTAAGTTGGATTCAAAACTTTATAAGTCCCATTACGTCTTGTTAATTTTAAATAATATGGTGACTCTAGCATATATTGTTAGTGGTACTTGGTTTGTTTATAAATTACATTATTTTTCTAAAACAAATAACGAAATTATATTTACTCATGCGTCCATCGTTCTATCCAAAACAAATTGCTCACAGAATAAATTAGTCGGTTTGGATAATTTATTTAATTCTTCTTTGACATTCAAATGTAAACACTATACATATTTTATTGTTTGCACATCGTTAACAATCACCGAAATATGCATAGTTAATAGTAAATACGAAAATTTACCTGTAGACTGTAATATAATATCTGCAAGTATAAACACTATTTCCCATATGAATACTTCAATTCTAATATACTTATGTACCAATATTTTCAATTTTGATTAAATTAACTACCTCTGTACATTATGCACACAATATTTATATTTGAATATCATATTTAGTCATAGAAATCAATTAAGTAATGTAAAATTGTCGAAGAAAAGTTTTAATTTTGAGTCGTGTTTAACCGGGCAATTAAATTACTTGAATAGGCAACACAATGTAGTTTAACCGTCATGTGATTTGATTACTAAAATTATAAAAATTAAATATAAAAGAAAATTATTGGTAACTGAAATTATCGTTGTCGATGTTTATATTTTCTATTCTATTGAAAATTTCTCTGGTCCAACTACATAATCCGGCTTTACCAAGTTTTTTCCTATAAAAAAAACCCTTATTGTATACCAACTGATATAATTATAAATACAGTTGAAGCCATGAGAAAAGAGCTCCTTGTGCCGACTACGCTGGAAAAGGTGTATTTAATTTAGAAAATGCAATTTAAAGTAGGTGGCATATTGTGCACGAATCAGCCTCGAGTCCAAATTAGGTTACAGCTCAGCAACTTAAAGTGGATTGTAAAGGTTAAGCGTAACTGAAGGTCGGAGACTCGAATACAGTATGTTGACTTTAATTGAAAAATTTAATTTGCTTATATGCATTACAAATACGCCTAAAAGCGATCAAAATAATTGAAAAATACCTTTTATGTTGATTTAGGCAAATTTTAATTTATGGACCATTAAAATCCCAAACAAATATTAAATATGACTTAATAACCGAGTTCAATGCCCCAATCGAAGACCCATTTTGAAACTACATTTCAACCATTTCAGCTATAAGTAATAAATTATAGGCAATAATATCGACCAACTAGAACAGAAGTTACACAATTATTCAATGATAAACAATACTACACTTGATTTACAATCGAAAGAACTTTATAATTTACATAAATTACATTTGATCAGAATCGTTTATAAAATATATATGATATGTATATAATATGTTCCGCTAAATTCTAATACTCTAAAGGCAGTTCGACTATGTTTTGGGTATATTATGCATTAATACATTGATCTGAAATAACTGGTAATTCATTCAGACTACTATACGACACTTATGAATATTTGTATATAAATTAAATTAACGTTTTAAGTGGGTGAAAATGACTATCCCAATTATGAATAATAACTTATGATTAAATTAAAACTGTTTACAACAAATTTACAGGCAATAAGTCTTGCCTTGTTTTCGTATTAATACATGTCAGTGGCTGTGTTCTTGAAGTTTGTTTTTCATTGTAATGTGACATATTAACTACCTACAAAATAATAATTATTCACTACATATGAATAAAATACTCCATTTTTATATCGTCGACGGATAAAACTAACACAATAAGAATTGAGCTCAATGTCATTGATTTTTACTAGAATTCGTTCAACGTCAAAAAGACATTTCTAATATTTGTTCAGTTGAATATATAAATTCAATATAATAGATGAAAACCTGCAATATGTGGTATGTATGATTAACACAGTTACAACTTGAATTTTCCGTCGATAGGTATTAAACAGTAGTAAAGTGTCTAAACGGGTTATTAGTTATTACTAATATTATCATGTAGTGTAGCGAAAAAGCGAGAAATACCGTTCGAAGTAAGTAGTAAAATCGCATGTACTTACATTGCGGCGGTCAAATGATTAACAATCTTATAATTATATGAAAAATATCGCCTTTAATCTAAGTATAACTTATAAGTTATAACAATAATAATATCTGAATGGAAAAAACATACGTTAGTATTAGGTTTCAGTCACATTAAATTGTTTGTAACAACGAGTGAAACAAACACATAATACACATTCAATGAATTATAAAAAATTCCAGAAAGTATTTAAATTAAAAATTATCATGACATACTTATACTCATTTTAAATAATTTTGTCAAATTTTTACAACGCGTAATGGAAATAATTATATCTTAAACTATTCATCTGTTATTGAAAATTAAAAATATAACTATGCATTTTTTATAATACAAAAACATAAATCTAAAATTATTTTGTTTTCTAAAATATTCTAGTTATTTATTGTGTGTTGGATTCGTAGTCATTCAATGATAAAAAATGTGTTCTCTAAAAAACCACCATAGTTAATACACGAAATTCACACTACGCAATCCCACTATACTATTTCGGTCCATCATTATCAGTTCTGTCACTCCTGTACTTAGATATATATATATATTTACATTCAAATTTGAATACAAAAGTGAATTAAAAATCGGAACAGTAAATCAGTAGGCTAGAAAATACGGCAAAATATTTTTTTTCCAAATTTCAGACATACACACATACATATTTTAATATCACAGCTTTTTCTCATCCATTTCATTCTTTAGATATCTAATTTGGAGGAACTAGTAAAAAAAATCAAAATTCCATTGGCACTATACATTGCTTTCAGTTTTTATTTACAAGTCCTCAAGCTAATTGGTCTCAGACGATTTAAACGATACCAAAACATTTAACACATTATACATATGTAATATATATTTTTATTTTTTATAGTATTTTTGAACAACACATTTTCCCATTGATTAAAAACATAGATATAAATAAATAATATATGGTAATAGTTCAAATAGTCACAATAATAACGATAATTCAAATGTTTTGATATTTAATTAGGTATTCATATTATATAGTTATACTCCGACATATAGGTCCTCTATCCACTTCGCCAATTTCTTATATTGCCAAATGATACATTTTATAATTTTACCTTCGTGTGTATACTTTTATGGGTGAGGACGAACACGGTGGGATACTTTTTATACAGAACGCATAAATTATTGCAATAATATACAGTTGTATTTAAAGTTTTCAGAAGAACATACAGATATTCAAATTTGGTCAACCAAACATAATATCTGTAGAAAATACCACCTATTTTAGTAGCCAACGTTATTTAGGTATGACTTTATTGTTATAGTAATATTGCCGCAAAGAGATGAAAGATAATAGATACGATTTTGATTTAAAATGATTTGTTCTCGATATAATTCTAATATTCCATAGAAATACGACATTATACTAACTTGTTAATTTTAAATAAAATATTTTGGTATAGGTAGCTTTGTAATTTTGTGTTACAGCGAAAATGTATTATTATTTTGAATAATTCTTTTTCAGATATTAATTGATCTTATCTTAATATTAAAACAATTCCGTATATTCATTATGTAACTCAAAATCACAAAATGAATTAATCATAATTTCTATTAAATATTTGTTTGAATATAACATTTTATAAGAAGATTAAATTTACCAATGTATTTTTTCATATTTTCGAAATTGCCTACAATAAATTTGAATTATCTGTCAATGATTATTAAAATACAAATTTTTGTAAAAATGAATATATACTTTTAATTAATTGTTTTACTATATGTTTTTCAATGTAGCTATCAATTAATTAATTGAAAAAAAATAAGTAATCAATTGAAACTATACCCCAAACTACATACTTTTTTAAAATGATCATATTGTAAATCCTTTAACCCGCCGACTTTGTATAATAATCCAAAATTATATAATTAAAAGGTACAGATAAGCTAAAATTTCAAAGTCTGTAATTAGAACAGCATGCATTAAAACTGGTACATAATTATATAAAGTGTGAGAGTAGATTTCCTTACTTCTCTTACTTTTCTGAGGATGTGTTCACTTTGAAATAAAACTATAGTGATAACTATATGTACAAGATCTTTTTGATATTTTACATTTTTACCATACAATACTCATGCACATATAAAATGAATATATAGGACTAGAAGACACATACAGCCTAAGGCCTAGCGATTTCCAATTCTACTTTTCAACAGTTTTTTTTTGTTATTTATACCTATACAATATTATACAATATACTATATATATTATTTTTTTGAATAATTTTTTTTGTCGGTAAAAATATTCTTAAAAATGATTTCAATGTTTATAAAAATTGACTAATAAACTTTTTTCATTTAAAATATGTAAAAACTATCAACGAAATTTAAAGTTACAATATGGATATAAAATTATTTTGAAACTCTATTTCATATTTTACCACCTCAGACAAATACAACAAAAATCAATTTGGACAGAAATAAACCATACTCATAACCAACAAAAAAAATGACTAAGAATACTAAACATAAAAAAATAATTTAAAAAATCCCCATTTAGTTTTCACCAAAACTCTTTCAAAAGTAATTACCAATTAAAGTTGTGCCAATCTTATGAAATACCCATTTCTGTTCACTCCAATGCCTCCACTAGCATTTTCGCCGCAAAAGCCACATCAATACAGAAAACAATCAAGCAGATGTCCAAACAAATCAACCAGGAAATCAATATTATACCAGACTACTTAAGCGTATTAACTGCTTATCGAATAAACGAAAAATACGTAAAAGCATTAAAAAAAAATGTAAATAGAAATAAACACATTAATCCACAATATTGAATGTACAAGGGTAGAACAGCGGGTCTCTTCTCTCGTTGGTATCTAAGAGAAGAGACAGCTATACAACTGAAATGCCTTATAAAGACAGTCACATAAAAGTCAAAATTGTATACAGTGTACAAAATACGATTACAACTCAAAGGGCACTAAAAGTCTTCTAAATCAGAATATGTATACGGTGTGATTTTTAAACATACACACACCATTTTAATGTTGAAGTTAAGCATATATTAAAATTCTGGCATTAGAATTTTTAAACTTACCTAGTTAAAGACGATATTTTAGGATACTGCTATTGATGTGTAAGTAATCAACATTTGAAAGAAAAGTTTCTGAGTTATTCTACTTTAAATACTAAGGATAATAGTCTTATAAAAGTATATTATTAACTTTTGTTTTGAAAATTATTTGGTAAAATATTAATCCAAAAGCATTTTGTAATATTAAAAATTACCCGAGAATACTTATGCCTTTACAAAGTTTTTAATAGACTATTATCCTTCGTATTTTAAGTAGAATAACTCCGAAATTTTTAGTTTAAATTTCGGTTACAATACGTCAAAATTTTCGGAAAGCAACTTATTTACTATTTTCAATAAAACATGACGTAGGTTTCCATTTAAAACACCAAAGTTGATATCACCGTGGAATACTCCTTAAATATTATGATAAATCTAAATAGGCTAAAATATTTGAGTTTTTAGCTATACTTAAAACATCAAAAAATCAAAATACAGAGAGTATTACATGCATAACTCAAACATAAAAATGGGATGAGCATACTTAAAAAATCACCAAGTAAATGTATAGGTATAATAAGGCTACGGATGTGTGCCATCACACGATACTGGTATAACATGCAGTTATTATTACAAAACAAAGTGTTTGAATTCAAAAAATAAAGTGTACCTACAATAAAACTTCTTTTGTTTGTTTTATATAAACTAAAACTATCAAAATATGTGTTGGCTACTCAATTAAATAAATGTATTTAATTGAAATCGAATTTAGATTATCTGGTTTTTTTTTTTTGTATAAATGTATTATTAATGTCTAGGCTGACATGATGTAGTCAAACGGATTATTAGATGCTTTACATTTAAATTAATTCGAACCAGATGCTGCTAAATCCCAAATGGGTGACCGGCAATTGGGATTTCGAACAGTTATAATATAATATGTGTTTTATACATGTTCCCTCCCTTTATCGTCGCCACACGCTTCGCGTTTCATGAGATTAATATTAACATTTCCATTTTCAAACAAATGTATTTTTTTTCTTGGTTAGAAAATATCATAGTTATCATCATAATTCAAAACTTAAGTTTAAAAAAAATGTATTCTCAATTACAACTAAAATATACACCTTGAATTCAAAAAAGTAAAGTCATTATTATTTATTAATAACTCTCAAGAGGGAACTCAATGTACAAACTGATAATATTATGTTAGGAAACTATCCTATGACTTTAAATCAGATAATTATGCTACATCGAAAATAACAAAAACACATTTATTTTATAAATAGCTACTAATATTGCACATAATACAGTTCAAACAATACTACATTTAGAAATCTGGAAAATATGTCATTGTATCTGTATTTGTAATCTTATTTTTTATTATTTATGAATTTAATTCAGTAAAGCAATAACATAAATATACTAAAACGGCTATACTTTCCATATAATTTAAAACCTAAATTATAATTTTTTTGATGCCTGATTACACTTAAGCTTGACGTCCGGCTTTTAACGAAGGAAGTGGTATTTTTAAGAATTTTCCTTTTCCAATTCGTACCCTTTGGAATTTAATAAACAAACAAGCCATTTTCGCAATAAAACTCCATTATCATGCCCGCAAACCGCCGTACATTAGAATTTGAATCTATGTCAAAAACGTTCGGATTAAATATATGGTACATAAACGTTTCATACAAAATCGATAGTTAAATTTACAAAATTCTATTTACATGATTACCATTAACAATCCACCAATGTTTTATATCATAGTTTATTAGAACACCCTCGATTTAATTCGTAGTTAAAATATTATTTAAGAATGCGTTTTATAAAATAATTTCTATAAACAAGATTTATTAGATATAGTTGTTGTGTAAGAATAAATTGTTTTAAATAAAACAGTTCATAACTAATAAATAAGACACAAGTATTAAATATTTAGACGTGTATTTAAAATAACACATTTTTGTTTTATAAAGAACGAATAATATAAATAAATATAGGTATAAATCAGTTTAATTAACATCAAGAAGCTACAAAAACGTTGTTGATAAAAGGATTATTTGTTCATTCTGTAATTCTGTTGATGTACCTAATATACTAATGGACTCAAACATTAATACACAATTTTAAAGACAATTTATTATCTAATAAATGTTTTTAATACTACATTTAAAATTATATTCATGATTTCTACAACATTAAAAACTAAACTTTAAGGCTGCTGTATTTAATTTTCTTTAAGATAAACTTTATTTCTACATTAAAAGGTAAAAAAAAACTCCCTTTTAATAAAATTAGTAAATTAAATCAACACAATATAATCATACTCGTTTACACTAGAAATATTAACATTAATGAAATATTAATTTTGTTTTATCATTGTTTTGTTTATATACATTTTTAAATGTGTATTCAATCATTTGAATTTAATCCATAGTATAATAGCGACTGGAATATTAATTTTAGTCGATAATAAGAACTGCGGCATACGTATTAATTATACATTAAGTGAATTTAAATCATATTCAGAAATACAATTTCTAGACTGGTTAATTATTATAAAATCTATTAAAATAGCTGCACAAGTACATTCAATTTAATTTTCATTTCCGTTTTCTAAAGATTAACTTTAATAAAAAGAATAATTCATAAAACAATCGAATCTAATGCGATTTTAATGCTGGTACTTTAAGGAATAAAAAATTATATTTTAAAAATAGTTATTAAATTTGCCTTAATAAAATTATGCTTCGTAATCAGTGATCACATTACAATTTTTGACTAAGTAAGTATTAGCATTTTATAAGTCATATATTTGAATAGACTCTACTAGACGTAGAATAAATATTTTCTAGTAATTTCAAACACAGTTTATTCATTTGTAACAACCGAATTTATTGAACGAATACATTCAAAAATTGCATCAGAATAATATGAAATTAAATTAGTTCCCTTATTATAGTTATACTATTATACTAATTGTTATTCTTTCTTTCATCGTCGATATTCATTAAACCAGGCATAACTACAACTCACAAGTGCAATAGTTTCTACATTTTCCAGCTACCTGTACAATAGTAATATAAATTAACCACCAGCTCCTTCCACCGATAATTATTATTATATTGAATTGAATCCTTCGCCGCCCTATGCAATTACAAATTATGTATTATAACATGAAAACATGTTGATCATTGATATTGGTATTGGTTGTATTGTTGATCAATGGCATTACATCTACGCAGCCTTAAAAGTGTGTTTGTATAATTATATATTGTCTATATTAAGAAAGTTTTTTTGGTTTCATTTGAAAGTGAAATGAAAATATTTTAGATACTTTGAACCGTATTTTTGTTACATTTGTGCTACAATTTGTGCTACTAACCAGACTTTGAAAAATAATAATAACAATGAGTTCAGGAATAATTATTAATTAGTTATTTACTTACAACGTGTTAAGAGATTATTGTGATAATCGATTATTAATAGGTTGAACTTTTATTTTTCAACACAGCGTATTTGATTTAAGACTAAAATCATAAATGTATATTATAAATCACAATTGTTGAGCATTAATTATAATACATAGGTAAGATAACTACACAAGTATTGATGTTAAGCTTAATTATTATTTACTTTATACATTTCTGACCATTTATGTAAAACAATCTTATTCGTATATTTAATTATAAAGTACAATTAAAATAAAAGTTTACAGAGTTTCAGTTGAATGTATACAGGACAATGATACATTATTTAAATAAACGACTATGAAGACACGTTGGATGGATTTAGTTAATAGCTTGGAAAGAGTTACAATTCCCAAGCATTTTCCTTAAATGCATATTTTTCATCGTTGCATGACAGTGTCGTTGTCGAATCCAATCAATTGGTGGTGGAATGATTTGCATGTCAGTATTATAGGTATCAGAAGAGTAATTCGTCAGGAGGTTTGTTTGAGTCTGTCAACTAACGTGATTCGATTTTCTTTCCCTTCCTATTTACAATATTAAATACTGTATTCAACAACTTATTAAATTTTGTGATAAGGATAGATTAATCTAATTCACAACTACCAAATTGTTAATGCTTTATAAAAGTCAAATCTTTGATAGTTTGCATAGCATATCGTTTTAAAAACTAAAATTACCTACACTACACCATTACAACATCAATAATTATCAATACTCATTTCATACTAAAATATTTATATGAAAATATATTTATTTTGTTAATGTATGAATAAAAATCGATAACGTAAGTAAACATGTACAAAAATAATTATAAAATTGACCACAACATTGTGTGAAAAAAAAACTAATTGAATGAAACTATAAAAATTATAGAATAAAATATTATATTTATTTTATATCTAATTATAATGATAAAACTGTCATATTATTGTTATACAGGATGTCCGTGAGGACCTATAAACTAAAAAGATGATTAAAAATCATGAAATTAATAAAAATAAAATGTTGAAAAGTCAAAATTTTCAAAAAAATAAATTCTATAAAATGGGATATCTTCAATTGCTCAAAAATAAGAAATGAAAAAATACATTTTTTACCACTAAATGTAATTAAATTCGAAAATAAAATATATGTAGTCCTTGTATCTGTGAGTCTAATAAAAAACAGATTTATGGTATATTTATCATCTCAGGAGATATCACAATGTTTAAATCCTCACGGGATATACAATATACATTATATTATGTATTATCAACAATGTATGATGAAACAACACCTTTGATAAATATTAACAGGTGCAAAATAGTATTTAGAATATAGAGTTGACTATAAGGTGTTATATAGCAATATAGTATTGTCATTTTAATCGTTCAGTTGAAATAAATAAATAAAATAGTAATAACAATGATTATTATTGACTATCGTATCTATTACATTCGAGTTAGCCCGTGAGGGCTAGAATAATATTTATTTTGATTTTCCCTGGATTTCTATTAAATTATACCAATACATCTAAAACGATTTAAGTTACAGATGATTTCTATTGTCTTCTTCAAAACAAAATAAAATAAAATAAATTGTAAATTGACTACTGAAAAAAAAACATAATTTAATTTATATTATACCTAATAAAATCCTATCACTGTAAATTATGAATTATGAATTTAAGTGTTATGAACTATGCAGTATAAAAAAAAGTATTGTCACTCTAAAACCTTGACCGCCAGTCACCTAATACAAAATAATCTATATTATTTTGATGAAAAAAGACATATTTATTTAAGCAATTAATATTTATTTGCTGATTAACATGGGTTTTTCAATTCATTCCATGTTTTAAGTAGTGCAATACAAATATGTCAAAAAGCAATATACTTTTAAAAACCTTTTTAAAAGCACGAAAAATACAACTCAAATAAAGAATTGTCCTTTCCGTTGTATTTACCATTGGTCCGTATACAATGCAACGACGTATTGTGCGTCATAAAGCCATAAAAAAAAAAATTGTATACATAAATTAATTTGAATTATTCATATAAATATTTAAAACTATCAAATGTATCAATCAATAAAAATATTCAGTATTATGTATTATTATGTTTAAAGTTTTCTTTTACTTCAGTAAACACCAGCATATTAAAAATATAGAAACTTGGTTTTATTAAATCTGTATTTATTTCTCAAGAAAAAAGTTGTAATCTCAAACATACTTCATTTCTTTGAAACTATAAACTACGATGAAAGTAGTAATCTATGTTTTATAATTAAAATAATATAAAAAAAATTAATATTATGTATTATACAAAAAGTGTTTTTAATATAATTTATTAATTAAGAGCTACTGGTAAAGGTCGATGATGGTAGAAGGTTTAGGTCATTTAGAGAGATAGGTAATGCCAACCCCGAGTAAGAATATTTACTATCTAGTTGTCCCAAAATACCGTTTCACAAAATTAACCATTATAAAAATAAATAAAGATGTTATTCAAATAAAATTACGAGTGTCGACCTTTTTTTTTTTATAACGTACCCTTATCAATACATCAATAGTTTTTTCAGTCCTTTGGGTGTATTTTCCAATTTTGTTCACCAATAACAAAAACCATGGAACGCACGTAGAATAGTGTTGTACCGAACACAATACACGTTTATTATTGAATATTCTTACACTATTCATTTGAATGTTAAAGAAAATTAATTCACAGCTCACGCACCAAAAACAAGAAGAAGCAAAACCAGAAGTATGCAAATCATAAATATAAGTATGAATGTAGTAGAAAACATGGGTTTTTAGAACAAATATATTTTATAATAATTTTTTTTTATTAGTCTTGAGGCCTGCAACTAAGGCTATTAGCTATAATTGTAGAGGTTAAGATTTTTTTCTTGTGGGATATGTACAGTTAGTTTGGCAACTAATGTATGTATGGCAAGGTTTTTATCACTTAGGACCCAGGTAGTCACCCATCCGGGAACGAGTGGTAACGGACAGTATATACTCTCTATCACTTGGCGTGACTGATTGCAACAACCTAACCACGCCAAGCCACCATTTATAGTAATTATTTATAAATGTATAGAACTTTAAAATTGACCAACTCCCCCCCAAACAACAAAGCAAGTCCCATTTTCTATCAGAAACTATCCTAAGACTTGAAAACAAGAGCAGTTTTACTGCTCTAAAAGAGGATAATAAACAAAAAAAAAATGAAATTAAAATATCCGTTTAGTAAATAATTTGATTAATGCTCATAATCTAAAATGATTAAAAATTTAAAACAAATATAGAAATTATAAAAGAGAGCTAAACTATTTATGTTAATAAATATAATCAATAATCGATAATTGTATATCAATTATAGTGTACAAAATATTATTAAACACAATTAATTTAAATAATAAACACCAATATTATTAACCCTTAACTTACTGTTAATATTGTATCATGTTACACTTACACTTATTTATAGCAATATACCTTCTTTCTTTACTTTGTACAACGTTTTTAAGAACATTGAAGTTCAAAAATAGAATGTATATCTAACGAAAGTATCACGCTCACTCAAAAATCTATCTTTTATAATTAAATATCTGCCCCAGACAAATGCAATAACCGTAAAGTTTAATGTTAGCAACTATTTATCAACGCCTATAGTAATATCGTAAGGTGGTTATGTCACTAGATAGGTTAAGACCCATAAATGAAATCTTATTTAGTTCATTTTGTATACTTAGGATTAAAATGGCTTTAACAAAAATAATAAACTACATGCAACGTAGGCTTTTATTGGTACATGTAAATAAATTATTTGACAAGATAAATAAACTTGAAGTTATGCGCTAATAAATTATCAAAATAAAAAAAATCCGGACAATTCGCTTTGCTTTATAGTAAGGTTTTGAGTGAATCTCACCACTGAGTAAGACTATGTAATGAATAAGTTAAATTCGAAATTAATAATGAATCATTGCATACGAAAAACATTTCTGATTAGATATCCCCGCACAACAGCACCAAGCAAATAAAATATGTGAGTAGTGCATCAGCATCACTCACATTTTCTTGTCTCGCAGGCAAAAAACTTCACTCCACCACCGATGATTTTTGAATTCTTTTGTTAATGTGAGTAGTGCATCAGCATCACTCACATTTTCTTGTCTCGCAGGCAAAAAACTTCACTCCACCACCGATGATAGGCTTACTTCTTTATAAAGGTGACTTAAAATATAAAATATTTAAATTTAGTCAATAAGTAACGGTTATATACTTTTTGATCGGTATTTAATTCAAAATATGTATCGTGTTCACAATAATACCTTACAACAATTTACCTGACATAGACACTAGCAACCAATTAATCATTTTTCAGTATAACAAAATAAGTACTAGGGTATAAGATAAATTTGATAACTAAAAATACATTGAAATGTTTAGATTCTTAAGGGTTATTAAGGACTATGAATGCAAAATGTTGAACAATAGTATTTATATTTTGTTTTTTACAACATAAAACAACTCTTAGATACGTATATATTACATCAACATTTACTTATAAATAATTTGTATAAATATAAGACAACTTCGAAACACAACTCATGATTTATGAACTGATTTTTTAATATAAAAACAATATTCAAAACGACAAATATTATTTCAGCAAATATGTTATACACAAAACAAACTTACTCTTATGTATACACAACCAGTAACGACATATTAGCCAATTTGGATCGTAACATTTAATAGTTATAAATACAATTAAACTAAGGAGCAAGGATATGAAAATGAAAATAATTCTAAAAACGAAATTTTAATTTTAAAAAGAAATCATGTTTATGTTATACATTGGAAACCAGAATTAGAATACTAATGAGTCAAAAACAATAACTATGATATTGTTGGATCATATTTTTTAAAAAAATAACACAATTATACAAACTCATAGCCACGAATAAATTATTAATATATTTTCAAATAATAATAATGCTGATCAAAAAGAAAAAAAACACACAGCATGATTAACCAAGTATGCTCGCCTCGTTTCTGTTCGCCTAGTTATCTTTTAACAATGCATTTTGAAATTATTCAGTATACCAAATACCTATTACGTTTTTTTATGTACTAAGAATAATAATGGTTCCGCATATTATAAAATATATTATAAAATATATTATAAAACAAGTATCCATATTACCAAATATTACACTTACTATATTTTATTTTATATTTTTTTATATTTTATATTACATGTTACTTAGTGTATTGACATTTTACTTAATTTTATCTTATTATGCATTGTTAATTGTATTGTTATACTATTAGTACCATTATCATTATCACTATTATAAATACTATACGTCTATACGCTTGACACAAATAAAAAAAATATTAAATATTAAATAGATGTAATTTTTAATCAAGTTGTTAATATTATACTCCGATAATGCTTTCAAATTCTCAAATTGTAGCAAAAGATTATTGATTAAATCATAATAGCCCCATATCTTCCGTATGTACTTAATATTAGCTTTGACTATAATTATTGGTACTTAAAGTTTATTACCTAACTCAGAAACTACTTACAATTGGCAATAAAAATTGGATTCTCATTTGAAAAATAAAGTTGTATCACTTCTTAAATTGCATAAAAATTCCAAACATCTGAAAATATGATCCTTGTTAAGAAGATATGCTTAAGAATTATAAATATCAATATTTAAATAAATTCATTGTTAAACCAATAAATGGGGATAAGTATGAGGTAAAGCACTCTGTATATAATATTTCAATTGTTCACTATAACGATAATAAACTGATATAGATTAAACCCGATAAACAAACACACACACATCCTGAAATCCATTTGGATTATTCGACAGTTCTATGAGAAATTCTCAAATTCAAAGAGGTTCGATTGCTTAAAGGATTACCGTTTGACTATTAAATTATACACAGAATGGTGTGTACAGACAATCGAGTTTACTTATCATCAAAATTCCGTAACTATTGCATTAACTATTAAGTAGCTAAAGCTTGTGTTATTTTTTCTATGGATAAACTATAAAACTTCCTGTGTTATTAACATACTCAGGCAGTACACAATTTACACATCCGTTTGAATATTGCATGGCGAATAAAGATATTTAGATTTACATATTATTAATGTTATAGTTTTATAGAAAATTAAAAAATGATTACCAAGGTTAAACTTTAAAACAAGATCACATCTACAATTTTTATTTTTATTTTTATTTTTTTTAACATTAAATCATCTTTACATTATATAAATACACTTAGCATGTATTATATTTTGTAGTATATTTTTATCTAAATAATAGAATTCCGGTTTTAAAAAGTTTCCAAGAAAATTTAATTTCCAATTTTTTTCTTTTAAGTTTCCTATTACGCGTCTTACCCCTGTGAAGATTTTACTTAAAGTATATTTAAAAATAACAAATATAATAATAGAGTAGACACACAGGTTACAAAATAATTGTATATTTTAGTGTGATCTGACTTCACCAAGTAGCGGATTCACTGTAGTTTGTATAATATAATATTAAACACATGGAAAAAAAGGGTAAACCCGCTATTATTTATAAAATCTTTCAACTCGCTGAGAACATAAAACATAATTTCATTAAATAATGCGTATTGTTATATAAAAATGTAGATTGATGTATTAGTAAAAACAAAATCCATGGGTTTTTCCACTTCATTTTATGACATATAATATGTTTGCAGTGTATTTAAATACTTAACACGTGTTAAATTTATGAAAGTAAACATTTAAACAAATCCCGTGTATAATCTAATATACTTATAAGTTATAATACATACTTTTATTAGTATTTCCCAAAAGATTCATGCTTATGATTTTAAAATACACATTAAAACATCATATTTGAACTTTAATACTTTCAATGTCATTGGTTTAGATGATTTGAATTCTAAATGAATATCTAATTATATCACAATATAAATTATATATTTTAAACTATAAATTATTTAAGACGTGATAATAAAAGTATAATAGATAATATTTACAACTTTATTATAAATTTATAAAGTTTTTAACTTTTATATTAAAATCAACTACTTCTTGATAAATATAAAACAAGTAACTTAATTAAAAATAATAGTTTGATAAGTAACATACAATATATCATTAATTAAAAATGTAAATAATTATACTTTAGATTGTTTATAAAAGAAACATCGTTCATTTTTCATAAAATATGTCCAGTTAGTAAATATATGATAACATAAAAAGGAACTATCAAAATAATAGAATTTAACATAAGAAAAAACCAAATCATTTTATTGATTTTTAATTTTCAATTTATTTATTAAAGTAATACTTGTATATATTTAAAAATAAGAAATTTTGTGTACAGAATCAGTATAAAAATTTAATGTATCTTCTAACAACAAAAAAAGCACACTACTATAAAATTGATTGTTTTCTAGTTTTTAATCCATTCTATGTTTGTATATTTAAATTCGTTTTTAGATATTGATTTTAAAAATAATGTGTTTTTCTTTGTAATTTTTTAGGGCACAACTATTGCTTTATTTTCCTTTTTTATGAAAAAAATTAGATTTTCATTGATATTAATTACAGATATTTTTCCAATGATTTAGCATGAATTTTATAAAAAAGTTTAATTTTTCTTTTGATATCAAATTTAAAAATGTTCAATTAAAATGTTTTAATTAATTTTAACCTGAATATGAATATATTACACTCGCATATTCTAAAATTTAAAAGTAAGAATAAATGTATTATTTATTACTATCATGCATTTGATATTTATAAACATAGGTACTCTAGGTAAAAGTATTTTTTAAATAATGTTTAACTCATATAAATTTTAAATTCACTAATAAACTGAAATGACAAATCACAGACCAAAATATAACATTATATAACACAATATTGTTTGTTTAAAATTTTAAATACCTACATAGTGGGTAATTTATTTAACTAAGCGAATAATTCAGCGTGCTTATCGACAAAAGTTCATTAAAAATTAAAATTAAACAAAATCGTTCGAAAGTGAGCCCTGAGCATATAAGTGGTATTATAGCTAACCAAATCCAAAGTACGTCTAATCCCTGTAAAACATATAATGCTGCAAAACTTGTTTATAAGTTAGCATTGTTTTCAAAAAGTATAAATTGTAGTTATCTTTCGATATCATAATTTCAGATGCTTTAGATGCAGACTTATAGTTTAACGCCTTCTCCGATGGTCTAAGGTTCAATAAATAAACCACTTTACCGTTGGTCATTTACTGTTTCCAATAATTGAAATCAGTCATTTCGTGTCAGTTATCAAACTCTAAAAATGTCGTAGAAAATCATTGTAAATTAAGTATTAAAAAAAAAAGAAAGATTTTTCAAATTTCCCAGCCCCCCCCCCTCACTAAAGTACAAACAATTCTAGCTATACGTGACCGCACGCCTTCTCATTTGACTTGTAAACTAATATTCGCAACAAAAAAAACATCAAGATACCCACGAACCTTGTTACGTTAGGATATCATATTATTTAAAGTGTATCAATAGTACCTACAGTGTACTATTGTGTCATACATATTACATGGCATAATATGATGCCACGAAAGGTGTCAAACCTCATTCAAGTAGGTACTTACTCGGGTAATGTGATACAATCAGAGTAAAACGCAAACAGCTTTACTGTTGTACTCTGAACGTGACATTAAGCGTGCACGTATTGTCATTCAGGACGTGCGATGGTTACATTCGTTATTGGCGTTATTGTGCACGGCAAGTATGGATCTCGTGTTTATTATCATTTTTACTTGACGTACTGTTTCAATATCGAATTGAATTGACAACGCAATGGACAACGACATCATTTAATTACGCAGAAACTAGAATGCGGCGGTAAGCATAATATTTTGACTGTGTATAATAATTTGTGATACCCGTTCAAACCAGAGAATAATATATTGACTATATGTCCTGTGTTAGGATAATTACAGGAAAAACGAATACAATGACGATATAATTATGAGATAATGTTAAAAACAAAAACCCCCATTTTGATACTTATTTGGTATAATTAATTTAAATGTAGATGTAATATACGTAGTATAAAATATAGTGTTGTATTTTTATTTTTACTAAGTAGTATTCGTAAACCCAAATTATATCGGTTACTCGCGGTATCTGAGTATCTGACAAATTATTCAGGTATATCTTTTTTTCTGTTATACTTATCTGTGTTCAGGTGCCAATTCGAATGCTTAGATACCTAGATATAAAAAGGTATCTATTAATATACAGTTATATTTATTTTAGTTTCCTTTAAGTCATTTTTTAGTTACCTACCTAACAATTTTAACACGTAGTGTTTAAGCGTGAAAATTTTAAACGACCACGGAGAAAAGGAGCCTGCATGGCAATTTAGTTTTAAAACACGTTTATTTACATTTTTATAGTAACCATAAAAATCCAGAATGACACTTAAGCGAAAAAAAGTATAATTTTCAAATGACAAAACGAATAACCAAGATGCCGAAGAAAACTTGTCGACTCAGAATAGTTTTATTACTTTTTTTCTTTAATACTTACCCTTACAACCTTGTTTTTTCATGTTGGATATTTTTCTACGATTTTCCAACAAGGAGAATTCCATTAACGGTTTGGACCCCTCGTGAAAGAAGTAATGCATACACATATCATACTATAATCATATCTTATATGACAAATACGATTTATTGAGCATAATAGAGAAGAGCTTTTTGTATGTAAATGAGCAGGAAAATAATATAAGTAAGTGGATGGTTTTTTTCGACCGCCATCCTTTGTAAATGTGTATTTAAATGTTATTTTTTGATAATAAATTAAAGATTTAATTTTTTTGGGAATTTTTATGGATTATCAGATTACCTGAAGAAAATAAACTAATTATAAGTAAATAAGTATGTAAGTATAATACTATGTACAATATACCTATATATAACTATACACCCATGTATAAAACTATATTATCAGGATTGTATATTCATGGGAAATTTCATTCCAATAAACCACTCATTGATTTCGATCTTACATTTAAAAATATATCAAACTAGCTTTATAACGACAATGCAAGCGGAATCGATCAGAAAATTGCCTCGTGTGACGTTTTTAAATTTGTGGATCTATACATCTGTTTTGTCATATACGTGCTGCATCCAGATTCCGTAGCGCAATGTAGACTATAATCAATGATTATACTCTTTACTAATACACATGCTCATTTAGAACTTTAATAATGTATGCCATGCAGGAATTAAAAATAAAAACAAAATAGTTCTACGGACCCACAGGTCAACATGATCTCGAGTCTGATAACTAGAACAACAAGGGCGGAGAGTGGTTTAACAATAGCGCATTGCTGATATAATATATATGTAAGTACTATGTGTTTACGGACACAAGCTTAACGCATCTATTAAGATTTAACTGATGAGTACAGCAGTTTAAATCATCATAGCTTTGAAATCAACTCTAATCATAAATTAAATCAATGGCAATTTAACCCAACTGAACTTTCTCAAAAGAACCAACGAGGTCTGGGATCCAGAATAATGGGCAATATAACGTACTACACTAAAATTATATTGCGTGTACAACTGAAACGATTTCCCGAGGAATCTACGAGACTATAATCTAAATTGTAATGTGGGCACTATGTTAAAAATAAAAGTCCTATATAGTGGCCACCATATAATAGCGCTAACCAACCTGAAAAATAACACATCACTTAATCGTATGTAATAGTATATGACAATAAATATTAGTATAGGTTCTTACTTTTTCTCCATACACTGGGCTGCTGCTGTTTCATCTAACGAAACGAATAGCTATGGCATGTAGTTGAGTTTCATGACCATTATAAGCTCTCAAAGATCGCTACTTCCCCTATTACCATTGTGGAAACGTACTAAAACGACTATTCGACAACTTATAGTTCCGGTCCATACGGATGAGAGCAATGTAGTAACTACTTTTAAATTAAACAAAGTGTGTTGATTGGCAGACTCTTAATTAACTATTAACATCTATTAATTATTTTCCAAGAATATTTTTTTTTCATACAAAAACTATATCGATTTTTTTTTCTTTTACAATTATTATAGGTAGGAATAAATATATATTTTATTTATTGTAGAGCCATAACTATAATAATTGGTAGTATGTTTATTGAAAAAATGTTTTATTAGTCTTTTCCCAGTAAGTTTTATAAATATCAATAAACTTACGTAATAAGTTACGACTAATAATATCATAATACACCTATGAAAAATCATAACAAAAGAGTAAGATAAAATATATATTTATTCTATATTTTCCGCTCCACCAAATACTATCTAATGATGTGCAAAACATTAAGCATTGTGCATACATGGTACAACAACAAACTAGGCCTCCAATATTTATTATAAATTATTTGACGGATATATAATGAGTCTAAAATATTTTTCACCAAACAACGATCTTTGTATATTCTATTACCTATATATTTTACATTCCTAAAAACATAAAGACTTTTAAAGTCCATTAAAATATGAAATATTTTTTTAATTTCAGAATGTAAGTAATGTTCGTAATAATAATATGAATAGGTACCTACTTGTTTTTTGTTGCTAAAATATACGAATTATAATAATGTAATATGTACCTATAACGTACATTTATTTTATTATACTATTGTTCAACGACTAACGTGAATAGTCATCCCGATTCATAAATAATGTAAAATTTTACCCATTGGCCATTTCACGAAATGGGTAACTATGCATCCACATGTTTAGGGAGTAACAAAATCACAATAAAATATAAATACAACTAAAACATTATCACACATGTGTACAATACTGTGTATGGTACAGTGTACATAATTATATTGACAATAATCATTCCTTAAAAATATAAATTTATTAAACAGTAAACAATTTAATATTACAACCATATTCAGTTGCCGAGTAGGAAATATAAATTATTGTAATTCACCTTTTGTTATTAATACAAATATATTATTGCAAAAAAATACATCATTGATTTTGATTATCACTTTTTAAGATTACAAAAATACATATGAAACTGTAGGTGTTATAAAAAATTCCATCCAGTGTTAGCCAACAGTATTTTACGCATATAGTAATTTTCAATTAACATCATTGAATGGAACAATATTATATTTAAACGAAGTAATAAACTAAATAGCAATCAATATACGAAGCATATTTTTCATAAGACGGCGCATTGTATATGCAATTTTAATACTTGCGATATTGTTGAAAGCATTTTACGTTGATTTTGAAAAAATGGTGCCTGTCAGTTATAACTTACCTTGTCTTTGCAAATAAATAATTTTAAATTGTACCTAACAACGCTTATACAATTAAAAAATAATTATATAAAACTATTATGTGCAAGTCAAAAGGTCGATAAACACAAAACACCGATATCCGATTACCTCATTGCCAGCTGTTTAGTGATGCGAATATACCTAATTAGTAATTGTTCAAGCGAGTAAATGTTGACATTCGCCAAAATGCAATAGTTTGCCATAAGTTATAACAAAACCATCTTCATAATAAAAAACATTTGTACAAATTTCACGCTTAAATAGTTATATTTAATTTTGAAAAATTGAGGTTTTTGAAATTACAGATTTTGTTTTGGAATAAAATATTCTTAAGTTATAGAGTTGTTTAATGAATGAATGAACGAAAATACTTGTCAGAAAATATATATATTATATTATAATATATATTTTAATTGACAAAACTTTTTCTGTTCAAAGTTATGGCGTGTTAAGATGAATACAGCTAAAAGTGTATAACTAATAGGAGTTAAAAGCTTTTAATTATATCCTTTATTACAAATAAATTGTATACTATTTACCAACAGAAAACTTTTTTTATTCATGTATAAATACATTTAATTTTCTACCAACAACCAATTGTTTGTTAGTACATAAAAATAATTATAGTATAAGAACCATGTCCCCGATGTAGGGTGATTTATTAAATATGAACAATTCTATGATCAATCTTTGATTTTTGGATAGTATTAATAATACTTTCATCCTATGACAATAATGTGTTTTACAAGCATTGATAATGACAGTAGTGTTATAAAAAATAAAATAATTAACCGACCATTTAGAGTTTCTTTAGCTACCGCTGTCATTTGCTCATTCCATTTTCCAATCGTTATATCCAACTCGTTTGTTAAGATCTCAACAAAGTTTATGTGGTCATTCAAAGTTTTTTCATTAGTCTACTAACGGGTTTTATTAAAAACAATATTTAACACTGGTCACTAGAACCATAAACCTAACTTTGATCAACGTTCCAAATTTCTAATCTAAAAACTTCCTATAAATATATATCAGTATTAACTATTAATTCTATTGTGAAAGAAAAACATTTGTCATCTTGATGACTCTTTGACGATGTGACATGACAAAGGTGTATATAAATAAACCAAATAGAGCAAGTTTAACTTATTCCGTTCAAAATAAAACAGGTGCGACAGTTTCACTCTTTGATATATTTTATTATATATTGTTTTATTTTTCCTAAAATGTTAGCTTGAATCAAATAGGTGCAACAAAACGGAAAAAGACATTAATCAAACTTGGCAAAATTGTTTAATCACGAAAAGTTATATATTATAATATACAGAAAATTGATATCATATAAAACCAATTTTATTTATCTAGCTATTTTTCAAAAATAACTTTCAAACAAACAATGTTAAAATAACTGAATAAATTTGATTTGAAAACAAAATTAAGAAAAACATAATCTTTGACTAATATTTTAACACAACGGACCATACATGGTACATTGAACAGTAGAGAACAACATTTAAGACCGAGTGAGTGATGAGCACATTATTAAGGTGTAACTATAATGAATTTGAATTTATAACCAAGGTGTGCGAATTCAAATACCCAACCGTTCAAATCGGAATGTGATAATTATAAAAGTGATGAGTATTAGTCAATGAGGCCAAATACTTACAAGCAGACAAATTTACACCGCCTAAAATATCGTTCAATACGATTGGTTTGGAGAAATAAACTACTATATATTTAATACATGAAACCTTTTAACTTTACGATTTGTTGTGTGTAAAAATAATAAACACTGCGCGGAAAGCACATCGTTCGATTTTACTGTCAAACTACCTATGTAACTCATATTCACGGGTTATCTCTTTGTGTAAGTTTTAATCTAACTTTAAGGATTCAATTTAGTATTCAATTTGTTTGATTTCGAGTGTCTGAGTAGAGCGATGAATGAATTAGTTCTACAATAATTAGGGTATATGTCTTTTTTATAAAATGTTTTTTCTATGCCTGTCCGACACCACATTTACAGCAGTGCAGATCAAATGTACGAAACCCTCAATACTCTACTTAATAATCTTGAAAACATAAATAGAAAAAAACTGAAATATTCACGCAACACTGATTTTTGACAAAAACAGATTTTGTTTTATTTAGTTATATTTAAATACGAAAAACCGTAGATACTTTAAAATATCATAAAATATTTTTATTGGCATATAGATATGGTATGATTTTAAAAACATTTTTTTTTATCTTTTGGAACTATTTATACATTTGAAATGCTTGACTTTTTTTGTTTTTCCATATAATTGTTGACACAAAAATATATGATGCGTTAAAAAACTTGAAAATTTAATTTAAATATTCTCATAAGTTGTTCTTTCTAGATTTCAAAAAAATATGTTAAGTACTTGTACAAGTATAAAGTCATATTATACTCATATTCATCCTTTATGGGCATTTAAGGAAACAATTTGACGACATAATATTTTCAAATTTCAAACATATAATTACAATTCGTCCTTAAACCGTTTTCTTATTTACTTATTATTCCAAAAATAATAATTATAAATACACTAAACATCTCACTATTACTTAAATTATCTTATACGTTAATTCACAGTTAAGCTTTCAAAATATTTAAACTAATTTTAAACTACTTATAGGCTTAACAATTTTAAAAAACTTTAAGCTAGTTCAAAAAGCATGGAAACTTAATACGAAATGTCTGATTAATCGTATTTATAGCAGTTAAAAAATATCAATACACATTATAAAATACTTTTTTATAAACCATTGAAATTCGAATTTTGTCAGAATTGGCTACCTATCTAGACAAAAATGAACAATTTTTATAGTTATTATATTTTAATTCAAAAAATATCATTATAGAGACTTGAAAAATGTTACCATTAGACATACCTTTTTTCTGTACAAAAATATTTAGAATAATATCTAAATAGTCTAAAATAATATCTTATATCTATAAATGGAATATTTATTCCAAGAACTTTTTTACACAATTCATCATTATTATTTACTTATAAGTTAATCACAGTAGCATAATGATTTATATTGTATAATATAATATGGTATCATATTCTTATAATATATTATATAGTAATTATTATACAACATATGCGATGTTTTTGGTAAAAATTAGTAAAACTTTCAGTAATTTTTAGTAATAGTAATATAAATTAATTATAAAATATTCTTATACATAGTTAGAGGCTAAGAAACCGTTTCCACTCAGAAACGTTTTCCGTTTGCAATAATTTATTTTTAATCTCAAATTTAACACATCCATTACAGTGACTTACTCAATGATGAGGTTATACTCGAATTTACTATACAATAGATCGACTTCCCCGGCTTAAACAATTTTATAATTTATGTAGAATTAAAAATCCTTTTGTCGTATTGTCATGTTTAGAGCTTCAGACTTTGCTGTTCAATTTAATCTCTGTTCACTATAATTGAGTATTAACTAGGTACATCTAATAGGTATAAATACTACAAATAGTAAATTCAATTTCTCTGTCGTCTTGGAGACGCGTAAAGAAAGATCGAAGAACAAAACTTCTCGAAGATACGAGAAGACAATCACGATAAAATTCTCAAAATCCTTATACTTATTTTTACAAACAACATACCTAGTCAAATCGTTTTTTATATTTACCAAAAATCATTATAACTGTACAATATATTATTATGATTCATAATAAATAGCAAAAATATCTAACACGTTATGACGACGAGTCCTAATAACTATTAATTATTCAAACACTATAATATATAATATATAATTATATACTCTGAAGACACACAATTCATGACGCGTTGCATTTGACAGTTCTACAAGATTTCAATCATGTTAAAAAAAATCTAAACATATTTTGACAGAGTATGAAAAACATGAAGCACTAAAATAAAATTCGAAATGACAAACATTATGAACTGCAAAATTACATTGAATACGATTCAAGTATTAACTGAAATTAATAAGACACGATTAGTTTGCACATATTTTCGATATTAGTCAAACGGGTTAGACAATTCAACAAGTATTAAAGATGTCATATTTATTGAGAATGGTTGGCATGCGTCACCACAACGGATGGGAGTTTAGCAATTGATAAGACTCAGACATATTATATCCTTGCTGTATACCAAGGACGTAACTCTTCTACCCTCAAAAGCAATACAATCAACAACGAAAAGGTATATGCATTTTATTTTCCATTATTCTCAAGCCACCTTAATAGTATACATTTATTATGTACGATTTAACTTCCCTCACCGAATGACCGAGTATCGTCGTTATACTAATTGTTCTAGACGAGTATTACCCAAATGCATATAATACATGATGTGTTTAAAAAACAAACCTTCATACTTCCGGCTCCTGAGCATAATGACTGACGATCAAAGTAAAATAAAATAAATTGATTCTTAATTTTTTTTTTTTTATCTTTATTTAAAAAGCACCTATCGTATGTAATAACTCATACCAACGATACGGTAGGTTTTCTTGTAGGTCCACTATAGGTACACTATACGAGGTGTCCTTTTACTACATTATATTATTTTCATTTGTGTGCCCCCGAGTGTTATTTCCGGCATAGGCCGATATAAGTTCGTTCTTTGAATCTCGATTGGCTCACATCCTTCCCCGTGTTTCCGACCTGAGTACATTGATTTCGACTGGAAATCAATCGCGCGTAGAAATGGAGGTTGCTACGACACGGGGCAAACAGTCCGTTTCTTTCTGCGTCTCGACAGTGTGTTGCAGGAAATCGTCGGATGCGAAAAAAAGGAGACGTGTTGCAGATGATAGGATATTGTATTATATATTACACTGTCTCGGCACACTCTATATATACGAATGGAAAATCGTGTTTTTGTCGGCCATTGTGTGTATTATTATAGAACTACGCCACACTCGCGTAACTATTATATATTACGTAGTAGGTAGGTGTACGCGTCAACTTCTCCGATAATATTACAGGAAGGTAGGTAGGTCGTATAGGTACCTCGTTGTGACCGTTCATAATAGCTATATATATGACTTTTGGAGTTCGTGGATTAAGTACATATATCATACGCGAAACGAAACGACCTCATACATAAATCTCATACTATGAACTGCATAAAAAATAGTGTACACAAGCGTGCGCATATACAGTATTATATTATAATATTTTGTTGTATATCTATATATATATGTACATATTCTCCCAACTGAAGTGGCATATATTATCCAAACATGTTGCATAATGGCTTATGGCGGCGATACTGCGGTAGTGGGTGTAAAAGATTCACCGTGGAAAATAAATAAGTTCGTTGCAGCGTGCATAATATCATAATCTCGGAACACATACACCGTATGACTGTATGCGCCTACAGGCACCTGTATTATTATGTTTATATAAATGTGGAGATATACTGATATGCCCTATAGATCCCTACAAAGCATATTATTACTGCATTGCATTAGTGGACCGAACGATTTCGACTTGATAAGATTCGTCATCTCCGTGTGATGCGCATTATCGGTACACATGATTTTAATCCAGAACGTTCAGCCTACCCCGATCACTCCCGTAGGGTTTTAACTCCTATGGACATTGATGTCCCTCTCCTGGTATTTATCTATATAAATATTGACAGTTGTCACGTGTATGCGTGGTAAACGAAAACAAAGTCACAAATATAATTATTGATTTCTGCATCAGAAGACCACGCACGGAGTCGCTCTCGACAGTATTAATATACACATTGACAGTTGTTTATTAAAATTAAATACATTTCGTTGGATGTATCCAAACTGTTATATGTATATGCGCCCAACATGGGTTCCTCCCATTATATATATATTAATATATTATTGTGTTGAATTTGTGGAGCAAAAAATTTCAACTTGAAAAGTTTATTACCTATCACATACATTATATTGTTTAACGTCCACCCACCCGCTTGTTTGCCTTTTGAACCTTATGAATATCAGTTGTATACCCGTCAGTGTTTAGACATGTTTAGTAAAGTTAAATAAACGTCATCGGATAGTTCACGTGTGAGCGGGTAAATAAAAAAAATCACAATTTTAATTTATTTCTGCATCCGAATACCGGACTGCGTCCATTTAAATCGGAAATGTCTATCGACTTTTTCTACGCATTACCACGACACATGGGTCACAGGATACATGAAAACAAATCAAACATTTAGTCTTACGAGGTGTGGAGACGTCCTATAATAGTTGAAACTCGGAGGTCGAGAAGGGTAATATTATTGTCCAGTGTGGTGGAAAACACTCAACGAGGAAGATGGGGCGAGGTGAAATGTCCGAAAATCCATTATTTTGGTGACGCACTCGCTCGTATCACCGCGTGGCTAATACGAGCAAACAGCATTTATGGTGTAGCTTTCGCTTTTGGTGTTTGGCATATTTTGTGAATAATTAATGTAATTTAAAGTTTCCTTAACGTATTGAAGGCACCACTAACTATTTCTAAATTACATTAGAACAAAGTATGCAGTCGTTATGGTAGCAATAAATAATAATACCAAATACCACTACTAAATGTCTATATATAACAATATTATATAGAACGTACACTGCAGGTGCCTTATTTGGAATAGGTACATTTGACCATAATATATTTTTGTACAGCAATAGTGCAATACATAATAATATTGAGATTATTTTTTATAAAAACTTTGAATCCTATTGTTTTTATGAAGCATTATTGCATTTGTATTTCATAGGTATTTAAAAAATTTTAAATTTAAAAAAAAGTGTGTGCCCTTTAAACCTGCAGACGTTTATGATTTCAATACTATGTCAAGTATTTTGGTATGAAAATAATATTACGATCAACACATTTCTTACGGATCAAATAACAGATTATAATTATATAAAATAATAAACTCAATTAACAGATTATAATTCGTTGTACCTAGTTAACTCGGTTGCACAATTTCGTATTCAATAACGCAATAGGTGTAAAGAAGTTGTATAATCTGTATAAATATATTATTATTACTTAATGGTAAAGCTAGTATTCAAAAAAAAAAAACATGTCATAACGAACGAAGGAATAAAGTCAATAGTTTAAGAAGAACAAACCGAGGTCCACTTCAATTGTTTGTCAACAAAGTGTAAACATTGCATCCAAGATGGTTCAGTTTACCTTTGGAAAACATTCCAAGGGTTTGAACCAAATACAAATGTTGCTCGCTATTACATTTAGCATTTTTTGTAAACATCCATTTGAGAAAAGTGTACATAATATATGTGTGTACAAAATATAGTATACTAATACTTGTTTCATAGAAACTTAACATAGGTAATATTTAACTGAATTCGTGACAGTACGTGGTATAAATGATGGTAACCCAATGTATTCATCGAGATCTCGCAGAAAATGAGTAGGATGGCGACAATTTTCTTCTAAAAATAGATACCTACCACTGTTAATTTTCCTCAAAAAAGAAAAAAGGAAAGGTACCTACTTCCTTTTTTCTTACCTCCTATTTTTTGGACTAGAACCATGTCTATTTTCCTCCAAATTTAAAAATTATACACCTTTTAAACTATAATAAACGGTTAGTAACATTATAATTTATAGCAGATGTTTTTCCTATATTTTAGCCGACAACAACAGCCTCAATTGTTGTGTACGGCATTAACAGTCGATAATTTCACAACTTTGATTAAGCAAAATATTAAGATATAAGCACACACGCGCACTGGTATTTATTTGTTGATAGGACAAAAATAATATTGGTAGATACCTATTCATTTAGTCTTCGTGAAAATACAGAAACTATTTTGAAATAAATAATTTGATTTGCATTCTTATAAATTATAATATTATAGTAAATATTTTATATAGCCTCCTACTATTATAGGTCGTATAGATACAGGTAATTACAAAATTAATGATGATTTGTAAAATATTATATTTCAATTTGAAATTATTTCAGTTCTAATTTATTATAAACATCTATATTTTATATTTTTAGCACAATGGTTTTTAATTTTAATTATTTTCGTATTTGATGTTTGTACATAAAAATGTATTTGAAAATATTCTCGGCAAAAATATAAAAATTATAGGTAGGGTAACAATTTCTTATTTTAATAATGAAGATTTTTCTCATTTTCGGACAGGGCAGGAAAATTGCTAGTTAGTTGATGTTTCCGGACGGTGATGCTAAAGCGCAATGAACAATAATGAAACTCTGATCGTTTTGTTATTATTGTATATTGTTATGTAATCATCGCGTAAAGATAGACAAAAGGATGACGGTTGGATGGTGGCGAACCGTCATTAATGTTAGCTTCAATATATAGAACTATTTTGTAAAGTTAAAGCTCAGCTCCGATTTAATTACATTTGTGGTGTAATATAGATGAGAAACAATTAACGACCTTACTATTTATTATTGTTATTAGCTATTGTTTTAGTTCTTATAATTCCGATGATGAATTAGAAAATACGAAACAACTAGGTACTAAATCTTGCGCACGCACGTTGCTAGTAGCAAATTAATTCAAAATAAAATATTTCATATTTTTCTCTCATTTAATATTTGACCAAGGAGCGAATTATAAATATAATGATTAAATAACCCGACCAAAATAATGGTTCAGATGTCGTCGTATAAGGTAGTATAACGTCATAGCACAATAATAACACACAAAATTAACATTTATAGTTTATCCCCATTGGCGTGTTTATAGCTTTTTGGCGGTACCTCCCTATACCATCACCACCCTCCCCCTCCCTACATACAACCCATCGCCTACACTGTTGCCAAACAATATTTCAAAGCATTCCATTTAATATAAGATCACCATTATCACGTGATTTAACCAGCGCCTCTATAAATCTTGCCACCGGGCACAGGTGATCCACTGGAATGCTACCCTATGAGGCCATGAATACAAACGACAGCGCAATATTTATACGACGGGCATTAAAATGTTTCGTGCAGGTCTCGACTGTTGATCGCCTATATTATATGTAGCTGGGTGTTTGGTGCAATGTCGTTATTTTTTCTAATATCTTTAAATATAGCTTCGTAAGTAAAAATGTTTTTAGTGGATCCTGATTAATTTGATGATATTAGATTCTGATATCAAGAGACGAATGTATTGATTTTACAATATTGTATATTTATTTATTTATTTATTTTTTGTGTTTCTGTCATCACGTTTTGGGACAGTAAAAGTGCTTCGATTTTCTTCAACATTTTTTCCAGCATCTCTGCCGGTAGGAAAGTGAATCTAGTTGGTACTTTAGGGGGTCATAATAACCAATTGTCTTCAAAAGTGGCAGGAAAAACAAACAAAAAATTAAGGAAAAACTGGCATTTTTACGGAAATCCGTTTTCGACAAAATCGATATTGGTTTTTGATGTAACTTTAAAAAAAAATGTCTTGGATAAATAAAATGTTCACTGAATGTTTATATTCGAATTTTCTATAAACCATACAATTTTAAAAATATTTTGACTCGTATTAAACTATTTATAGGCATATGAAATGTTCGATTATTATTTGTTTTTATTTAACTAATGTCGATAAAAAATGTTTCGCTCGGTCAAACAGCTTGAAAATCTAATACAAAGCTCCTGATATATATTCACAATATCAGTTGAAAATATTAAAAATACATAGGCATAATATTTTTTTATAAGCATTTTCAAATTTTTACAAAATTCATGTCATTCAAAATTTACAAATAATTATAGTTTTAATGTTTTTAAATTTACAACTCTTATAGCTAAGGGTTCAAAATATAAATCAAAGTTCTAGGGTAGGTTTTTCTGTAACCAAAAAATCTAAAAATACACAAACATAGTTTTTTTTTTTAGTTTTTATATGTTCAAATGTGGACGGATTTACATGTTAAATGACCAAGAATAATGATTTATGTTATTTTGTTGTAAATTAAAAATACTATTCATGGGTACTTGAAACTTTTAAAGTATATTATTATATTTTATATACACAATGATTTTCAAATGAATTTTTTTAGGTAAAAATGATTTTAATCTACAGCGTAGTACTAATGCTTAAACTAGTAAAATAAATTACTTCATTCACATTAATATCATCAAATATACTAAATTACTAAGTTATTATATAGACTGACAGACCTTCGTCGCTCAGAATTGTTTTTCGTATACATTTTTTATATCATTGAGTTCAAATTTAACACCATCCATAACAGTGATCCACTTTTAACCTACTATGTATAGCAGAGTGGCATCTACCTAACAGTATTTTTTTTAATTTTAATTTTTTTTTTTATTGTTTTTATCGCATTAATCAAGTTTTTAAAACGTTTTCCACAATTTATTTTTAAAGAGAACGTAAATATTGTAGCAGAACATTTATTGTTAAAATAAAAACCCAAATATAGAGCACATAGTTTTCAGTTGTTTTAGAGCAATTATTTTTAATATATATATATGATTAGTGGACCGAGTAAGACGTTCGTCGAATGTTATTCATAAATATTTAGTTTTTAGTGAAATGGGTATTTGTATAATTTTAAAGGTTGCATTTGAAAAATGACTATTTACTGATAAAAAAGTTGTATACAGTTTTAGTTTCATTAACTTAGAAGCGTAATTTCGTATACCAATCGCCCAGGTTTAAATGTGACAGTAGGACATACTGGGTCATATACTTGGATCTTTATGTGGTTGTAATCTCATACAGATCTCCTACTTTATTGTCAGCATTCCTAGTCTGCGATGAGTATGTTATTTATAAAAGTTAGTTTATCGGAATTCACAGAAGTACAATAATTATGATAATAATAGAAAAAAGGAACCATGGTTGATCCTTGAGAAACACCACCAGGCGTTGTATTGTAGCTACGTGGGAAATATCTAATTTATCGTGAGTTGTAATAGGGTTCGTTCAGTCAAATAGGATTTAATTATTAAATAATACGAGAGGCAAGATTCATTTTATTTGAAAAATGAGACATTGGTGTCATATGCGATCGAAAGGTCTAGACAAGCAGCTGTGCAATGTTCTTTACTTTTGAGAGCTGTCGCCATTTTATACGTGAGTCAATGTACATCCGACAATATAATAATGTTTTCTAAACGGAAAACCTTACACTCTTTAGATAGATTTCATATAGCTGTGAAAACGAGGCCAGTTCCGTGATTTAAAAAAAGCGACAAGACTTCTGTGGAAGCCGAACAGCAAAATCGAGCTGTCAAAGTGTTTCCGTGTTTTATTGGTAATCCGCTCGTAAAACTGTATAGTCGCCAATCTACAATATTATTTTCTTTTGTGTTTTCGTTAAAATGCTATCATCTTAGTAGAGTTTTATCCAGTACTTTATCAGATATGATGTTTTCATTGATTTGGGATTAATGTATGACCATGTGTTTATATCTTATACTTTGTAGAGTATATACATGAATTAAGTAGATGGTATATGTAACAAAAGAAAATAAAAATCCTCGAGGAATTGTAATGTTTTTCGTAGAAACATAAGTCTTGCAATCCAAAAAAAATACACAAATACATTTCTTTTGAGATTGTGATGTAAATTTTTAATAAATAATTTAGTTCAAATATGCTTGAAATATTTAAATTCAAATCGTTTATTAATTTTTTTTTTTTATGTTTTTAACTATTTAATTTGTTATGATAACGAGTCAACGAAAACAATTTTTTATGAATGATCTAATGTAAAAATAGTTTGTTGGGGGTGTGGGGGCAATGCCCCCACGGGTCTGTTTATCATCAAATATTTGAACCCCCCTTAATATTTCACAAGATCTCCGCCTATGAGTAAACCACCAACAGCTGGTCTCATCCACCGCATTAGATGTTGCACATCAAAAAAACTAAATAATTTTGTGATATTAGATATCTATTATAAAACTGTAACAACGTTTTTTTTCAAACGAAGCTAGTTCATTTTTTATATTGTTTTAGTATTTAAGTTGTTATACATTACACTCCAATACAGTCCGACGCCTGACGCGGTAATGAATCTCCAACTTCTGCGTCGGCAAGTGACGTACATATTAAAAATCTGGTGTCCGACACAGCCGAAAAGTTATGTTATAAGTTATAAGTCTTAATGTATATTATTACAAACACGAAGCGTAATTGGATCATTCCACTCGATTTGTTTGTTTGTTTTTTTTAATTCTTTTTAATGGGCCAATATAAAATAGCTATACAGGCATAAGAAATTGGAACGAAATATAAACATTTTAATGGCAAAACGCTCGTCACACACAAACTTGCGGTATAAAATTACCCATTTGTAATCAAAGTACACTGTATACAGTAAGAATTTTCACTACAGCAAAATTTTTAACGATACCATTTTTTTTTAATGACCAAAGCACACGTATATCATGATTACGCAACACACAGCGAAGCTTATTTTTATTTCTGTTGGTTGCTTTTATTGTTTGTAACGTAAGCACGATGTGCTCCGAAATATTATAGCTGTTGAAAACCGTTGTTAAAAATAACGAAATGATCATTTTGGAATTTTGTGCCCCATTTTATATTTTTAAATTGGCATTTATAAAAAAAAATGAACATTTCGGTGTAAATGCGATCGCTGAAAATATAAAATTTTGTACAAATATAATGCAAACGTTATTTTGCTTCTATTTTAATAGATTAAAATATAACAATTGAGCCCGTCATTCAATATTGTATATTAAAAAAACCGCTATCATTATGAAATTTGTTTTTATTTTGGAGTAAAAAATAAATATTACACCTACTCAAAATCAAACTGCCGCAGTATTAAATAACAAATAGTTAACTAATAATGTATATTGATAAATTAGTAATTAATAATTATTATTATAAGATGTGTTCGATTATTCTGTTTCAGATTCGAGTGACACGAGAACGTATAGAAAACACGGAGCTCAATACAGAATGAAAACGAATATTGCATGTTACTATACATAAACGTAGTCAAAATACAATACTATATAATATTATAGATGTTAAATAAATATGTTAAAATTAATAAGATTATATTAAGTTATCTATCGTAAGTCAAATTATTTTACCACTTTGTTGCTTTCGTTTTAAATCGTATGATATTTTTTAAAATACCAATACTTTAGAATCTATCAAAACGTATTGATGTACGTATAAATCCTAATTCAAAGAACATTTTCAGATACCTATTAATTTTGTTGATGTAAATAAAAACTCGATTGTATACAATACAAAATGTTTAAATATAATAACCTTAAATTATAAATATCGTGTATAAGTACCTACTATATATATAAAGTATAAACACACATTATACATATTAATAACATTATGTAATGTGTAATATTTTCAATGCTATACAAAATTAATATATAATTAATTACAATTTCATACAATGGATAAAAATTAATGTTCAGAAATCTTAAATACTGCCAAATAATAGTTTTTACATCAGTCTTCTCATTATTTTTTATGCATGTTCACCCAAATTCATAATTAAAATTATGTCTTGAACCACCAAACTCACTTATTATACCGATAGAAAATGAATACTCTTTAAAATGTAAGTGCTCAAAATCTAACAATTTGTAATTTGTTATTTATTGTGAAATTATCATACTCATTAAGGATATTATCAAATGTACGTACCTATTCTATAATAAACATTTACATATTAACATATAATATAGTAATTTATAATACTTGTGTACGTCTATTATACCTACACTATATTTACTGACGTTGCGAGTGGAAATAATAAATAAAAATGAATATATTCTCGTAGTCTGTCACATGATTCGGGAAATAAGATCAAAGATGTTTGAGCAGTTCCCGATGCAAAAAAAAAATAGCTTGCACACAAGTATTTTCTCACCATGTTGTATTCACGGATCGTTATTGTCTTTTGGAGAAAGTCAAAAACATCTTTAACGTAGTAAACGAGACCACCGGTATAATATGTGGTTCAAATTGGTTGCTACATTACATAAATAGTACATAAGTATAAAATACAAATATTAAATATTGAACAATCTGAAGTGTGTCAACAACAGTCAAACATGTGAACATACACACAACCATGTAAAAGCGTGTATACGCAATTTATTTAAACTCTAAAATGACGATACTTTGGTACCTTGTTAAACATAAACAAAATATATTACACTTAGAGTAGTTAACTTATGGCTTTATAAAATACACCTACTCAATTCTTTTGGATGGCAAAAAACCGTTTTTTCTTTCAACTCTGTCAGAGTTGATTCTACTCCTCGGGGTGATCGCGACGAGGAGGACGCCTGCAACAGTGACACAAACATTGTTACTATTAATACTTCCATAAATAAAATATATTTTGTTTCTTTTCGTATTATGTAAGTAAGTGATGACTACAGCATTTACAGACATATTAAATAAATAAGTATAATTAATAACCACACACCCAGAATCTCATGCTTGAAACAATAACAGGTACATATTATTACCTACATATTATTTATATGCACCTACATGAACCTCTTATTTAAATCTTTAAATCATAGGAAAACATACATGTATAATATAACATAAATTTATCACTCCTCAATTATGAGGATGCTACATCCGTAATGTTGTCTCCATCTTACTAGTGAGTAACATACTAAATTTAAGCTCAGAAGTTCACCTTTATTATCTAATTTAAAAATTAGAGTGATCAACCAATTATAAAACTCAATGGTAAGAACATTATATTATATATTCGTACGTCGATTTTTTACGATAATTCAATTATTTAGTGAGTTTTGAGTACATAAAATAGGTAAAAACATAAAAATGCTCATAACTCACTAGCTGAAAAACTTAATTATCGTAAAAAACCGACGCACAAATACAGATAATAATATTCTTACTATTAAGTTTTATATTAAGTTGATTCACTCTAATTTTAAAACTAACGAAGCTAAACGTGAACTGCTGAGAGTAAATTGTCTATGTTACGCACTAGCAAGACGGAGACTACAAAGCGAGGTATCTGATAATTAATAAAAATAATATGAATGTCAGCCACAGTTGGCAACTTACTACACATCCCATACGGTAAGATTATTTATGAATTCGGAAAACCGGAATACCTTTTATATATTATTATAGACACATTTTATCACAAAAAGTTCTAGTTCATTTAGTCAATATTATTTTAAATATTTCTACAGCATTAAGAATTATGTTTACAATGCCAATACACACAGATTGAAGCTAAAAGAAGTTTTTTGAAAATAGAAATAATTAAAAAATAGTTACGGACTACAATAGCTCAAAAAGACTTTCCAGCCCTAAAATTATGTCTGTCAATTGAAAAGAAATGTTGCAAAATCTGCAGGACTGCACTATTACGGTGATTTAATGGTAATATATTCGAAGTAATGAAAAATTAATTATATATAGATTTTTTTATTCGTCTCTTTGCTTTTAAAATAAAATTATAAATTTAATAAATAATTCAAATACATGAATCATTTAATTGTTTGTACTTAACCGTAAAATTAAAAAAGTAATACAAACTGATAATTTATGTGTACATTTTTAAATGTAACAGATATTATTATCCTTTGGTAGTTTTCAAAACACTATGCACTAAAAATAATGAACACAGTATTTGAAAGGTGTGTTTTAATAAGTGCAGAACTGTGAGACGTACATACTAACGTTCTAAAATAATTATAACATATTTGATTCAAATTATTATTATAAAAAGGAATAATAATGTGTTTTTAACATTTAACTGTAGATTAGGATGAAAAGCATATCAATAATATTCTACTTGACAAATCCTAAAAACAACCATGAGAGTTACCTTTACACAATTCCTAATAATATTAATATAAATTACTTATAGTTGTTAATCCTCGCAGCGAACATATTATTAAACAAAATATTTATAAAGATAAACAAATTATTTATCAATTTACATTCCTAAATAGGTCTTGAAAATTGCCGGTTATTAAATAATAAATCGTAATATGCTTAGGATGCTACTCCTCACTTCGCCTCTATTAATTTTTCGAACACGGATCGAGTCAAATTCCTCACAAGGTGCTCACTTTTACAACTCAGTTATGAACAACTCAAGTTAGTTTAAAATGTTTAAATAATAAAATATTTTATTTACTCATGACTCATGAGTCATAACTGTTATTATTTCTTATCGTCTCACAGTCATATAACCTGTGTAATTTCAAGGTAGATATACGATATAACACAATAAGTGCCTAAAAGTCCTACATCATATTTAATTTAAAAATCTTAATCGATTTTAAATAACCAATAATATGAATTAAACAAAAAACGTTTCAAATTGGTTTAGAAATTTTAAAAAGTATCTACTTTTCAGACAATTATTTAAACCCTGTAATTATTAGGTAAGTAATTGTATTTTGAGCTTAACGAAGTATTGTTATTTGTTTTAAATATTTTTTTATATCGCCAATATATAAAACATATTAAGTAATTATGGCATTCATTTTACATCTCTCTTGTAACTTGTTACACCACATACAGTTTTAAGATTTAGGAGAAATTTAGATTAAAAATCATTATAATATGACAGTATGTTTAATGTTCGTAATAAAATTACCAACTCTGACCGGTAGATCGTTAACTTTTTAAATGATACAAGGCCGTAACTGGAAAAAAATACCGGGGGGGTCTAACATTTTTTCTAGGTATAGTTTTAGTATAGTTAAACAATATTCACCGCTAAAATGTTTCTACTTTTAAAAATTTCGGGGGGGTCCGGACTCCTGGACCCCCCCACCAGTTACGGCCTTGAAATGATAGTAGTTGGTGACAATAGTTATTTATTCCATTTTCAAAGGACAAAATAATTTATAGGTACCTGTATTTTCAGTTGTAAAATACATCGAAATTACTCAACACATATTTAAATGATAGGTTCATAGCGTGCAATCCTCGTCAGTCAAGTAATTTTTTAAGTAATCATTTGTACAATCCATTTAGCATAACAATTTAAAATATATACAAAATAAGTATAGATACACGCTCAAGTACATTAAACATAAAACACATTTCATATAATATACTAAGCAGCTAAGTAAAACAAATATACGAGTACAAGTCTACGATAACGATGATTATATTATACGAGTAGATGAACGTTTGGCAGACGTCAATAACAAGAAAATGAAACTTTTTGGTATTTTGTGCGATCACATTTTCAGAACGCAGCGCTACGTGATTTATACTCGCACAAGTATTATTCAAAATGCGTAGATAGATATTTTAGATTTGATTGGCTGCAGTCAATATCCGACAAGTACGCATAATAATATGTACATTGTATTTGTATACACTAGATTGTACAGAATTTTTGACCGCAAACGAAAACGCCAGCTTTGTACGCCAAGCACACACTCCAGCGATAAAAACGCTACCTGATTCCGAATCTTCTATTAAACCGTTTGTTCAAATTATGCGGATAGCTGCAGGGTTGTACAGAAAAAATGAAACGATCTACCAGTTCAGGGCGATGCCGACGAAAAAAATCCACAATGGAATAAACCAACCGAAATCGCGAAAAATTACATTAAAATAAAAAAGGCAGCAAAAATAAACGCGGTACTGGAATAGAAAAACTAAAAATTGCTCGTTTATAAATCAAAGCTTACTTTTTTTTCTTGTCAATACAGATTATGTGCATGGTGTACACAAACATCTTAAAATACATTTGACCTATCCACCAGTTGTTTGTAATGTATTGATTTGGTCAATTTGGTTAACAATTATAGCACCAAGATAACTTACCTATTATGCATTAAAATGAGTACAAATATGAACAAAATTTATTAAGAAATAGGATATATTTTGTTAATGTACATTTCATTTTTTTTTATTAAGAATGGTGTCTGCCTTTAACTACCTGATCAGTATAGTTAAGATTGTCCATGTTCAATATGAATATCTTGTAATACATTATTTAGATTATACATCCTGAAAGGTCCCTGAAATTTAACTATGTGTGTATTATCATATAAAAATATAAACCATTTACTTATAGAGTAATACCTAAATAAACGTGTAATATTTAGATTATCTAGTATAGTATACCTATCATTGATAAGAAGGCAAATTAGATAGGTGACCTAACCAGACTGTTATTACTATTGTAATTTAATAAATAGGTAGTTAATAATCTCAACATAATATAAGTATATAACAAATAGGTAAGTACCATTGCTACAAAATGTACAAGATATTACAATAATATTCAAATATATTTTTTCATTGTATATACACATTTGTGTAAAATGATAAGTAATTTAAAAATAATTTATGAAGTCTAGTAAATTAAATTTAAAAAAATGTTTTACCTATTTATTTTTCTTTAATACATTATTAATTCGTTAAATCTACTAATTGTATATTATCTAAAATAAAATGTAAATAAAACTTTAGTAACTGTATACTGAACAAGGGTAGTTAAACAATTGTTTAATCATAAGCTTTCTATTGTAACCTTAATAATATATTGTATTTTATTGTCGACTCTTCTATCTTAATAAAACAGTTAAAATATATTAAATACTTACTAAGCTAGTTAATTTTCAATAGCTCATGAATAAATGTTCTCCGTTGAATAGTTTAATTCATTTTAAATTCAATTAGAAAAAATGTAGATACTTATTACTTTGATTACTAAGATCATGAGTGCATAAAAACCAAATCTAGTCGATCCACACTATAACAGCACTTTTAGAACTTCACAAGACTGATTTCTTTCTCTACTAGTGGGAAACTTTAAGTAAAAAGGTTCCATTTTCTTAAGAGAATATCAAATGTCACACCTGTTATTCCTAACACACACACAAACTATAGAAAAAACACTTGACACAATTATTCTTATTTGACAACCAAAACTGATTAAATTATGTAAATAAAAACAATTACAATATTTACTAATATGGTATTAATAATTTATAGCATTGAATATGTATTTCTCAATATTTTATTTTTTTAAATAGGTACCTAATTGTTATTTATAAGTTATGTACAACCTTTCTAACATCTAGCAACTCCAAATTATTTTCTGGATGTTGAAAATGTAACAAACAACAATTTCCTAGCCTTCTTAAAATTATAAATTTATGGCTGTGCATAATAATAGGTATTTTAAACTTTAAAAGGACATATCAATGTGATGATAATTATTTATATTATTTAAAATCTTTAAACCTATAGGTAGGTACTAGAATTTAGTACATAAATATTAACAAATAGGTACTCACCTAATAGAAATCCTTCTACGAGCTAAATCACTATTGACAAACTCCTGTAAGGCGATGTGAACGTCTTCCAATGCAATTATACTACCATCAGAAGTAGAAGAGATGTCTGAAAACGAATCAATGGTGTACAAGTCGTCATCGTCATCCGCATCATCATCATCATCTTCATCATCATCCTCCTCCTCCTCTTCCTCCTCCCCGTCATCATCAACGTCCACTTCAGGTTCCTCTTCAACTGTACCAATAGTTATCTGTACATTGCGCCTGAGCGTCAGGCTGACGGAAGCCTCGATCTGCATCTGTGCGTCAAATAGCCAAAATGCAGTAAACACAATCATGGGTATGAGAAATCTGGCTCGGCCACACAGGTGCAATAGCATCATCTTGCCGCCTTTAGGCGTGGGAGCAGACAGCAAACGAGGCTTGATCCAGTGAACGTACGCAGACATCATGCATATGACCGGTAAGATCTTCTTCTTGACATTCATCTAAAAGAAAAGGCCATCGTTATGCACCAATAAGGTGTAACATTAATAGAGGAAAAAAACACACTCACCTTGATGGTTGGAGTCCACTACAGACCGCTACATGTAATATTGTTGTACTAAAATAATTATAATACACTAAACTACAGAAGTGTATTATGTGCATTGGGCAACATTTAAAAAAATTTAGAATAATAAACAACAGAAATGATGATAATAATAATCAATCAGATTACGAATCATGGTGATGGACAAACCATAGAGTAATAAATAATATTATACAACGGGACAAACGGAATGTAACAAATAACACTACAAATAGTAAATACCAATAATTTATAATGATCACCAACAAGATAAGCTTGCTTTTGTTGACTGTGATAAAAAATACGCGCCATCTGCCGTGTATTATGAGAGTAAGATATTATAATCTTAGTTCGTGAAATGGCGCGGCGGCGCAAACGACCACAGATAACAAAATATTTAGCGGGACTGCGGGAGCTGCACATAAGCTGAGCCCCGAAAAAAGGTATACACGCATTGCATCCCAAAAAATCCAGGACCATCTTAATTAGGAGTTCTCTAACAACTAACAATTAAATAAATAAATGACAAATATAAATATAATCACAAACCAATCAAAAATGTGTTTATCAAATGATGTAAAAAAGTAAATAAACGTTGAATCATTCACATCTAATCAAAATAAATATTGCCTACAGCTTAGATCATATATTATAAATTATAATATATGATCTAAGGCCTACAGTCCATAACATAATAAAATAAATAATTAATAATGATAATGATATCAATCAAAATGTCTGTCAAAAATTAAGTATTTGTATTTATACTTATAAGATAAGCTTTTTTTTAAATATCTAACCTTGTTATTTTATTTTCATTTACAGATATAGTATAGGTAGAATTAAAGTCATGTTTTTATTGTTCCAACAAACTATGACAAACTTGCTTATAGGTCATAAACTCATAACCCTTACAATTAATACACCAAGGAGTGAACCCCTGAAAACAAAATAAAAATCCTACTACCTTACCAATTATATAGTGGGGCGCATTCGTGTAACCTTTTTACTGGACCCAAATAAGGTGCCCCGATAACAATACAGGTACTTAGATATTAATTATTAGATATGTTTAATATCTATGCTATATACTAAGTATAAAGTTTATGCCTCTATGTTCGAAGGTAATATGGTTACTGATTATTAATAATATAAAAGTAATAATAGTAGTCATTATTATTTGTTTTTATTCCATCTTGTACATTATAATATTATATTATACCTTATACTTGAAATTCGAAATTGTATTATAATATTATATACGTCATATATATATATATATATATATATTATATTATATGTCTCTTTTATGATTATTATAAATAATATACGGAATTCTAAGTCCTCAGACCTATATAAGAAAATTAACAGTTAATAATTTCTGATTTTATTAATAAGTAATAACTGTTTGATTACCAAATAATAAAATATTTAAAAATTATTATAAAACAAGTATGAAGTATAAAAAGTATTTAAATACATCATACATGGCAAGTATATTTTGTATTTTAAATATACTTTCTGAATGGATGTTTTTGTATCTGTATTTAAATATACAATTGTATTCTTTATACCGTTTGACAAAACATTTACAACTTTTATTTGCACAACACCATTTTTTTTATTTCATTTGCTAATAATTTAAGAAATCGAAATTTATATTTAAATACTACTAATATCGGTTTATCTTTTTCGCTAAGCATTTCTTAAATTTCCATCATTTAAACTCTATAAAACGAAGAATCAAACAACACTAACAGTTCAATATATAACTGAGTTCCACTAGCAACCTTGCAATCTTGCAGTTTATCTGCTTTTTTTTATCTTTAATAGACTGGAAATTATCACTCCAAATATTGGTGATCGTATGAATCGTGAATACGTTAGTTATATTTATGTCAAAATACGTATCGGACGTAATCGGGATAATTATTTAATTTTGATAACCACTTGAATTTAATAACCACTAGTATTTCCTACCAACTACAGATGGGCCGTAATCGGGATAGATGAAAAGGTATAAAGTTTACATTGGGCCACAATCGGGCGAGACCCCTTTAGGTATAAACATGGAAATACAGGTGTACAATGACAGAACCCCCTCCCCGTAAGTTAATATTTAATTCTCGCTTGAAAGTTTTAAATTATTATTTCCTAAAAGATACAATATTATAAGCTGACTCAAACAGTACCTAACTACCAACAATACTTTATAATATGTTTATGGATTTTCATTTTATAAAACTAAAAAAAAATATATTTTTTTTTAACGGGTATTAACTATTAAATGTTACCTTTTAAAATGATACGATATTATTATATTTATATATGTCATTGCTGGATTCAGCTATGTGGACAATGGAGGGCTCTTAAGTCTTGACATATTCATCGATAGAGGCCCATTTTAATACTTAACTACTTTTTTTCCAAAAATAGTTGTGTAGGAGTGTACAGCGTGTAGCATTTAACTATCGACTAATATACTATAAATCAAAAACTTTCTTAACACGTTTTTATAGCGTTTTTTTATGAAGTTATGTTTTGATGTGCGATCATGATCTATTCTATTTTTAAAATGTTATAATATTTTTTATTTATAATAAAAATTTAATTATTAGCGATTGAAATATACATATGTATGTTAAGTTTATGTTATTGTATTATTTTAGATTTTGAGCGGAACGATGGATGTATTGATTTTACAATGATGTGGTTTTTTCTTTTTATTTGTGTCTGTCGTCACCTTTTGAGGCAGTAAAATATAATTTGAAGAATAATTTTCTGGTACTTTGGGGAGTCAAAAATAAAAAATTCCTTATAGTTTTCATAAGAGTTATGGATTAAGGTACAAATTAAGGAAAAACTGAGGTTTTTACTCAAAATAAATTTTGGTTTTTGGTGTTACTCTAGAAAAAACAATCGTAGATACATGCAATTCTCACTGAATGTTTATACTGACATTTTTATAAATTTTTTTAAAAAAATATTTTGACTCCTTTTGTACTATTTAAAGAAATGAAAAAATTAGTTTTTTATTAGTTTTTTTAAAATTATTGTCGATAAAAAAAATGTTAGTTCAATCAAAAGAATGATATGTAATGATTCCTCATAAGTTGATGCAAGTGAAAATAAAAAAAACCTTGACAGTAAATAAATATAATTTTTATAAACGCCTGAAGTTACAATGTTGACAAAATTCATCAAAACCACGACACTTTGCAAGTTATTTTGAATTAGAAATTCACCGAATTTTTCTCGAACGGAACAATTGGCAGTACAAATTTCACTATTATAAATATTGAAAATATTATACAATATACAAATTACAAATGTAAATAAATGAATGAACTGTTTACGAGATTTTTATTAAATAATTAAACAAATTGTTAAAATAATAAAATATAATATAAGTATGTATCAAATAATACTTTCAGATAACTTTGGTTCGTCAACCATACCCATTAAATTGGGTAGCAAATTCATAACGTGAATGACGATAAAACCAAAAAACCTATTCTCCAACTTTTTAGGTATTAATGTATTATGTCTAAAAAAAAATATATTAATTCAAGGATAAAATGTCTCGGTGCAGGTGGAAAACGTCCAGTATCGCTAAAACCAAAGGGTGGGGGAATACACGGGGGGAAATGTCGAAAACTGATATCAAATCTGAATAATACTAAAAAGGGGAATACATAAAAATTAAACGAACGAAAAAAATCAAATACTTTTGGAGTTTTGTTTACACTGAAAGAGAATCTGAAACGGTGAAATCTAAGTATCAGTGTTTTAGGCGTGAATAATATTATTAGATACCTATTTATGTTCTAGCTTTATTGAATTCGACCAACACCATGGCTAAATTTAGCTTATTTAGACATGGTCGACACGACCGGAGCACAGAATGTGAAGTTTTGAATACCGGGCGATTACGCCTGCGCCATCTTCCGTCGAAGTTCTTCAACACGACGAATAGTTCGGCATCGCTGTACCACCGTTACCGGTTTCACAGTCGCAACTAATATATTATAATCACAAAAGCAGTATAGAAGCTGCAGCTATTAAATTTAATTTAATTTATCATGAGTGAAGTCTTGTGTCAAAAAATTGAGCTCTACCCACAGAATTGAGTATAGAGGTATAGACAATATCAATGGTTGTATACTTATAACAAAGATATAACTTGGCCCAATACAACTGGGCATTTCAAGGTAGATAATGGTTAGGGAATGATACCGCGATTACAACGGCCAATCAGAAAACAGTCACACGACACGAGTACGCGACACACGATACCGGACGTATACACCATAGCTAAATACCCAACTTATTTTAATTATTTAGCCACGGTATATGCTATATAGTATATACTAGGTATATACTATACAGGAATATTCCCGTGAACTCGGCTCGTCAACTATTTTATGTCCTTAATTACTTATGCAGGCTCAGAATTTAGTGATGAGCGATTTTTGAAAGTGAATCGGGCCCAATACGGCAGTACACAGTCAATTGTATAATTGAACGTGTATTGATGATATTGAAGCTATGATTATTGATTGATATATTACGATTTGCGAATATAAAAACCATTTTGAGATATTAACCAGACTGATGACTAATTTACTTATTATTAATAGAAAAAACAATTTTTACTATTTAATAATGAACAGTAGATCATTATTTATTTATAGCGCACTGCACAATGTTTGAGTAATGGTACTTGTGTTTTTATTAAACATTAGTTATACATTATAACGTATTTATCTTATGACCAATATAATTTTTAGAGTTGTATACTTCAGTTAGCCTCCTATAGTCTACATACTTTCTTACCATAAAGATAATCTGCACTAATGCCAGTTAGGTAACTATCATTTTTAACTTTTACAGCACAAACAATGTATAAATACTGAATAGGTTCTTGAACTTTTTTAGACAAACACAGTAAACATTTTTACTATAAGCAGAGGCCTCAAACCCCAAAAAAGTTTTTTAAAAAAATTATAATTTCATACTGTACGGTCATACCTAGTGATTATAGTAGGTATGTAGTCTATTTATAGTGGGCAGTGGCTATGTGGTATTCAGACTTATTAGTAAGCCTCGTGGGGGGCATACGTGCATACCATACCCGTACGGGCGTATTACTTACCTATGAGACACCTGTTATATACTTATATGTATTAATTAATGTCAAAAATAAACAACCATATTAATATAAAATTAAATTTTTGACAAGTGTTGATACTGACAATAATTATTATTCTCACTTAATTTTCCGTCGCCAATCGTATTAATCTCAATTTTATCAACGTCGCGTCGTAAGGATTTGTTCGAAAAATTAAATAATTTTCGATTAGGTGAAAACCTTGCTAGCATTATCAAGCAACCAAGTTATTTTTTTAAGTAAAAATCTTTGAATAAAATTTAACAAACCTGGATAAATGCGCCTTGCAAAGAGCACTAAACTGCTCAATATAACTGGCACTGTATTTATTAGTAAATTATTACTTATTACTAATTAGTGACCATAATGGTAGGTAATAAGTAATAACTAATAAGTAATAACTAATAATATAGTTATATACTAATATTAATAAAAACTAATATAAATGAAATATTTTTATTTATTTATTAAATAATTCAAACATATTGTGATATAAAAAATAAAAATAATAAATTTGATTAGAATCTTAAAATATAAACACAATATAACATTCTAAATAAAAATTAACATACACTATGAAGTATGAAAAAAAATTAACCTAATAAACAGTTATTATAAATATTAAATATCAACATATAATATTTTTCTGATTTACATGTTAGGGAGAGGCTTGGCCAAACCCGCCAACCCCCACTAGAAAAAAAATACAATACAAATACTACATGCCACTTGACGAGTATTTGAGTCCTTATTTCTTTAATTTCATACCTTTTCTATTATTTGGGTATTATCAAATTTATTAGGTATAGTTCCTATTTTGGTCTATTTTTATCTTTTCACGGAAAAAAAACCATATATAATATCAACTAAACAACAGGTGAATATTTTAATAATAATTTATAAATAAATCTACACTTGTCTATGGCCTATGCTTAGTGCTTACCGGTTACCAGTACCGACGTCGCCGTACTAAGTATCTAGTTCTTAGTAGTCAGTACCATAGACATATTAACTAATATGTCTATGGTCAGTACAGTACAGAGTACTTATACTGGCATTATTGTGTAGACCCGCCGGAATTACAGAACGTCTAAAGACTAAACCGTGAGTGTGATAAAAATCCTATTATTTTAAATTTTACGAATTACCCATGTTATAGTGGATTACTTCCGTACTATTTTTTTATAAGCCTGATAATTACAAATTGCATTTTTTAAATTTAGTTTAGTTCATAGTTGATAAAGAATTATTTGATATTTTAAATGTAAAAAACTAATCAAGACCTGCCTTCTTCAGTGATGATTTGTTTACGACTACTGACTAGTAAGTATTAAATATGTTTGTAAATTTACATGTTTCTAAAACTACTAAGGTCAATTGAGCAAAATATTTTTATTGGTTAGGTAGTATAATTTTCAACTAAATAATTGTAATAGTTGGTAGATGTACCTATAATATTCATTAAAGAATTGAATACCTACAACCTGTCTTTTGCTGGGGACAGAAATGTTCAAGGCATTTTAAGCGGATTCGTTGAACATCTTCTCACCTACTTAAATTTTAACTTTATTTTTAAAAATAAAATTTGATTCAATCATCACATTAGTCTTAACCACAATTAAAGATATACTTAATATGTATTGGTATATTTTTAATTGTGGTCTTGACACTATTTAGTCTTTAGTCACTTAAGTTTATAGTGGTGGCTTGAAAGCTTTGAATAAATAATTATTTATGTTAGGTATATTCCTGTAGTTACTAGGTAATATTGAAAGAAAATGAATAAATTTATTTATATTTATCAATGAAATAATCTGCCACAGTAACCCACGTATATATTTTGAAATATTTTTATGGTTTGGCGCGAGGGTCCAAAAAAACTGGTTTTTATTTAAATAAATGGGTATATATACATATATTTTCAAATAACAATGGACTACTATTTATTCAAATTAAAAGCCGATCTCATATAAGTTGACCACATTATTTCAAATATACTGGCCCTTAAACTACTATAAAAAATTATATTTTTTTGCTAAAACAGGTTAAGCCCCACGGGGGACTTCATATAATAATTACTGATAAATACCTACATTAAATAAATTACCATTTATGTAATATTTTTTTACAGATAAAATTGTTAAATTATGATTTGTGTTGTGTGATAGGAGTGGTAGAATATTTTCCCCCTTCATATAATATGTGGCCTACAGTGTTATACTAGGTATGTTGGCACTAGATAGTACAGTTTGGAGGTCTGCGTCAGGAAACTATCCTGGAAAACCAGGCTAAAAGGAGTAGGAATGTAAGTGATTAATAATAATAATAGTACCTAATAATAATTGTTTTATTAATAAATGTTAGTTCGAGTATAAAACCGGGTATTGAATTTCCTGTTAGACTGAGAAATAGTTAATAATACTTTAAAATATTAGGTACCATAAGATAACATATAATATGAAGGTTATAAAGACTCCCTACAATGTCGAAGGAAATTACAAAAAGCGTAGATTCTTCAATACCCTTCATGAGCCTGTTAATAATTAAATATGTGAAGTAGGTATGTTAACACAACATATAACTAATGATAAGCAAATAATGTTTTTTGACATTGGGGCTTAACCTGCATGTAATCTCAGTAAAAAATAAATAAAAAAAGTGATACAGGATCTTAGTCTTCTGTTTCAAGCTACAGATTTAATTAAACACACAACAATTAAATTTTTTTCTGATTCTTACGATTTTCAAAACACTTAGCTATTTACAATAATAACTCGAGTTCTCTGTTTTCAGTCAAATTAATGTTGGAAAATGTTTTGAGGAAAAACATAATCATTTAACTTTTTTGTTCCATTCAAAATTTAAAATAATACATTTTTCACGAAACAAAATGTATGTTTATGTAATGCCCACAATATATTATGTACTTTGCTTATAACCTATTAAAACAGGTACTTGGTAGAATAAAATGTTGAAAGTAAACAGTGTTATTCATGTTCATATGTAATAATGAAAATGAAATAATTTCACTGCAGTAGCTACAACACTTAGAAGTATTCCATATGGAATAAGAAAGCCTGTATTTTAAATAATTTCCACATTAATTAGTCCATGTTTTAAATGTAATATTTCATTTTATTACCTGTATGGATACCAATTATCGATACAATAGCCATTCTGATTTGCCCCTCTCTATCTCTCTGTTCGGTAACCCTGAAAAATGAACGACTCACAAAGAAATTAAAACTGTAAACATTTACTATATCCTAAATAGTTTAAGGAAAAGGTTTTTTGAGATTCCTTAAAGTGACAATTCCAGATTTTATATCAATTTTTCATTGAATAAAAAAATGATCAGAACAATTTTTTGGGAAAATGAATAGTAATCTAATTCTAATACCAAGTTCATGGTCTAAATTTCATTTTTTAACCTTATGTCCTAGGTCCAATCAAATTCGATTTAAATCTGGAACTGCCACAAACCAACCAAGTATTGACGAACAATTATTATAGAAGGAAACTATTAAAGGTAATTTAATTGACTTAGGTGTTGGTGTTGTTAACATTTTCTAATACAAGCGTTAAGTTTAGATTTCCTGACGATAATCGTTTAATTACCAAATAAAAATTGGAGGAGAAATGATTTTGTCAATTCCTATGTGTTGTATGATTTTTCGAGTTAGCTTTCCTTCTGCAAAACAAACAAAAACTGTTAGATAGAAAGAGTTCTGTTGAATAGAATAATATCAACACATGGAATAAATAAATTACAAAATGGAAATGTTAAGACTATTTTTCAAAATTATACTTTATTATTAACAATATTTTGTTATCTTGTAACTACAATATAAAGGTCATAAAACGACCAATTTGAGGTAAAATTATTTAATTATTTATATTTATAGTTGAAAAGAAAATATAATTGTGTACAAAATAATGTAAGTGAAAAATAATTTAAAATATGAAAACTTCTAATAAGTTTTATATTTTGACTCAACAGAATCAAAAGAAAAATCAGTGTTTTTAGTTAATTTTTCTAAGCATAACTACGCGCACTGATCAATTTTTTTCTGATATGAACGGATGTACCAAAGCCTGTGATATTCCAATGCGTTTTGAAGAATCCAAAGTCAGTATTTTATCAAGCAAGTCCTTCAATTGTCCAACTTTTCGAATTTGCTCCTCGGGTAATTTTTGGTTCCCCAATAATTCAGTATATAAATCACGACTGGGATTTATTGAAGACATGGTTATAACTTTTTCCTAAAAAAAATGCATAAATGTACAATTCAAATAATTAAAAAGATAATAAATGTATCAAAAATTGGTATAATTTTAGTATATCAGGCACTTTAAGTTAATATTTATTTTTTGTATCTTATCTACGGTATTCATGTCGTATGCGGTCTACCACACACTTGTCGTCTACCACGTAAGTTTCTACACGTCATATGCGGTCTACTGTCGCGTTTTTGTATTATTTAATATTATATTGAAATTCTAAATTTATGTATTCATTCATATTTTTAACCATGTAGTAGACCGCATGCGTGGTAGACAAAAATGTGCGGTACCTAGATGCGGTAGACCGCATATGACGTGTAGAAACGGTCGGTAGACCGCATACGACATGAATACCTTATCTACTTCTTAATGCATAAAACGATGGTGCAGATCATTAATTCCTGAGTTATAGTCGTATGATGATTAGGGATGGGCCGCAGTACTATGATAGTCAAATCATAGATTAGGTTACTAGTTATGTCTACTATCACTCAACCGGCAGCCCCACCAGTGAACCATTTTCACCACTGAGGAGTTTGGGGTCGTTGAGACCTCTAGTTTGGTGATCAGGGCTGACAGGTAAAAGGAGCAACTATTTGTCATACTCAAAAAGTACAAAATTCAAAGTAATATTATTTTTAAGAAAGGGCACTCGGTATACTGGAAAAGTTAAAAAAATGTTGTGCTACTCCATGACACCAATATTGCCATGAATACAACCTCCCCATTTACACAAAACCAAAAAACTTGAATGGAGGAATAACAGTTTTTAAAAAAAAACTCCGGGCCTACTTATTTTGTGATCGCCAACTAATAGTTTAAATATCATTAATATTATAATATACATTTTAATTTCTAGTAAAAATATTTTATAATTTAAGTAAGCTTTAATAACATTAATTTATTAAACACGAGTTATAAAAATTATAAATTATTTTTGCAAAGACATTGGCCAAAATGTAATAGATAAATTCTGGAATTCCGTTTTGCTTGTAATTCAAAAATAAATATATTTTGTGATCACCAACTAATAGTTTAAATATCATTAATATTATAATATACATTTTAGTTTCTAGTAAAAATATTTTATAATTTAAGTAAGCTTTAATAACATTAATTTATTAAACACGAGTTATAAAAATTATAAATTATTTTTGCAAAGACATTGGCCAAAATGTAATAGATAAATTCTGGAATTCCGTTTTGCTTGTAATTCAAAAATAAATATATTTTGTGATCACCAACTAATAGTTTAAATATCATTAATATTATAATATACATTTTAGTTTCTAGTAAAAATATTTTATAATTTAAGTAAGCTTTAATAACATTAATTTATTAAACACAAGTTATAAAAATTATAAATTATTTTTGCAAAGACATTGGCCAAAATGTAATAGATAAATTCTGGAATTCCGTTTTGCTTGTAATTAAAAAAAAAAAAATTAAGTTGTACAGTTGCATCTTATTCCAGACAAATCAGGCAGAGTTTATGGTTCAGAATAATCTGTGAGTGATAATCTTTGATTCAACTAAACAACAACTACTGTACTAATATGTTGATATACACACACATTTATAGACAACTAGCTACTCGTCCCAGCTCTGCACAGGTGCAATGCTGATACTTAATACTACAGAATGTCTTTATAACAACTGCGTATACAGCTACACACCAAATAACAACATTACACACCACGTTGCAGTCAACGTTGAACGTTTGTTTTTTATTTCTTGTACACTTATATAATTATTATGTTTTATATTAATTTTATTTTTATATTGTATATTATGCTATTTATAGGCACGCTGTATCAACTGCTAAATCTGAAATATCTTCAAAACTATTCATTTAAATTACGTGCTGTAAAGGGCCATGTTCATCAATATTAAATGCACAATGTATTTAAGGTACTTAATTGGATAAGGATTAATGATGTATTGCTTAAAATCGCTTCATAAATAAGCCATTATTTCTAGTAAAAATTAAAGGATACAAAATGGTTATTTTGGGTTATTCCTAAGATTTAGACTTATATCATCAGGGACTTTTTTGTAGACCTTTATAAGGTTACATATTATATACATATATATTTTTTCCTCTTGTTATTATATTATGCATGTTATTTTCATGCACACCTTACTCTTGAATCACTCTATCAATTAAAAACCTCTCATCAAAATCCGTTGCGTAGTTTGTAAGATCTAAGCATACATAGGGACAGACAGCGAGAAGCGACCTTGTATTATACTAGGTAGTGATAATGATAGTGATTTATTTATTTTTATTTAAAATAAGACATGAGTAATTAAAAAAAAAGTTTTACAATTAAACTTTATCAATTTAATTAATTAAGTACCTATAAATAGCATTATGGGAATCAACTCAATCCCAATAATTGGGTTAATGTTTTTTAAAATACAATCTTACAAATATGATTAATTTCAACTAACTCAATCTTTAAATTAATAATTAATATCACTAGTATACTAAGATATTATATTCTTAGCCACCCAAATTATTTATATTTAAAGTAAAATCATACTATAGTTAACTAAACTTTAAGAGCAATAGTTCATTATTAAAAAATAAAATTATTACATATTGTTTGCAAAGACACTGGCTAGAAATAAATAAATTCTGGAATTTGCATTAAGTTGCCATGAATTATTATAATATAATCAATAGATTGAAAATAAAATAAATTTTCTAAAAACATAAACTTGTGACACTCCATAGATAATAACATTAATTTTAAATTTGTTCAACACATTAATTATTAGGATTATTTTTCAAATATATTAATTATTATAATTAATTTTTGGCATCACAGCATTAAGTATAACTATTATCGGTTATAATATTTCTCTTTTTAAAATGTGTTAAGCTTGTATATTTAAATAACATAAATCTTACTCGTTCTGTGACTTTGTCAACTTCGTGATACAGAAAGTTACAATTGCTATCAAAATGTTGGTCTTTGAACATTCCTTTCCGGATAGTTTTGTTGGCCATTTTTCCTTTCAAATCCATAAAAAATTTCAACATCTAATGATAAAAATAAAAATGGTATATATTTATGTTTACATCAAAATTGTCCTTAACTATAATAATTATGTATTAAAATCTATTTTGAATTTACTTGGTTATTAGTTTTTCCAGGAAATAATATTTTTCCAGTATAAAGTTCATAAATAGTACAACCAGCGGACCACATATCAATGCCAAATTCACATTGAATACCTAAAACTAAAACAAAATTCTTATTTTAAACTTGTATATATTATATTATACTATATAGGCCAGTGGTTCCATAACTTTGTAAGTTACCTCCAATAAGACTTTCTAACCGCAGACGCCTTCTTAATTTCTTTCAAATAACCCTTTTTATTTATAAAATTGTTTACCATAAATCTCACATAAAATATAAAGTAAAATAAAATAACTTGAATTTAAAATAATAATATACTTTGGAATTATACCTTCACAATTGAATTGCATTATTATTCCGTACACATATTATGTTATGTGTCCGTGGATGGAACCACCGATAGTGTATAAGGACCTCTGATATAGGCAATAAAAAACTTACTTATTTCAGGGGATCGGTAAAATCGACTGACCAGATATGGTGTAATTTCATTATCAGTTATGTGCGATGCTGATCCAAAATCACACAATTTCAATACTAACTTACTTTCATTCACCTAGAGTTGAAACAAAAGTAATATACTTATGAAAAAAATAGTATTAATGTTTTATTTTTTGTTATTATAACCAGGAGTATGAGATTCGCAGGAACTGCAGACCACACAATTAAATTTTTTCCAGGGAGTTGTATCATAGTTGAACTGGACTTGGTAATACCTAATTACCAAAAGGCAAATAATGTCAATATTATGATCATAATTTTGCAAAAACATTGGCCAGAAATCAATAACTAAATCCTGGAATTCCGTCTTGCTCAACTTAAATCTAAATTCTAAGTTTAAGTTAGTAAGATACTCACCAGAATATTATCAGGCTTGATGTCAGCATGTAATATGTTTGCCTTTTTCATCAATTTCAATGCCAAAAACAACTGTTGGCTATATGAACGAACAGCTTTAATGTGCAATCCAATATCTTTGCCATATTTCTTCAACACCTATGGTTTTAAATATTAATATATATATATATATATATATAAGAAAGTATTTTTTTTTTCTAATAAATCAATGAGCAATAAAAATTATTGAAAAATGTTAAAGTAAATTCTTATTTATATTTAAAATGTAACACTTATTTTTTTAAATAAAACTATAACCAAGTTGTTAAGTACACATTTTTTAGTTTTTTTTTAATAACCTTTGGTGTGACGCGTAGGGTGCTTTTATTTTAATCATACAATCACAAAATATTATTTTTATTGATAAAACAAAAAAATTTGTAGTAATAATTAATATACTTCAACAGTAGATATAAAATATTTTATAACTTGTAATATAATAAACAATTAGTAATTAATAGATATAGTATACATATAGCATACAATTTATGGCTTGATATGCGCGCCACTAAAAGCTAAAACTGATTTTAAGTTTAGAATCAAAACTATAATTTAAAAACTAAATATTTTCATTTATAGTAGGGGGCTTTTTTGGAGAATGAAAAGTGACCGATTATTGCAATATGCTACCAATGGAGAATTTTAAAGAAGCGTATATTTGAATTACTATATGAGGTGCATAATAAAGTTTGGTCAAAAAATAATAAATATAAAAACGAAGACACCAGATGTTTACTAACCACCTGCCAGGTGCCTCACTTTGAGAATCTTGGTTGAAACAGATTGCCAACATAATTTGAGGGCGGCCACTTTTCATTCACACCAAACTCCAAACTACAATTAGTTGCATTTTGTCATTTGGAATTTTTTTTTAAAAGAACTTAGTTAATTGATAAAAAAAATTGAATTACTACTGTGTTCATAATTTACTTTACCTCTCTAAGATTCATACTAAGAGGTTCAAAAACCATACATAAATGTTGTTTGTGAAAAAAGTGACGGTATAAACGGAGACAATGAAACCTATCGTCAGGATCAGAATCATTTAACCGTTTAAGAATTTCTAATTCTTTCAATCCTGTCTTGTGCCTAAATTAAAATAAAAAATTTATAATTAACATAAAATAATCCAAAATGTGTTACTATTTATAACTATTTACATAATTTCATTGTTTCGTATAATCTTAACAGCCACATCTTGATTATCGCGGGCCGCATCTCTGGCACGAACGACATTAGAAAATACTCCTTGCCCAGTATATCCATAGACAGTATAACGTGAATCCATAGTTTCACCAATTCTTACGCGATAATATCCTTCTGCATCATCCCAGTTATCAGTTAAAGAAGGATTTTCTGGTACACTCTTGTTTCCATTTGATATACCATCTGGTTGAGGAGTCTAAAAAATAATTAATAATTATTGAATAATTTGAACACGACGATTAATGAATATAGTATGAGTATGTTAATTACATGTTGTGTAGCATGAAATGAATCAGCTTCTGCAAACATATCCCATTTGCCTTTTATTAAATCAGGATTTAATACATGATCAGGCTTAGTGGTCTCTTTATCAGTTGCTGAATCAGAATCATTTAATAATCTATCAGTTTCTTTAGGAGATGGAATTTCTGGAGAATGCTGAACAGATGTTTCAGTTGCATAGCTTCCATGTGGAGAAGGATTCATAGAATCTTCACTATGCAAATTACTATTATTTGCTCCTAATCTCTATATAACAATTACAATTCAATATGATCAAATAATTATGGTACCAAGTATAATCAAAAATTACCTTCAATAATTCCTCCCTCTGCTTTCTTCTTTTTTCAATAATTTCTTCTTCGTTTTCATCTTCCGCAATATTTATATTTACATCAATGCTATAAAATAATTCATTTCATTTGCAATCATATTTTTCAACATTACAAAACTATCATTTTCATGAAACCCACAAATGTATCTTATACGGTTAAAAATAAATAAAAAGGTGAAGTTAATCATTTTTTATTTAAATTAACTTTAAGCATTTTGTAATACACTAAAATGTAAGATATAATAGCATAATAAACTCAAAATGTACTAACTCAGAATCTGAAGATGACTTATCATCACGCTTAAGACCTTCAGAAAAGCTGTCTTTATATTTATCTCCTCTATCTTTTCCTCTATGAGATCTACAACCATTAAAAATATAATCAATTAAATTTAAATACATGCAACTTAAATTATGTTTACAAGTGAATGCAAATTATAATTGAAACTTACGCTTACCTAGAATATCGTTCTTTACTATGTGATCTCCTATCATATTTTCTATTATATCTCTTATCTCGGTCTCTGTCTCTGTCCCTATCTCTATCTCTCTCTCTATCACGATCACGGTCACGATCACGATCGCGGTCCCGATATCTATTAGCACCTATAACAAAAACGAAATAAAAATAACTAAATTAACATTACATTGTCAAATAACTATTTGACAACATAAAATTAAAATAATGGCTTATGAAATGTCAATTTTGAATTGATATTAAACTTAAAAATATATATAGTTTATTATTTTTATAAATAATATTAATGTATTTATCTTACCAGGCGGACTTCTTGCACGGTCTCTATTAGCTAAAAAAAAAAAGATAGTATAAATAATAAAATTTAATTATTTTAGGCATTATAATGTTTAAAGCTTACGTATAGGACTTTTAATACGATCTCGTCTCCGTCTTAATTGATCTTCGCGTTGCTTGATCTGTTCTTCTCGTCTTCTGACTTCTTCTGTTCGTCTTTTTGCTTCTTCTTCTATTTCTTTTATTTCTTCATCTCGTCTTCTTTGTTCACGCCTCCTTAAATCGTCTTCTCTTTTTTTAATTTCCTCTTCTTTTCGTCTGATTTCACGTCGCTTTTCATCTTCCAAATGTTTAATTTTTCTTTGTCTATCTTTATCTTTTTCTCGACACCTTTCATGTTCCTTATCACGATCTTTTTCTTTTTCACGTTCTTTTTCTTTTCGCATGCGATCTGACTTTAAATGAGTTATGTCTTTACTTACACTTCTATCTCTTGTTTTCTTAATTTCTTGACTGGAACCATGATAACGTTTTAATGGACTTCTTACACTATTAAATAAAAACAACTTTAATTTAATAAAATGTATGAGATATTATATAATTTTTACAATTTATCATAAAAATAACTATACCGTTCACTATTCTTGTTTTTATATTCTTCATCTGACTCGTCATCAATTAGGTTAATGGTTTCAACTGATTTTTTAGCACTTGGCTTTTTTTTTTTATTGGTTTTATCAGCTTCTTCTGATTCTGATAAATAAGCTCCTAATCTGGCTTGAAGTAAAGCCTAAACATAATTAATATCTTTAAATTATTATTTAATTATACAATCTTTAAATATTAAAAATTATTAACTAAACATATTGTATAGGTAGTTGATAAATAATATACTGAAATCATAAGTGCCCTATTATTAGATAGAATATATACTCTATTCCAAATAAGAATAACCACTTGACTAACGAAAATTGCTGCCGCGCATCCCCTCCCACAAACGTTACCATCTTGGAGTGCTGATGTTAAGTCGCAAAACACCACGGTGTATAAGTAGTGAACTATATTATCACGATGTTATTACTATACTCAGTGTGCTATTTAAACATATATATTTCTGTAACATCTATATACACGGCAGCTAATAAGGAGTAACTCAAGTTGCGGACAAACAGCAACCAATTATAGAGTGCTGGCACTTGTCTGGGGGGGCACTGACATTCTAGCGGCTCAGTATGCATGCGCAAAAGTGGCTATTTTTATTTGGAACAGAGTATACGAAATTTGATTTTCTGCGATTAGGTATTTATTATTAAATTCCTATTAAGTATTAATATATTGGAATATTCAAATATATATCATATTATATTATCTTAGGACAATATGCATTGACATGTAAAATATATCATAATAATTCAATTCTGCATTTTATTTCAATAAGTTCATTGTTATATGTATTCAATCTACTACTGTCGCTAAAATACATTAATTTATCATCGATATCAAATTTAAATGATTATATTCATTTAAGTAAAGTAATATTTAAAAATAACATACAAAATAATCCGACTTAATCTGAAAAAAAATCCTTTTAATTATTCATCAGTTTTACAAAGTTTAGGTCATCTGAATAAATTAAAACAAATAAAATATAATATACTTATATACAAATGTAAATCATGACATTAATTAGAAAAAAAAAGTATTGATTTGAATATTTTTAACTATTACTGCATTTAACGCTTTTTTTAAGAACGAAAAATATTGATCTTGTAATATTTAAGTTTGTTTTTCCATATTCAAATACAAATCATCTGAATACACATAACCAGAGCTCAAAACTTCATACATTTGCATATTAAAATTCGATTGAACACATAATATACAGGTAGAACTCAAATCCAAAATTTTATTTTGCATATTTTTAACAAATTTAAGGTGATATTGCATTATTTAAAGATATCATACATAATTAATGCATATTTTGCTAATAAACTAACAAATAACAAATTTTAATTATTAAAGAAATCTAATTCAAAAAGAAAGAACCTTCATGCATCTATATTCTGAATAACTACTATGGATTAAATATTTATTTTTGCATAGACATTTAATAAAAATGTCAACATTTTTGAATAATTTATTTTTAGAAGTTAGATACTTCCTGTTTAAGAAAATTAATATTTAATAAAAAAATTGTAGTAACAATTCTTAAGTGTAAATTTAGGCACATCATCTATAGTTGTGTAACACAGAAAGTTCTGAGCCCTGTACATAACGATAAAATACTTTATTCGTATTAAAAAAAATACCTTTTGCTTAATTAGTTCTTCTAAATTCATTTCTTCTTCGTCCAAATTGATTTCTGTTATTACTGGTCCTTCAACTTTTTTCTTTTTACTATTTTCAGGTGGTGGTGGAGATGGAGGTCTTTTTTGTTTACCATTCTGAATATGGTCGCCATTCGATTTCTTCTTATCTTTTAATTTGGTCTCTCCATTTTCTTTTTTTGTTTTTTTATGTTTTCTAGAAATAATTAAATACCTACTAATTAGCTTATAATTATACTTTTTGAATTAAGTTACATTTTTTCAATATAAAATAGCATGTCTAGTTCACGTTGTCCATTTAACTAGGAACATAATCGATAAATAATATACTCAAGACCATGTGGTCAAATATGCTAATAATTAATGTGTAGGTAATATGTTAAGTTGTAGATATAATCAAATTAGATGTTGTCAATATTTAATATACGTTATAACAAGTAAATGATAATTATGTTAATTTTAAACTCACCGTTCACTTCTATGCTTGTGTTTCTTTTTCTTTTTTTTCTTATCTAATCGAGTGTCATCGATTACCTTAACGGAGTCAGCAGAAGAATCATCAGACAAACTGTCAACTCTTCAATTTAAAAAACAATGAATTAATAAAAATACCGAGTTATATGTACTATAAATTAACTTACGCCATGTTTGTTGACGAAAGAAAATAATAAACAATAAACGGCTCAGAATTGTTTTTAGCAGTTCCTGAAAGAGATCGTCATTTCACTTTCATAAATTAATTAACTTACACACAATTAAATCACAGTCACACAAACAAATTACAACAATAATAATAGTTCCTATCTCGTTGACATTTTGAACACGAACAAAATCAAAGTATCAAACCCAGTTTTTTATGTTATTATAGAGTTGAGCCGTCAGACCTCTCACCAGAGAAGTATGCGTGCACAGTATGTGCTTTTGTACCTACTGGCTACTGCCCATAGAAAAGAATATCTGGTGTGGAGGGATACGTCCTACCTACATATTATTTGTTTACGATATTATGTTGTAGTGGTTTCAGTTAAAAGTAATGCAAAATATAAAGAGTGACCAACATAATATACATCGGAATGAGGTCACACAGTCACAAATAAATATAATAAAAATGCATTTCTTTAATTATTTTAAAACTCCTTCAATTGTTAAGCCTAGTTCTCTAGATTAATTACGTTGTTATTCAAATCAAAATTTTTATTTTTATTTTTATTTAAAAAAAAACAAGAAACTGTGAAATAGTTCATGACTTTCCTACATGGTTCTACTGTAGCACTATCAATTTTATAACGTGGAGGTTCTGTTATCACAATATTACAATGTTTATACATAATATTTATATACAAATTATTAGGTATGTTAACTTTGTTGTGCCAAAAGTTCAAAATCTAGACACCCTTATTAAAGTCCAAGAAAGTATTTCTCTTCGAATCCTAAGTATTAACGGTGCTTGTAAACTTATCCTACATATTAATTGTTTTTATAATTTTTTCTTCTGATTGTAAATTTTCTTTGATCATTTATTCCAATTTTTTTATTGGCGAATTAAACAATTTGAAAGTGTTTTTATTCATGGGTAAATAGTTGTCTAATAAATAATAATCCAATTAGTACCTAACATAACATGGTTATATGAAAAAAAATTTGTTTTAAAGTAGTGATGTTTGGTTTTAAATTAATGGAGACACTAATTTAGATATTGTTATGCATGCTGCTTTATCTAGCATTTAAAAATGATTATAGTTTGTAAGTATTAGAAGTTTTCTGATGTTTTTTTAGTCATTTAATCATAAATTCTGTTTAAAATTAATAATAATTGTCAGTATGTTTATACAAATATTTATTATTTACCTCTGATCATTTATCAATATCAAGAAAATGAACTAAGATATTTATTGTTCAGATAATTTAATATGCCTATATTAAGCCCAAAATAGGGCTTCAAAAGGTTTCAAGAGGTTATACTTGTATTATTAAGGAATTGTACAGATAATTGTATTTGTATAATTGTACAGTCAATCACTCTGATAAAACAATTTTTAAAAAAATATGAATATTTTGTAGTTACTACAATGATATATCTTTAAAAAATTTTTTTTCAACAATTTCAACTGGTGTTAATTGGTTTTGTCTAAAAAATAATATTATATTAGGTACTAAGTAGTGAGTATATTCTGAGGTGTAATCAATATTGTACCAATTAATTTTAAAATTTTTATTTTCATAAATATTTGTAGTATAATATTTATTTAGATTTTTTGAGTAATTAATTTTATAATAAAGAGTCATTAATGTTTCACATTTAAACATCTGCAATTTTTGTTATTTAGTTCCTTTTGTAGAATTTTGAAACTGTAGCTGTATTTAAAGTTGTAAGAAATGCATGAACTGTTTACACAAGTATTGAACTACAAAGATTTATCCAAGGTATAATTTGATTAATAGGGATCATACATTTATTTGAATTATTTTTTATTGAAAAAAAAATTATTTATAGGCTGGTGATTTATTTACTGTTTCTGATGATGCTATTGTGAATGATTTATCTGAAGTTATCAATATAATTTGTGAAATTACAAGCTTACCTGATTATGTATACAATGACAATGATCAAAGCGTTGTGGAAATATGCATCACAAGAGTTACTACTGCTATCAGGTATTAAAATTATATATGCTATTTTATTTAATACAGTATTATACATTAAACCATTGTGTATGGATTTATTCTTAATGATAATAATACATAATTTCATAATTATATGCTAAATTTCAATTAATCTATTCTTAAATTATTCACAGTATATGATTTCTAAAATATTATTGATCTAATTTTATTATTTAGGCATTTAAAAACTGTCAAGTGAAATTAATTAATGAGATTTAGAGCATTCTTACCTACTCCAACATGTATATACTAATCTATTGTATTATTAATTTGTTAGAGAAACTGGATCAATGGAACAGCATGCTGAAGCCTTGGTTACATTACTGGAATCATGCCTTAATCATAACCTTAAACCGTCACAAAAGGAAGAAGATCCACCTCATGCTAAAATATCATCAGACATAATATCCTGCATGTTTCTTGTTAGTATACAATTATTATTAAAAATGTAAATAATTGGCTAGGTATGTATTTCTTAAATGTGAAATATAATTGTTAAAATCCACAAGCAAAATATTTAATTTTAATGCTCAATATTTATTTTAGAATTATAGCAAAAAGGAAGTAATGAAAAGAGTATTACCAGTGGCTGTGAAATTTTTACATAAAGGAAATAAAGTATTATCAAGAAATATGGCTTCATATCTATCACTTGCAGCAATTGATAACTCTCCTTTACTATCAAATCATATACAACTTATTATAGATTCTATAATTTCAGGTAATTTTTTTTAACTACTATAGCTAAGCCAAATTTATTTAATAATGTAACAATTTAGGTAATTATCCATTATGCCGAGTCCTTCCTCAGATCTATGAAGTAACAAGAGATCCAATTCATGATCATGCAATGGCTTTAGTTTCTTTACTTCCGTTATGTGAACTTACTGAAAAGTTGGCTTTATTACAACTCTGCTCACTTATAGCCAACAATAAACCATCTGTTAGTATACTTATATAATAAAATCATAATTAATTAATACAGAATAAATACCTAATAAAAAATGTTTAGTTACTGGAAGCTAGTTTGCCACAATTGTGTGAATAATTATGTACATCACAAACGGTTGTTCCTACACTGCAAGTTTTTCTTAATTTAGCAAAAAACCAACCTCAACTTCTATCTGATTATGTTCTGAAAATAAAAAAAGCTGCAGAATGTAATCCAAATGCTCTGTGTATTGCTGCTCAAGTTTTATCTGCTGTTGGAAAAATAAATAAGGTCTTGTTATTATTAAATTTGATTTTAAAGCCACGAATAAAAGTACAGTGTTATTTTTTTTAAACAGACAAAAGCACAAGAAGCATTAAATTTTATTATGGATCATTTAGCTAAAGTGGATCGAGGAAGTCAAAGTCTATTAGTACGAGAAGCTACATTTCTATGTTCTTGTTTTCCAATTTTATTTACTGATAAAATATTAGACGGAGTTATACAAATAAGCCGAACCACAAAGTAATTATGGAAATATTTTGTTAGTATTAAAAATATACTGTTTAATTCTAACATGTGAACAATAATTGTTTTCTTCAGATCTCATGTAAATCAAATATCTGGTGGAATAACTATAGTTAAAGTTGGTGGAAATCAATCACCAACTAATTCAAATATTACTAGAACAACCCAAACAGATAATAATGGAAGAAATTCAAGGTTGATTTTAGTGCAGTTTACATTTAATTTGAAAGTTTTCATAGAAATAATGAAATTTTTTTAAAATAGAATTGTGATTACGCCCAGACCTAGGTTAATGGCAGATAGTCGTAGTACTGGAAGATTACAATCCTCAAACGCTCATCGTAGTATGACACGCTTAAATGCAGGTAAAAAATATATTTATTTATATATTGTAAAAAAATTGTGCTTAAACTTAATTTATTAAATATAATTTTTAGCATCTGGTAGTAGAGTTGGATCAGTTGGAGGTTTGCATAAAAGCATGACTAAACTAAGTTCTAATCAAGTTTGTATTGCTAATACATCAAACCGTAATAAGCCTTCTACAACTAAAATATCGAGTGGTGGCGTAACAGTTACTACACCTTTGTAAGTTAATGTACCTAAATGACATTACTTATTTTAAAATGAATCTAAATTTTAAATGTATTAAATTGTTTAAGAGGAACTGGAAGTATATTAACTACAAACTTCAATTACAGTACAAACTCTAAAGATTCTTTAGCTAATTCAGTCAGTCAAACTTTGGCTGGGCGTGTGCAAAACTCGGTATCTCGACCTTTAAGTACTGCTGGAAGTTCTCCTTTAAATCAAAGTTTAACTTCTCAAGGACCTATCCAATCAAGTGGCCCAAGTCTTAATGTAGACCCTGGTGGAATCAATACAGGCATTTATTCAACTGTGACTCCAAGGCGAAGTCACAATACGAGCGTTACAATAATTAATTCAAGTGTTTCTCAAGTAACTAAACAACAAATTAAATAATTCTAATCTTTAAAGGAAAAAGGAACCTACCTACTTATAAAATCAGACTCGTATATTTTATATTATTTTTATTAAAATCTTAAAAACTTTTTTTATGTGGGTTAATTAATGAGATAAAGTAAAATAAAATATAAAAAATTGAACTAGATAATATAAAATTATAACATGCATTGAAGGTATTTTAAGAATTGGTGGGGAGAAATTTAAAATGGATTTAAAAATTCACCTGGGAACTTAACTAGTGAGATTTCCATGTTATTCATAAGAGTCTGATTTGATTTGAATGATAGGTGTCCTGTGTCTCACAGACTCCCTCTGGTATATTTACATGCTGACAGTTTTATTGGGTTTTCAGTGGCTGGTTGTTGATGATTGTGTTCAAGATTGGTAGTGGTTGGACATTTTTGGTTGAGATGTTATGTTTGTGGGTCAGTTGTTTGTTTGTATATTGTAAATCCCTTGTAGTGGGCAGGGTGTGGTCTTTGCTGGAAGATCTGGTAATTTTGTGCAGAAGGTGAATATTCAATTTTCCCCATATTTGACACACATAGTAATTTATGCAGTTTGTTCTGGGGTAGCCATAGATTTGGTTATTTTGATATTGTGGTAATTATTGGTATCGGTTTTTCTGCATTTATTTTTGTATGAAAAAAGAGAGGTGGTGGAAAAAATGTTGCTATTACTTCCTTCTATTGAGATTAATATCAGTAACAACGTGTAGTGTTTTTGTTTGCTGTTGCTAGATCAATATTAATTTTCAAAAATGATAAATAAATAACTTTTTCCATGTAAGGTTATAATGTCTTACTGTTTTCATACTATTTATGTATTTTATTTTATTTTAGAGAATAAGTGTATTTGAACCATATCCAATGAGAGATACTATGCAGCATTTCTGTGAGAAACATTTAGATAAAATTAAAGCTTATATGGAAAAAGTTTCAGTTAGAATTCCACCTCCTGCCAAATGCACAATTGAAGGTTTGTATTTATTAACTATAACTTAGATTATTATATGTTTAAAAAAATGTTCTTTTACCCAACATTTAGAAAGAAGAGCAAAAAAGACAGCGAAACTACATTTTGCTTGTGAAGGTAGAGGTGAGCATTGCCTCTATAATCGTGGTTTATTTACTGTACGTACACGACATCCTCGTGTTTGGATTCATCTTATGTTTCTTGCCCTTCAAGCAAGATCATCTTCGGCACTCAGTTCACGTCATCCTTCAGTCAGTGCCTTAAAAAACTGCTGGGATATTCTCAAATGTGAAACTAGGCCATTTCTGACATTGGTAACCTCAGCATTTCCATGTGCCAAAGATCAGGACGCTGTTTTAAATGAACTTCGTAATAGTGGTTACTTTGATGTATTCGAACATTATAATATAAATACTGGTGGATGGGGTTGCTTCTTATGTAATCATCCAGAACGGGCAGTTGGTTTTTTGCAAGATAGTCAACCAGTAATTGAAGGTCAGCTAAAAGAAAAAAAAGGAAGGTGGAGAATATTTAAAAGATGGAGAACAAGATATTTTACACTGTCTGGAGCACATCTCTCTTACAAAGGCTCAGTAAGTCTATACTTAATACTTTTTAAATATTATTTAATCTATTCATTGTTTACTAAAAATAAACACAATGTAAAATGGCAAAATGTATTTCTGTACATCGATTTATTTTATATTTGCATGTATAATAGTTTACATATTGAATATTAAGTTAAAAATTTCCATTAATTCGTAAATCAGAGCAAATTGTTATTATACTCGTAACCTCTTGCCAAACAATCCAAGTGAGTTTTTTCTGAACACTTGTTCGTAGTTATTGAACAATGAATAATTTAAAAAAATTGTTTTGTTTGTTTTTATATATGTCTTTAAAAGGAAATACAATAATCAGAATATGATTAGTCTACCATTTTCAGCATTAAAAAAACATATTTTTTAAGAAAAGTAGGTTTTTGATAAGATTTTTTGGGTATATAATATATCAGACTTAACGCATTTTGAAAAAAAATTGCCATATGAACTGTGTACCAAACTGTAGTTGTGATACATAAACTAGTTATTTTTATAGTCAATAGTTGTGAATTAATTTTATATTAATTGTGAATACATATTATATGTTCATGATTAATAATAATCTTAAATAATATTAATTTATTTTGACTAAGGACTTTATTACTTATGATTTTTGTTGTGCATTTATATAAATTAATATCTCGTTTAAATTGTCCTGTATTATACTATTACCTGTAATTAAATATTTTAACATATTTTTGTTTGTTTTTTGTTAAAGAAAAATGATAAAGAAGGAACTCCTATTGACATTCATCAGATTCGTAGTGTAAAAGTAAGTCGTGGCGCTCGAAACATACCTAAAGCTTTTGAAATATTTACCGGAGAAGAATCTCTTATATTGAAACCTAAAGGTGGTAAAAATGCTGAAGAATGGGTTCAGTGTTTATCTGTTGTTGTAGCACATTCACACTCAAAAGATACCACAAATTCAAGAAATTCAAGTTTAGTCAGGACAACTATATGAACAAATTATTAGTATTACTGAACAAGTCTTAATAGATCAACATGACATTTGTAACGTTAATTAGTAGTATTTATTTTAAGATATTATAATATTATGAATGAACAAGACATCCAAATGGTATGATAGTATTTTAATTAAGCTAGATTTTGACTACCTATTTATATTTTGAAATTTATTAAGAGTATAATATTATTATTACACTAGTCATTTTGACTATTTATATTTTGAAATTTATTAAAAGTATATTATTATTATTAAACTAGTCATATTTTTATTTAAAAAAAATTAAATACATAAACCTACTACTTTAATATACTTCTTCGGAAATCGATAATAATTTGATATCTGATGTGTTGATTTGTTCCAAAACAAAATCAAGAACCACCTGACTAGATGATAAATACGATCACAGGAGAAGGCTAGAAAATTGTTATTTTCTGGTATTATGCAGTGGTCGAATTGACTCAAAATAAGTGGAGGGATGCCTATCATAATTTATGTAGTTCTCATGTATCGTTTTAACAGTCACACAAAATAAGTGGAGGGATAGAACAAATGTGAATTATAACAAAATGGAGGAATGCCATCCCACCGTATCTCCCCTCCCCCACTTCGACCACTGATGTTATGTCTAAAAAAAAAGTTATACCTACCACAGAATAGATTAAACATTGTGTAATGCTGTTATCATTCGTTCAGTATCAGAAAGATTCTAATTTATGATAACCTGGACAAAAATATGTTCACCTATACATTTTTTTTTGCAACATTTATAGAACAATAATATAAAAGGTTAAAGGATTGGGGTGCTTGTTGAAATTATAACCCAGAACTCTAGACAGATTTAAGTTTCTATTTACTCGTCCTTCAGAAACACCAAACATGGTCCATCAGCTTTATGATTCCTCTTTAACTTTGGTCCTCTCTCGGCGAACGTAATTGCGTTGAGCCCATAAGTAAGTAGGTAACTATGGACAATAAGTAGGTATTGAAAACAGTAGTAATGTAACCATTTTGCCTAAACTATGCGCCGGGCAACACTTTATGATTGATCGATATTTGTACCTACTTTAAATTATACATCACATTTTAATCAAGTATTACAGCGATTTTTAGCATAAACTATTCCCTAGATATAAAATGCCCTTAGGTATTAAATATTTTACAATTTTGTATTTTATTATATTTTGATTATAATATAATAATAAAACTCAATATAAATTGGTTGTTATCGAAACTCGCAGTCAAATCCGAAAAAGCTATAAAAACTATAATAAGCCTGGAATAAAGATACTAATACTCCGCTTATAAAAACATTCTCTTTTAACGTCTTCAGAAGCGGATTTTGATTAAATCATTACGCAGTTGTCACATCAGTTGCTACTATAGTGACGCCTAACATGCATGGGTCGTAAACAGCCCAGGAGGCAGCTTCCCGAACTTTTTTTTGGATACTAGATGATTGTTGCAGTGAAGTATATGTATTATAAATTATAATTATGAGAAAAAACCGGAGAATAATTACCCGGTAGGTATCTAATTACTTATTATATGCTATCCTATTTTTCGCATAAATAAGCATTAAATCAATATACTTCATAACTTTATAGAAATATAGAAGATAGTAGGTACGGAATAGTGCTAAATGCTTTAGGTAATTTACTGATGATTGTAATGTACATTAAACTTTATTTACCTATAAACAACACAGGGTGTCTAAGTCTATATTCTATATAAATAAATGATAATAATAATTCATATTAAATGTAAAAAATACCCCGATACCCTTCAGCAATCTGATTAAATTGTCGATATCCTGAAAAATAATTCTCGTTCTATTTACAGACTCACCATAATTACTGCATTGGAAAATAATTTAGGAGTTAAAGAGGATTTAAAATGCTTTCTATTAAAAGAATCGATGAAATTGAAATAAATACTTATAGCATCCAAAGGATCAGCCTGCTCAAACGCTCTGTATGTGGTATGTCATAGGTATATTAGATTCTGAGCGGAGCGATAAATGTATTGATTTTGCAATGATGTGTTTTTTCTTTGTATTTGCGCACACGATAGGAACCTAATCGACATAATCATACTTGTATGAATATTAGCTCCTCCAGAATTATTGTTGTCTATTTCGTTCAAGGTAACTGTAGCTGCAACACTGCACATAATAAATAAGTAATATACCTATTACCATTTTAGATTGTGATATTTGTGAACAAAGATAAATAGTAGGTACTTTTGAGAGGTAAAACTTAAAATGTCCAGAACTTTGCATAATAAAAAAAAACATTGAAATTCAGCAATTTTTAGGCAATACCAGTTTTCGACTAAATCGATATTGTTTTTTGGTGTATTAGAAATAGAAAACCGTCGATACCTACTTGAAATGTAAAACACATTTTTTTTTAGGCTTTTTGAGCTACCTATTTTAGACATAGGTATTATGACATTTTTGATTTTATGTACTTTTTATTTCGATATTTTCGCTTGATCAAGAAGTTGGAAAAATTGAATACAAAGTTGCTCATAAGTTGTTCATATTATATACAATTAAAAAATATCAAAAATACAGTCACTATTTTTTTTGGAAAGCAAATTTTTTAACAAAATTCATAAAAGTTACGGAAATTTGCATTTTATTTTTAGTTAGAAATTCATGAAAATTTTCTTTTTTTATAGTTATTTAAGATTTAAACATTTAAAACAAGATCCCTCGTGTTTTTCTATCCATAACAAAAAACGGTTTACCAGAAATCACATTCATTTTTTATAAGTGTTTGAAATTTTTTTGACATTAGCTATTATATTAATAACTATTTCTCCTGAATCGATTTTTGATATTTTGTTGTAATTAAAAAGAACCAATAACCGTAGATCCTTTAAATGTTGACCAAATGTGTAAATAAGCATTTTCTATACGTAGGTACATGGTAATATTTTGTCATTTAATATTCTTGCAGTTAAAAAATATTAAAGATACATTGGCATGTTTTTTTTTTTTATGAATGCCACTAACATAAATCGGTGAAAGGAGGATGTGGATGGGAGCTCCACCCCCCCCCCCCCCCCAAACGCTACATTGAACATTTATTGCAGGGTTTCAGTCCATGGATATACTGCTTTGATTTTCAACTTAGGTATCTTTTCTGGTGAGAAAATGAATCTAGTTGTTGCATTCAAGAGGTTAGAGCAGCTGAAAATTCCCAATAATTTTCAAAAACGTTTACCAACTATTTACAAATTTATTGTGATTTGTATGTCATAGGTCGTCGTCTCTGTACTATTATTATAATAATTAATAATTATTATGAGTTCCTAGAACCACTATTTATGGTCAAAATAGATACGATCGGATTTTGCCTCCCAGTCGGCGTGTTAATCCTAGCATTCAGTAAATACGCTGGAGACGATGAACTGACCAACCTGCTAAAAACGTCACTGTCTGTTCACCACAACCTAACTTTATATATATAAAATAACAGGACGGCAGGCGCCGGCTGTCAAAATCCAGTCGTCTGTTTGGAATATTTTTTATCGCAATTGAATTTCTGTGTTAAAAAGGGCTTCTGTCTCTTAGGCCCCAGGGCCACCGAGTTTTCGCTACGCCACAATATAATGGTAACCAAACTTATGGTAGTTTCTACCAATGATGCATGTGGACTTGTGGTTTCATGCGTTATCAGACTCTTGTCTCAGTGTTTCATCAACGAGTTTCCACATTTATACCACTGTTACTAACGAAAAAAAAGTAAATAAAGAACCACTTAGACTATACCTAGTACTATTTCAGAAACCAAATTTTCTTTCGTAGAACTTCGGTTATTAACCAATATCATTTTTCTTTTAAAAAAAGTATGTTCGGTTGCCTATTGTATAACGTCTCGTGATCAAGAATTTACTGTCGAAATTAATCCGTACCTATAGACATACCATAATAACTATCATAATATATTATAAGTCTACGTTTACATTTTTTTTTTACAGAGTGACATGTAATAAAGTATTAATTAATAAACTGGACCTCTAGTATCTATTGTAATACTTACAATTGATCATTATTCTATGTAAATTATAATCACCAAGTTTAGAATTTTGTAGTTTTATATAGAAACATATTGCATATAACTTAGATCATATACATGATCTAAGGCATATAAATTATAACTATATAAACATAGAGTAGTTTTATATCGTACACAGAATGTTTGTAATCATATTCTTTAAATATATGCGATCTCGTTAATTTAAAAATAGTAGGTAATTTAATTGTCATCACTAATCAGTAAATATGGTTAAATAGGTACCTAAAATCAGAAGAGAACAGAACAATTGAATACGTTTTTAGAGTTTTTTTTTTTTTGTTATGCTTAATATCTACATTTATATACGGTGCATGTAAAATTAATGAAGTTAATTATTAATACATCATTCTGAAAATGAACTTATAAATTACAATTAAACGGTTTAAACTTAACATTTGTCCGGAGCGATATAGCCCTGGTGAAAGGGGGAGACTACCGGCTACCTAAAATATAATTCGTCTAACGTTTAAACTCTAACAACTTACAATTTTTTAACCAACCTACCAATGACTGAATGGAAATTATTTGGTCTACTAATTCATACAGGAATGATGTGTTATGTGTACATCGAATGTAGTACCTATAACAACCACATCTCAAACAAAAAGCCGCATATTGACAATATTTATGTACCGTATTCAAGCATATATTTATTTTCTATGTAGAATGTACATATATCGAATATATTGTCTATTTGTCTACGATTGTAAATATTAAAAATTACGCATAGCTTACAACAAGAACAGAAAGGTAGGGGAAGCAGGGCCGGATTTAAACATTAGGGGGCCCAGGGCAAAAATACTTTGGGGCCCTAAATGGTCCATAACAAAAATTGCATACCTACCTAAACTTATACCATAAAATATATTTGTAGTTACAACTAAAAATAACTATTTATGTTAAATAAATTGAACAAGTCATCAGTAATATATTATTTATTTTATTAATAAAATATAATCTAAGGCTAAAATGTATTTAATTAAATATATTTATTAATAAACTGTACCAAAAATTTGTATTTATATTTTTAATAAAGAAAATAGTCAATTAAAAGTTAAGATTATTATTACAGTCATTAACCTATAATGTTTACATAGAAAATGGAATATTATAAATTGCATACTTTTCTTGATTTCTTTTCTGCAAAGTCATCTATAATATCATCAAATTATCCAACACATCACTTTCAATGCTCATAACTGATAAAAAGTTCAAACGATCTTCATTCATTGTAGTTCGTAATCTATTTTTTATAATTTTCAATCTTGAAAATGTGCGTTCACTACTACAATTGGTGATCATAATTACTAAATACATGCGTAATGCGATTTCAACATTTGGAAAAGCTGATATTACGTCTTTTTCAATTAAAGTTTTGTACATAAAATGCTCATTACTCATTTCTGCTGGCTTGGAATAAAGTTTTATAAATCCAGAATAATGAATTATTTCAACACACAACAATTCGTCTAAGTCGTCATCGTATACAGCTACACGTTTTTTAGCTGCTTCTTGTGGTTCTTCGTTGCTAAGATTATTTAATTGTCCAAAAAATCCAAAACGATCACATATTACTTCATATGCTTTAAGTCTTTGACTTATTGCTGATGACATTTGATCTATAACAGACAAAAAACATTCTACTTTAAATTTTTCTGAATGATTTAGTTGTGAATAAGGCCTTTGCCATAATCTAAAGGATTCAATCGAATATTAATTTTTACGAGATCGTTTTTTATTATCATTATATTCATTTGATTTTGAGATGATTTTGCCTTTTTTCTCAAACATTGAAAAACCATCAAGTTGAGCATCAATAAAGTACTTTAATGACTTGACAGATGCAACAGCATTATTAAGGTCTAATGCGGGAGCTTGAAGAATTTTATTAGTAGCGTTGAAACGATCCAGAATTTCGTTCCAAAATGCACAATATATACCTGTTTCTAACTTACACATCTTGTTGTATAGTCCGTTTGCTTCATCACGTGTTTTTGGTAACTCATTTAAATTATTAGATATACTGTAAAGAGTAGATTTTATTTGAGAATATCCATGAAATAATGCTTTGGTTGCGTCAGATCGACATGACCAGCGAGTGGTAGAAATTCTTCAAAACTATATTTTTTTTTTAAATATAGTTTGAGAACCCAAATTGCAAGTTTTTATATTTCTGATTCGAGTCTCGGGGGCCCCTAAAATTTGGGGGCCCGGGGGCCGGGGCATATGCCCTTAATGTCCCCCGTCAAATCCAGCCCTGAGGGGAAGCTTTTCAGCAAAGTAGTATTTCTACATTTTATATTCATCTTCACAAATTGTTTTCTAAAAGTTCTATTTCAATATGAATATTTCGAATGAAATAAATACCTAGCTATTTACTATTTAGTAACAATTTTGATAGATTTTATTGTTATTGATTGTTTGAAAGCGTGGATCAGGGTACATAATTAATTTGATTATCATATAATTATTAATCTAATTCTAATTAAGCTAATATAACTCAAAATATTTAACACGAGAATGTTGGCATATCTCTGAATAATTATTTGACGAGTTCTTTCATTCTCTGTAAAGTCTTTTTCTTTAGGCCGGGCGCACACCAAAGCAGTGCGGTTGCAGCGCAAAAAGTTGTTACATGCTGTGGGCAATGGCTTTTTCAGTGTACCTATTGCTTGGATCATAATGATATGATCTAGTATAGGATTCATGCTCAATTTTGTTTTAATTTCTGTAATAAACTAATAACTATAAATATGAGAAACCTTGTATTAAATGGTAAATAATTGAAATTAACTTTAACCATAGCGAAAGTTGCAACAGTGGAATATCGATTCACAACGATGACACTGTTTAAAATTACCTTAACGGCATTTTGAAATTTTTCTACTTTAGTAACTATATTATGTACGCAAGTCTTACGCCGGGAACCCCTAATCAAACGTATTTTATTTTAAAGTTATAAATATACCGTAATCTATATATCATATAATTCAGATTAATAACGACCGTGTAAGGAACCCATTACAATTATTCAACTTTTCGATACTGGACTTGAATCGCAAAACCTTAATGATACGATTGTTAATAAAGATTAAACGTAGACACATTACACAAGATATCATTATTATGCCGGAGATCTTTGCTTATCTGTGACCACCTGTGGTAGAGAGGGTATGAGCAGACCGAGTCGCTCTTCTTGATAGAACACTGAACGCCTGAACGAAGTTTTCTTTCAGTACAAAAATAGCCACCGTTCAACAATTATTTCTTTCGGACAGTTGCGTTGTTAATTATTATATATTCAATTATATATAAGTATATATTATTGGTACGTTATAGTTATAGGTATTATATTTTTTAATACGCTGAAATCGTAATTTTCTCCGAAAAACAGGTAAGCCATGATAATTATAATAATATTCAGACGGGTACGTGGGTTTTCTCGAAATACTGTTAGAATATAATTAACTGACTCAATTCATGTGAAAATTAGAATTACCTATTTACTCATTGTTATGTAAATATTGATATTTGATAATCATTTAATATTATAATCGTTATTTTCAACACAGTCCATAAACAATTGATAGGTTGGTTGTTTATAGCTATTATTATTTAATATTTATTGTGTATTTCGATTTTTGATTTGTTTTTAAGTTGGCAATTTTAACTAAAGTTCAGTCTTTTTAACCATAGTATTCAAATACGACATAATATTTCAAACCTATTTTATCTAAAAACGAAAAATGACTTTTTGTGTATATGAAATGAAATCATTTTTTGATACACTAAGTCACTAACTAACAAGTGACTTTATTTTATTAATATGATAATTATTAGAATTTACAAAACTTTTTGCTTGATTTTTTAAAAATGATGTTAAGTGTAATAATAAAGTATAGTTTGAATTATTAAGATTATTGGTTGTTTTTTAACAACTGTATTGTAAGTAACATTAAATTATGATACAATAATAATCTGTTATAATACCAAAAAAAATGCATATGTTTTGAATTTGAAATTTAAATTTAAGTGGATGTTTTAATCAAGAGGACCCTTATTGCCTTATATATTGTCTCAGTCTTACATACACGTACAACAAATTGCATGCAGATATATCAACTTTGTGTTGTTTGTTTCAAATTTCAGTAGACGATAATCAATATCATAGCGAATATCAGATATATTATCGAATTTAAAGGTAAAAATATTATCCTAGTCCTTAGACATCGCGTTGGCTTTTGTCAATATTTAAATTTGAAAGCGAGTTATAACCACGTAAAACATATTATTATAGTTTAAAAATTGTTCAAATTCATTTTATACTTTAAATATCAATAAAAGGTTACGAGATGTCCTAGATAATATTCTAAAACTAAATTTTATAATAGGTTAATTCACCCTTAAATTAAAATTAACGACACAGAAATGGATTCTACTGAACACAAATTTTGTCATAGTGAATAAGTTTGTAAGACAAAAAAATCACATTATATTATTACAGGTGTAACGTAACTTAAATGTATTAATGATCAAAATATTATGATTTTACTTTTGTAAGATTTTTGTTGTTATTAATATTATGTTTTGATTTCCTTAAAACTAATTACCATTTAATTCTTATAATCATATTATATTTTGAATAATATGTAGATTGTAGGTATTGAATATCGATTTAAATTAAATTTAGTAAGTCATAATAAAATAATATAATATTAAACAATTTGTACATTTAAATTTAACCTGATATACGTAACATCTTCTATTAAGAGTGCCTACGAGTTTTAAAACGAAATCATATTGTTATGAAATATTTAATCAATAAATATATAATAACTGTACTTAATAAATGTTTAAAAACTATCACACCTATTAAAAAAATCGAGCTACCTATTATTATTATTATATAAATATAAAATAGGTACTTGGGAATCTAGTTTTTCAGATCGAAATGAACACTTGAAGTATTATTTAATACGTTCATTTTCCAAGCGATATTATAGAAAGATCGGAACGCGTTACGTGGGCAGGTTAAAGCGTTACGCTACTTAATAAACTAAAATATTAAATATTTTTTAAAAAATAGTTTTACTTAATACAAATACAGGTACACATTCTTGTAGTTCTAATCACCCTCGGTTTCTTTCAGAGTCTGGAATATAATATATTTAATGCACTTAAAATTAGGAATACGACCATGAAAAATACTTTTTGCGAATAATGTGTTTTAGTATCTTAGTATTAAAAATTATAATATTATTAAACAGAGATCTTCTATTTTTCTCGTTATTTTTAGTACACAGTAGACACCTATACCGTATGTCAATAAATTGCCATGATAATAAGACACATTTTATATTGAAGATAAATTTTTGTTAGAAACATATTTGTTGTTTAAAATGTAGATTTAGGTATAAGCAATCCTATCAACTGCAATAATATTTTATAAACTATTAATTATTAATTATTATTGTATTACCTACCAAAATAATATTATAACATACTCAATAAGAAATATTAAATAACATAGGTAATAATATTCATTGATTGCATTAGGTAGGTATATAATACATTGTTTCATTAAAAACTAATAAATTATACTATAGGTACCTAATAATAAGTATGTTTTGTGAACACACAACACAATTAATATATAAAAATCAAAAATATGTAATTGTTTCTATCTAACTATATCTGTTAAAGCTCTCGTGGCGTAGGTATTAATTATGAATTATTAAGCTTGTCTGATGTCTATTGTGGTAAATACTAGTAGTTAGTAGTTACTATATAGTTTTCAATGTTTCCATCCATTCAAATGATTAAATTTTTCGACTCATTTTATTTGAAATCAAATCTTACAAGCTACAAAAAATTATCAAATTATTGTTTGAATGATGAGTATTTAATATATATTACTTGCATTTGGGGAAATCCGAGTATAATTAATGTTAAGATAATTGAATTTACTTTTGACATTGGTTATAATAGTAAATCATTATATAATCTAATCTGGTGTTAAACTGATTAGGTAGTAGATACTTAAGTAGGTACAACTATATCAGTGATTAGTGATTACAAAAGGTAATGCGGTAAATCATGTATTTGTCATTTCACGTTATCATTTATCACAAATTTGAGACTTGTAGTTCCCATAACAGAAAATGTGCATTTTAACCCTATTTTTAGGAACCTTTTAGTATTTAATTACAGCTTGCAACTTAGAACTATTATATCTATCGACAATTTGTTACAAATTCTCTTGTTTTCCTTAATAGTTTTATAAAAACAATGAGGTATATTATAGTCTATAGCTTAGATCATATTATAAATAGTATAATATGATCAAAGGTCTATTGTGTCCGAATATCCCTGTGTCCTGGATATTTCAATTCCCAAAATAAAAATAAAAACTCATATACTTTTATAACAGTATTGATTATAAAAATATTTTGAGATGAAATACGTTGACTTTTTCCACATATCTTACTAAATGTATTTCATTTGAAGAAATTTTGATCATTTAAATATTTAATACAAAAAAAAATGTTTGTTTATGTACATTAGACTATGTATTCTTTAACTATTTAAGTTTAAAAAATAAATTTTTAATAAATGTTTCTTTAATTTTACTGATATTTTGTGAATTGACTTAATCATTTTCCTATTATCCATTAAACCCGTGCAAAGTAGTTATTAAACATATTATGTATATTGTAGATTTATATATTTGATATGTTGAAACAATTAATTAATTCAATATTAATCTATTAGCACTATAATTTGTAAAAATTATCGAGTGTAATAAATACTGTAACTCATAGCCCATAGGTATCAATACTACATAATATATTTTATATTTCTGTAAAACTATTTTTAAGGACAATTTAGTTTATACATTTATTAATACCTTAGACACTATTCATTCGATTTTTTTTTTTAAATACGTGAACAGTCAAAGTTAAAAAAGTGTGATTCTTGTTGAAAAAAGTGGAAATTGCTGTTTGTAATTTGTATCACCTCATAAATAGCATAACGAATAAACTAGTTTAAAATACCGCCTATAAGTAAAAAATTCAAACTAAACACTAACTTTTGACTTACTTTTATATCATTTATTTTTAATTTTGATGACAATGATGGCGTATGATTAATTTCGATATAACCTTTTCAATTTGGACTACAAACCAGTAAATCAAACACAATTAATATATTCATGCCCTTGTTTTTTTGTTTGTATAAGATTTATATTTCAATTATATTTACCTCATTATGGATTATGGACCTTTAGGTAGGTAGTGGATACACGAAATTCTGTTATGCATATTTTGAAGGTCGAGCATAATACAACTGCATATTCTCTTCAAGTAATCTATTTTACGCATTAGGCATACACTTTTTGAAAGTATTTTAATCCCAGTAAGATCGATAGCAATTATGTTCTATGCTCATCAAAGTTATGTATAAGAAAAATAATAAATTAATTTCTCGATATACCTAGGTTTATTTCAAAAATATAAATCTTATCTTTGATTATTTTTAAAATTCCTTGCTTGCATATTTTTCTAGTGCCCAGACGCCTAATTATAAACTATAATATTATGTATTGTATTGATTTAATTTTAAATAAGACGTGTGTGTATGTTTACAGACGTTATAATGAGCGACCGTAGCAGATTCGCGTTCGGCAGCCAGACCCAAGCGCCCCAGTACCAGAACCGATGCGCTCTGTGCTTGACCACGGACGATGGGAACGCGGCGGGTGTCTGTCAGCACACCGCCAGCGTCGAGTCGGCACTGCACTATCTGCGGAATTACGGGGCCCCGACGAGTCCGCCGTACGGCCCGTCGACGTACCACGGCCAGGACGCAGGCCAGGCGCCGTCTGCACACCCGTCGTTCGGCGGCTGCTCTCCGCCCGTCTCGCCCAACTACTACACGCTGGCCGAGTTCCTGTTGCGCATGAACCGCATGCAACAGGAGAACAACGGTGGCTACCATCACTTGCGCCAGCCTCCGATTTCGTCCAGACCGCCCAAGCCCAAGTCCGAGATGGGATGCCTGCGCGAGTGCGCGTTCTGCAAGAGCAACGGCGAGACGGCCGAGTTCTACAAGTCGCACTTCCTCAAGGACCCCGTCGGCCGAGTCAGATGCCCGATACTGCAACGGTACATTGACGTGACTTTGAGTAATTAATCTTTGGTGGTGTGTAGGGAGAAGTGGCGGGGAGGGTGCGAATGACAATACATTTTTAACGTTGGTATTATTATTTTTTACCCGGTGCGTCTAATGGTGGGCAGCACCTGGTGAAATACTTCCACCCCTCAAATAATTTACCGATTATAAATCTATACAATGTTCACCATTGTAAAGCAGTCCTTGAAATTTGACAATAATTGTAAAATTAGTGAAAACATGACAGTTCATAACAGTTAGTACTATCCATATTACAACGAGGAAAACTTTAAGTACACTATTATTATTGAATGACGAATTATTAGTACCTAACATAATATTTCGGGAAAAAAAAAATAATATTCAATGAATTAGAGCTAATAACAGGGTAGAGGACAATTGCCTCCCAAATTCTGCCAGATTACACCCGTTCAAAACCTTTTATCCTACTGAGTTGGTGCCTTCTGGTCTAATTTTCTTGGCGTTGCTAAGGGGGTAATGTTCTTTCCTTCCTTTTTTTTTTTGTCTTTTTATTACTCAATTATTTATTTAGTACCTCAAGAGGGAATAGGGTAAATCATTTCTATTAGGAAATTAATATTTTAATATTAAGACATGATGATATTTTATTTAATATTATATTTATAATTTATGTTATTTAATTCATTTATAGGTATCAATGCCCGTTTTGTTATGCAACTGGAGAGAACGCCCACACAAGGCGTTACTGTCCAAAAAATCCAAACAAAATGTGTTTTATCAAAGGAGATCAACTTGTTAAGCAAAATTTGCAGTGAAAAATAAATATTATTGTTTGTATGTTTAGTTAATATATTTTAAAATAATTGTTTTGGATTTAATAATTATAGTAATTAATAATGAAAATGTTATTAATGATTTTATGAATAGATAACAACAATTATATTTAAAAATAATTTTACTTAGTTTAATATGATATTATCAGTATAAATTTGAATTTTATTTTCTGATTGATTGTTAACAACCTATCTCCTATTGTTTTTAAATTTATTAATTTGTCTATTTGCATGAATGAAAATATTATTTCAAATATTAAAAATTATTAAATATTAAATTTTACATTATTGCTTGTTATGGTATATGCATATTTATATACATATTAATTGTGTTTTAAAATAATAAACAATTTGAATGATCATAATAACAAATAAATCTACTGTATTTCCCATTTTGTGTATATTAAATTACAACAATGTATTCTAAAAAAATAAATAAATATGTACTCAATTATTAAATATGATGTTAATAGTTTTTTCATGTAAAATATGTTACCTATTTGTTGCAACCAAATTAATCAATTTGTCGTTTTTTATCACTACTTTAGATGTACTTTTATAACTTCTGACTACAACTAAAGAAATATTAATCGTGGTCTGATCAAACGCCACACTACAAGTGACTAATGGGTAGGTATTTTTTCTGTGCAATACTGTCATTCCAAATACACTATTAAGTATAGAAAATATGACTTACTTTCTAGTTTTCAATCTTAATATCTTAAAAAAATAATTTTAATGTGTATCATTATATCAGGGCTATCAAAATGGCACCATGACCATATGCAACCAGAACTTCACTAAACAATATATTAATGTGAGAAAATAAGGGATTTTCTAAACTTGTTATGTAGTACAAACTATATAATGTTTTCGCATATTCATTATTACTTTTTATAGACCAGACTACCACAGTATAAAACTAACAATATTATTTTATGTGTTGACGTGTGATATTCTTGTAAAACCTAGTGGCAACCCAAAATAAAATATAAATTACTAAAATGTTATACATAATTAAATGCATTAATATCTTTAGATTTTGATTTGTGATTTGATATATGAAATTATTTCATTGATAAAAGAATTCAAAATATACTATATTATTTTTTAGCCTATTGAATGAGATTCTACTGAAAAATTGAAAAAAATTGCTAGTCAAAAAAGTCTCAAAGCTTTGACAGATGGACTCAATTCTTCACTTAATATTTTTGAAATGAAAAATCAATCAATATTTATTAAAGCTTAAGATCTAAAGAGTATCAATTTCTAATTCAATAATATGATATACCTGTCACATTGATAAATGATCTACCATCTAAAAACAACTTAAATGCTCATTTGTATATTAAATTTATATATATTTATTTTTATAAAAAATGATTTAATTAAAAAATATTATATTATTTAAGTATCACACATTTGTTCTATTCCCCAGGCACTGCCCAGAGCATCTCTTTTCCACATTTGTAAAGCTCTTCTAGTCTTGCTTGCAACGTTCCATCTTCTTCAAGTGTTTTATAACATTGATATAACTGCAATGCTGCTCGGGCATCTTCTACAGAGTCATGTGTAAGAGATTGAATTTTATTGCCTAAAAAGTGCCAGGCCAAAAACCGCAACGATACATTCCGTTGATGTGGAAGTCGGAATAAAGCTACAGTATCAATTACTTGTTCAGGTGGTACCATCAAGTTGATCATTCTACAAACATTAATATAAACATAATTATATAAGATACATGTTGTAAAAATATAAAATAAATTATGAAAGTTAAAGAATGATTTTCAAATAACTTCAAATAATGTTTACATGCCAACAATTTTATAAATTGTAACTTTTTATGTTTCTTAAAATCAATAACATGTAAACTGTACTTATTGAAAAGTTATTTGAATGTATTAATACAAAGAAATTTAGTGTTAGATGGTTAGATTTAAATGTTAGTCTTTATAATTAGCTTTGATAAATCATTTAGCTCACAAAAACATTTCTAACCTAAAATCATTATATAGACCATGGCCAATAAACTTAATTCCATTGTCAACCAAATATCGCAATTTCATATATGTGGACTTGAGAGTGGTAAGATTTTTAGAACTTTTACTAATGTCTAAATCACCAGGATTGATACCGGAAAATTTTGTAAGGTAATCAACAACTTGCTCTTGAGTTGAAATATAATCATCTATAAAAGGTTTGCCTTCATTTGGACCTTCACTGTAAACATTCAAGTATAGAAAATAAATATCATTCTAAAGAAGAGATTTAAAGTTACTTACCCTCGAATACATGATATTCTTGCCACTGCCATTTGCACAGGTTTTATTGTGGCTAATCGACCATCACTTCTTAATTCAGATTCTTCTTGATTAAGAGTAACAAATTCTGCATCAATAGCTACTAGTTCACCTAAAAAATTATTTTTTAAACATTAAACCATGCATCATTATTTTTTTTTTAAATATTTCTCATAATTGTACCTGATTTAGGAATTTCTTCATCTAAGATAACATCATTACTATTTGACGAAGAATTCAAATAAACACTTTCAGTGAACACTTTAGCTGTAATAACAGGGTCACTAGCATCATTTTCAATATCAATAGTAGCTTCATTATTTCTTGACACCCAGTATAATATACAGGGAATTTTCCAATCCAAACTAAACCAAACAGCTTCTTGTCCAATGACTGGGGATACACTAATGTCATTGAATATGTACCATTGAGATGATGGGTTACTAGCTAATATGTGTTCATGATAAGCTTTGCCCACATTCACTATAGATACAAGATTTTTACGATCTTCATGTATATAGCATACAACCGCGTGTAAATCATATATATTGGAAGATTTACAATCTACTTCATCGACTTCATAATTAAATAGTTTTAATTCTCCATCGGGCTCAAGTTCAGCCCTGATACTCAATGGCAGCCATGAGTGTGTGTAATATAACTGAGACAAGCTCATGGAATTATTTATTTCTGGAACTAAAGTAATACATTTTTTTATATATTGATCAAATAAAATTAACCCTCTACCTAGAAAATCACTCATTCTTATTACAAAGGATGTCTAATATTCAAAAATATTCAACTTCAGAAAAATAAAACTACAATGAAGCCACGTCCAAATTCAATTTTAAGCCGTGTCTAAAACAACAATATACCTGTTTCTGTCTAGTTATTTATTCCTTTTGTTCCTGACAAGGTTAATGATATCCCTTCATAGGCGTTAAGATAAAAAAATGTCAGAAATATTGTCGTAAACAGAGGTTTCCAAATTTCGTATACACAACTTTAGAAATAAAGCAAAAAGTTATGGTCACCTCGGAATATGTTACCAAACTCACCACAAAAATCTTATATTCTCAAATAACTCAAACTAAAAAATCAATCTACACACCGAAATATTTAAATAGTCTAATAACATCCCAAAAATATATCAATCCAGCTATCACTCTTTATAAATGACCTCAAGTCCCTCGTAAATCTACTTGTCACCCTTCTCACTAAATTATAAATAAAATTCTTTAAAAAATTACATTCAATTCAATTCAGCTAAATAAAAAATGAAAAAAAAAACAATTATCATAAAATAAAAATGCTACATAATATGTATTTTTTATCAATTCCAAAGTGATACTAATAAATAGCCTTCTATCATTGCATGTTACTCATATTATTGTGAATATTTTAAATTGAATTAATTAAAAAATATGTTGATTAATTTATAAAATTAAATATAACACTATAACAATGATTTTTAGTACCTGCAGGCACTTGGCCAGGATGCATAAATCGACAACTATGTCTGGTACAATTGGTTCCATATCGACAAGGTTTATTGAACGATGTTGGTGTACTTGGTGCTGTTTTTTGGTCACCAGATTTTGAGACAGCCTGTTTTATCAAAATGTCCATTTGTTGTTGCCAAAAATCTTTGTTCTGTTAAACATTATGGTATTTAATAGTTAATATGCACGCCTTTAGAATATTTATTAAAAATGTATTAATAAATTTAGAGTTAAATATTTACTTAATACAAGCTCAATAAGGACATTATTTAGTTTTTAAAACAACCAGATGTTTTGATATGTAGGTACCGTATCATAGGCATAACTAAGGGGGAGCTCGGGGGGCTAAGTCCCTCTAACTTTTATTTTAGCCGCACTTGTCATCATGTCCATACTCCCACCAGTGGTAGCCACATTTATACATTTTAATTTAAAAAAAATATTATTTTGTTTTATTTTTTATTAACATCTTTTCCTGACAACCGAATCAGATTGTATATTATTTGATTGCATTATCATCGTACATTGTCTTTCATAAGTACAATGGTAATGTACTTGTGTCTGATAGTTTATATTTTGGAAAACTTGCGTAGAACCTTATTTTACATTTCAATCCTTAGCTATAAAATTTGAACATTTAATACCATTTTTAACTACAAAATCATTTTTCAATTAGAGAAATTTTGTCAAAATTTGAATTTTATAAGTTTAAAACGAAAACGTGCCTATGTATTTTTAATATTTTTCAATTGATATTTTAATAATATATCAGGAGCCTTGTATTATAATTTTTCAATTTTTTGACCCAAACAATTAAGTTTAGTTGATGTTCATAGAAATAACATGTCCGTAGACAGCCCAAAACGAGTCAAAATATTGCAAAAAAATAGGAAAATCGCTATATGAGAAATCTAGTGAATAATATCCAATATTGGAAAAATTTCAACTTAAAAAAAACACTCATAAAAATTTAATTTGACTTTCGGGAAGAATTTTTATTTTTTTGATAAAGGTTGAAAAACTTATAAGATTTCTATCTTGTATTATACTTTGAAATCTTAGATATGAAAAGATAAGTTTTTATGAATTTATAACTTAAAATAATTTGCAAATTTTCATGATTTTTAAGTACTTTGTTGAAATTTGAAATTCAGATGCCCATTAAAAATTATTGTGAATGTACACTCAACTTTTTTTTTAATTCCCACGACCAACAATTTACGAGGTACCTTGTAGTAAATTTTCAAATTTTTTGACGGGGTGAAAAACTTTTTAAAGACATTAATGAAAAAACACTAATAAGAATCAAACATTTTGTATGCCTATCAATAGTTCAACATTAATCAAAATATTTTGAAAATTTTATGGCGTGTAGAAAATGCTAACACAAACGTTCAGTGAAAATTTAGTTACAATAAAAATGATTTTTCGAAAACTGTTCTTTTGTAAGAATTTAAAAATTCCTGTTTTTCCTGTCGCTTTTAGAAGCTATTGGGAATTTTAAAATTTTACCTTCAAAATACACCCACTAGATTCACTTTCCTACCAGAAAAGTTGCTGTCTGAGAAAATCCGAAGCACTTTTACTGTCCCAAACCGTGATGACAGACACAAAAAAAAAAATAATAATAAAAAAATAAATAAAAAAAAAACACACATAATTGTAAAATCAATGTATTCATCGCTCGGTCAGACTAAAAAATTAGTGGAATTTTGTTTTCATATGTTTCAGGCATTATTAATATAAAATAAATGAAACTGAATTTAATTTAAAAATGTTGGTCAGATAAACAATTAGGTATCAGAAAAGATAAACAATAATTAGGGGAATTAAATGTGGCTAAAGAGTATTGTTCAAAAATCTATTTTTTCTAATTTATATAAAATGTTACATTTATCACTTTTTATTCCACAACATATTCAGCATCTATTAAAAGAGCATTTACAGTAATGGTCAACTATGTCACCAAGTCAACTCTCAGTTTTCTATTATAGCTAATGAAACAGATTTATCAAAATATGTTCTAAATAAAGATGAAATTAAAGAAAATTGACAATACTGAACGGAGGCTTAAACTGTAATGACTAGAGTATTATTAGTACGATACCCACATGAATTCTTTAACTTTCACTTGTATTTAAAAAAAATTAAAAACTTGTATCTGTAACAAAAATAGTATATTTTTATAATTTAATGTTTATCTCTTGATTCCACTTTTTTATGATTGGTATTATATACACACTATAATAATAAAATAAAATAGTAATTGTAAATTTATTAATAAATTAATGTAAAGTGTATTGGGGGGTATATGGGGGAAGAGCCCAGCTCCACTTAATTTCCTTACTATAAAACTGGTAGGATTAAAGCATCCCCTTACTTAAAAGGTCTAGTTAAGCCTATGAACAGTATAGGTTTTCAACCAAGTGTCTTGCTCAATGCTATGATCAAATCAAGATTGTTAATGTGCTGGCTTTCACTAAACATTCTGTTCAGGTTCCAATTTTAAACAAATTGTTAATGATTAATAATAATTTTTTTTTTTTTGCTATACTTTAATATAACCTATTTAGTATACTATCATAATATTATGAATTATTTTAATTTTTTTTTTTTTGTATAGTGTCATTCAGGATAAATTTGCAGCAAATCAATTAATTAAGCTAGGACAAGCTTTTAAATGTTTGTACTGCTTTTACAGCACTCATATATAGTCACTGTAGATTTGTATAATATCAAATAATGATAATTTAGTCATTGTTTATTGATTATAAAATGGCTAGTTTAAGACTTACTTGTTTACTTTCAATAGCACAATTTACAGTTAATATAGCAGGTAATGATTTTAATGTTCTATTCTGTAATGTCTGCTGGAAACTCTCACAACGTTCACACCAAGTTGTAGTAGTTTGTTTTGGACAAATGCTTTGCTGAAGTAAATCACAAAATGATTTAGATTTTTCTACAACACAAATAAACAAATACTTAAAAAAAAACAGGTTTTTAGCTCGTTATAAAGTTATACCATCGCTAGATTCTGGATAAACCAAATTGCAGACCATTAAATTAGATTGTTTGCTGAACTCATGATTACATTTTAAACATTTATTAATATGAAGTTGTTTACAACCAAATAATCTAGTTATTTCAGTTTCATTAAAATCTTCTTCTTTATTTTTAACTTTTTTTCGAACTTGTTGACCTCCAATACTTGGAAAATCTGTGTCTTTGAAAATAAATTTTCCTTGTTCATCAGTCAAACCCTTTTTTGACCTCAAAAGCTCCAAATGAATTTGATGCAAAATAAATCGATTCCAGTTCTAGTAAAAATGTATAAATATTAAGAGGATGTAACACTGGAATTTGTTGTCTCCGTCTTACAAGTAGATAGCATAGCAAATTTATCCTCAGTAGATCAAGTGTAGCTTCGTTAGTATAACAATTTGGGTGAATCAACCTATTATGAAACTTGATGGTAAGAACATTATCTGTGTTTGTATGTTGGTTTTTTATGATGGATGAATTTTTAAGCGAGTTATGAGCATTTTTAATTTAAATTATATAAGCATAACTTGTTAAAAAATCAAACTATCGTAAAAAACCAACATCCAAACACAGACAACGCAATAAATGTTCTTACCATCAAGTTTCATAATAAGTTGATTCATCCAAATTTTTAAACTAGCGAACTACACTTGATCTGCTGAGCATACGTTTACTATGCTACACACTTGTAAGACGCGGACAACAAATGCCAGTGTTATATCCTCTTAAAATAATATTTTAACTGCAGTCATTTTCAAAATATATAGTATTAGTAATTAATTTGTAGTACTATCAATTTAAAACCCTTGTTAAAAATATATGTAAATGTTTCACTTGAAAACATACCAAAATCACATCTTAATTATTTATTATTAATATTAGTATAAAAAAACTTGGTTTTTGATTAAGATTTATAATTTGACTCTCAGAAATATTTAAATTTATTTCAAGTACACATTAATCATTTCAATAAATCAGTTTCTGAAGAGTTTAATAAAAATATTGAAAAGTATTAGACAATATAGTTCTGAAATCAAGTCAGCTAAAAACTAAAAATAGAAAATACTATAGCTAATTAGTAAATATGAAAAGTATACAAGAAAACTAAACATATTTTAAAGTATTAAATATGTTGATTTATATATTTTAAAAATATCTAATTATAATTTATAAATTAGTTGAACTTACTTGAATTAAAATGCTGATATTGATTTTATTTTTCATTTCAGCATTGTTATGTTCAGGCAGTATAAGTCCTAGAGCTGTAGCATCATGAGCATTACGAAGAGCTCTTAAAAAATTTCCAGAATGACATGGTACTCCTTTAGATTTGTTCATCATATAAAATAAAAAGGATAATTCACAACTTAAACAAAATTCTTCTTGACATATATGTGACATTAAAATTTTTCGCAATGGCTCCAAAAAATATAAAACCTAAAAAAAAAATGTTTAATTACTTCAATCTTGTACAGGGATAAAATAAGTTATATTTTTTAGTATTCAGTCAAATTGTACCAAATAGGATATTTGCAACCAGCGGTAGAACAAATTAAAATAATACTTGAAGGACTTCAAAAAGAACTGTTTTTCATATTAAAAAGACCTATTTATTATTCAACAGTTCAATCTGATCTAATTACACAAATTTCAATACTTTACAAATTTTTATTTTGAAAAAACATGCAAAGGTATCTAATATCAATTAGTGACCAACAACTAAATATGATATGGTTTGACTAGCACATGTACACATCAAGCATCAATGCCAGCAAAACAGCGTCAGTCTTAATGCCAGCATTAATGACTTGTTGCTTATATGTGCTTCATATTATTTACACGGCCCAAGATGGGCATGGTTCCATCCACAGAATGTGATCTAAGGTAAAAATATTATTACATTCTCATACTGTGCAGAAGCAGGTGATCAAATAACAGACCGTGTGTAAACATATAAACGTATATATAAATTTCCAAAGAAGAAAATATTATTCATTTTAATATTTGTAAAAGTAAATAATAAATTACTTGAAGCATTGGATTGCAGTATGAGTTGGGAACATTTGATTCCAAACCACTGAATCCAGTTTTATTATATTGTTCATAGTCAAAATCTTCACTTTTAAATTTTAAATCAATTTTTCTATATCTTCTAGGTATTGCTACAAACGTGGGAGATTCACATTCTTCATCATTTGATTGGTTATGAATAATATTGTTTTGTGACTCAGATACAGTGTTGAAATATGCAACCTAAAATTGAAAAACAAACAAACATTTTTGGTATTAAATGATACAAATTGTAGAAAATTTAAGATGCAATAATAGTTGACTGAACTCAGTTAATTTTAACTTTATAATATATCTCATAATATAATAATGTATAATATTTATGTATTGATTACTTATGTGCACATACCATTGTATATCATCATTAATATTAATAAAATTTTAATCCACAATAATAACATAATTATATGTAATATGACTAATTACTTGATTTCGTTTACGATTATTTGGGTTTGGAGCATACCCAACAGTTCCTTTCATTTTCATTGTAGATAAAATATTCATATCTATTGATGGCGTTTTCCTACAAGTACCAACATTAATATAAGTTTTTTTTTAAATTATTAATAAATAAAGTAAATATTTATTTAAACATGCATACTGAATAAATATGTATAAACTTGTAAATTATGCTATTTGATAAAATAGTTTAGTATTTTAGTTAAAAAAAAATATTTATCAATAAATTAGCTTTATTTAAATTTTATAAACAATTAGCAGTATACTTATTAAGACTAAGGTAATATATATATTTTTGTTTAAGCTTTATAAGTAATTAAGGCTCTTTACCACCAAAACCACTTCATTCAGTCAGTTTTTATTAAATTATGCTGTTTCCCATTCCACTCCAAGTTTTTTTAGCCATAACACTGTCCTTCCATCTTCTTTGTGGACTTCCTCTTGGTCTTCTTCTTATTACGCATGTCATTTCTATTAGACTCCCATCAGCCTGAAATACATGTCCGGTCTTGATGAACTGTACCACATTTTCTCTTTTATACATTTGTATTTTATTAAAGCAATATTGAACACTATAGTCTGTTAACTGAGAAAACGCATTTGTGTGGCGACCAAACCTCGTCTGTTTTCATGCATTTATGCAGCGACAAGGTAGTAGAGTAGAAGAATTATGGATACAAAACCGCGCAGCTCAATCATTTGGATTTGCGAAGAAGTAGCGCTCTCTCAGTGAACGATCTATAGTGCTTATATTTACCTAAGCACTTTCTTCTCGAATAGTCTTAGATTTTTTTTATAGCTTCATTTCATAGCTAATAGAACTTATTTATAGTTATTCTTTTGTTTACCTTGACAGTAACTTTGATTTAAACAGTAGTAGAGCATAGTAAAATTGGTTGGCAGCACTCGATCTGATGTTGATTTATCTATGTATGTTAGATTGGCTATTTAGAATAGTTCCAAGGTATTTGAATTGTTCATACTCATTATTTCCCTATTTCCTCACTCAAATAAATGGGATCCCCTCTTACTCGATTTATTATCATATACAGTGGTCGCCGCTTATTGGACTCACGGTTAATTGACTCATTTGCATATTAGACTCAAAACGGTTGGTCCCGATTCGCACGGTTAGGTTAGGTTAGGTTTTTGAGTCATTCGCCTTATTGACTCATTCGGTTAATTGACTCAAATTGTCGGGTCCCAAAGTGAGTCCAATAAGCGGCGACTACAGTATATGGTTTTTTCACTCAAGACTATTAAGCCAATGTCTTTTCTAGTATTTATCAGTTTAGTCATAGCTTCCTGGACTGTATCCGGTAATTTTCTAATTTTGACAGTGTCATCTGCATAGGTTAGCATCATTGTTGAATGTTCCAGTTTCTAGGGTTTTTCTTGTTAGATTCTCTAGCTCCATTTTGAAATGAGTTAGAGATTATGTATCCAGTACTTGGTCTATTGTTAATTATAAAGGATGATGATATATTGTTCATAAGCCATAACCTTGACATTGTAACTGGTGTTGGAATTACACATTTGTATCACAATAACTAGTTATGCTGTTATGCCAGTCCTAAAGATAATTTCTTAGTGTTTTCCTAATTAGGCTATCATATTATACTTGTTTATATTTCACTAATAGCATGTGTAAATCTTTCGCTTGTTCATATTATTTAATATTTTTCCAGAATTTGCCATGACAAATACGTGATCAGTAGTCGATTTTTCCTGAATCCACTTAAGTAATTCCCTACTATTGCCTGCAAATATTTATAATCTTTTTAGAATGATTAATGAATCTATTATATAAATAATTGTATGACATTTCATTCCCAGTGATCAGTAGTGTTATTCCTATAACACTATGGTGTTTTTCTGTTTTCTATTTTTAAAATTAAGTATATGATTTGGCTTGATATAATTGTATGAACTATTATATATACCACATGTATCGTTATGGATACAGTTTTTGTTAGATTGTAATTTAAAAATGTACCTGTAAATTTTAGTAAGAAATTTCTCGGGTAGCTCTGATGCTAAAGGTCCATCACAATGAGGTAGTGGGATATTAGAATAATCAGCTAATTCATCAGTCACATTGATAGGACCACAAGGAAGTGGTTCCATTGGTTGTGCAAATATTGTTTCTCTTGCCAAAGTATTAAACTGAGTAGATGCTGTGGTAAATAAATGCAATGTGCTCACATTATCCCCAATGATAATTGCTTGACTTGAAGGAGATACATCCATAGAAAGGGCCATTGCTCCTTCTTCAGCACCCCTCATCTAATTTTAAATTAAACATTATTAGTATTTACTACATCAACAGTGTTATAATTTATATATAATATATATAAGACTTAAGCTTTATTATACCTGGTACAGATTCAAATCTGGTTCTGTCAAAGCAACTGTATCCACAAGTTGACATTGTCCTATCGTTGATAAAACTGCAATGCGTGATGAGTATGAAGTCATGAATCTCAATAAAAATGGTTCAATAATCATAGGAATAGATGAAACGGATCTCATCATTCTCAAATCATGTACAGCTAAAAATTGATCTAGTTCCATGGATCCATGTCTAATATCAAAAATATAATTAGTAGTTATTTTCAAAACTAAAACAAACATTTTCTTCCTCTTACGTGTTGTTAAATCCACAGCTAACTAACAAGTTATCATGAACATCAAAGTCGGATAAACTGCCTGTGTGCGCCTCTACAGTGTAAATAATTTTTGAAATATTTCTTGGATCTCGAAGCTTAATTACTCCAGTAGGATCTCCACAACAAACAGTCCTATTAGCATTCTGTCTTAATATAGCACAGCCATTTTCTCCAGCATTTATAATGCTTGTTTCTTTACACAAGTTTAGGTTAAACTCAATTAGCTTTTCTTGATGACCACCCATTAATATAGTATCTTGAGAACGTCCTAACTGAATTATACATTGCATTTCATTTAAATATTCTGAACTGAAATAATATAATTTTGTATAAATAAATAAATAAAGATTTATATTTTTTAATTATTTGATGTTAAGCTTTCATACATGACTTATTGCAAAAATTGTGTATTCATTTTAAAATATCTAAAAAGGAGACAATCATTTTGAAAACAATAAAATAAATATTGTGATTAGGGTCTATGTTTTAAAAAGTACATTGCAGTTATCATCTATACCATAAATGAATCAATATGGTCTTATAATTTCACAGCCAAAAATAAGTAGATTATACTACTATATTAGTAATTATATAAGTACAATAGAACCTTACTAATCCGGAGTTCAGTTAAACACCTGCTTAATATTACATATGTTACCAGAAAAATAAACAGAATAATAATTTATTTTGTACTGTATAGGTTCAAGTGGGTTGAATTTATCTTGTATACTAAATAACCTTTGAATTTCTTAAAACTATAAAACACATTTTTTTTACTGAACAGAGTGTTTTTATTTATACCACAGCTCATTTTATAGGTTATTTTAAATAATCCATAATTTCATTAATTTGGACAAACTAGGGCTCTAATCAGTCCGCATTAATAAGGTTTTACTAAAATATAGTATTATGAATTACTTTCAAATATAATTAATTTTAAATAAAGTTAATAAAATACTTTGGTAGGCATTTCATAAAATAAACCTTAGTTTTATTACCATTTTATTACCTGTGAGTAAAAATTGGTAAGCCTCTGCGCATTTGACATCGCAGTGTAGTAGGTGTAAGAACTAACAAAGTAGAATCAGTACTCAAAAGTGAACGAATCTCTTCGGTTGAATGAACTCTAAACATTGTATACTTTTGCATATCCGCACTATAATATGAAGTAACATAACCCTGCACAACAAACATTTTTAATAAAAAAATTTGGTTGAGTAAACTTAAAATTAACTATTTAAGACATTCACTTACCAGCTGATTTCCAACCCAAAGTAAATTTTCATATGTATCAAAACATGTAGCTGTAATTCCATATTGACTGCAATTATCCGTCAATATTGTTTGAGTTTCTTCATATTCAGACCTTTGTCCATCTAATAATTGGTCTGAATACAGATTAGTATCAATGACTTCCGGGTATTCTTCTTCTGCATAATTACCGTACACTAAATATAAAATAATTATCAATTTTTAATGCTATGTGCCTATCATTTTATGTAGGTTGATTATTTTTGTAAAGTAATTTTAGACACATGGTCAAGTTTATATTTTGCTGTTTTGTGACAGATTATGAGATTGTAACATTTTTAAAGTAAGCACTTTGAAGACAATTAATCAAGAGAGAATCGATTAAAAATTTGGTATCACTAATAATGTAATACTATTTTTTGAAATCATTATTTAAATCTAGTTTTTTATAGTATAACAATAATTAATTAAGAGCAAGATAAATACTAAACAGTTCAATTGATAATTTCTCATACCTATAAAATAAATTAAATCACCTATTATAATTTTCTTAATTAATGCCTATAAGCTATAAACACTTCAATTGTTGGTATGTTTTAATAAGTCTGTTAAATATTTCCCACCTTTCCATCCTTATTTTAAAGAATAAAAATTAGACAAAAGAAAATGTTACAAAATACATATGTAGTCTATAGAACAAGGGATAATTAAAATTAAACATTAATCTACGTATAAATGGTTAATATTATGGTGACAAAAATTGGTACACTTACTTATCATATCTGAAGGTTCATATGAACTTATTACTGATCTTGTAAACTCCATACCTATTTTTTAAGACTATTTAAAAATAAAATAATTTATTCTAATATTAATCATAGGTACATTGATCATTGATGTGAATTAATATCTATAAAATATAATCTACTTACTTCTGTGATACTAATTAAGTATTTATGAAATTTAAATCCATGTATTTAAATAGACAATACCTACTCACGAATATAATCATTATTATTCTTACTTGAAAAAAATTAGTTGTAAATAACTGTATGACGAGCACTACATTTTAAATAATCATGATCTATGTAGTTTAAAAGTAAATTAATTAACATTTATTAAATATAAAATAACATTAAGAAAATAATAAACTATATAGGCATATTAAACATTGTAATAAATTATTGTTCTGATAAACCAATAACTGTATATTATGATAGGTAAATAGTCACAATACCATAAACTCTATTATACCACAGAATAAATGAAATTTCATTTATTTCATTTATTCTGTGATTATACTACTAGAATATACACTATATAGTTATAGTATTTGGTACTAAATCGTAAATCCAGACGCGGAATTTACGTTATCACACAATTTATAATCATGCTTTGTTTACATTTCACAAAATCAAAACTTTAAGCAAAACACAAAACACTAGATAGCTCTGCCTCAATGATTTTAGATTCTGATTTCTGAAAAGAGCAATGGATGTATTGATTTTACTGTGTGTGTTTCAATTTATTTTTTGTGTCCTACGATCAGTAGTAGAATTATTGATTCAATTTTCAACTTCTGTATCAGCGGGTCTAGTTGGTGACTTCGGGAGTCAACATTTAAAATTCCCAGTAGTTATAACGTTGGGAAAAACAAAAAAAAAATTAAGGAAAAACGAGAATTCTTAAGCAAAATCTGTTTTGGACAAAATCGTTTTTGGTCTAACTCGCATTTTCTATACACCATATTAACAATTGTTGACTCAAGTTGAGCTGTTTATAGGCATATAAAATAGTTGATTATTATTAATTTTTAAGTCATGTCGATAAAAAAATTGTTTGACCGGTTACAAAACTTGAAAATGTTATGCAAGGTACCTCGTAAGTTATACATGGAAATTAAAAAATAAGTTGATCTTAAATCCACAATTATTTTATATGAGCGTCTGAATTTCAAATGTTGACAAATATCTACGTACAAATTGCGAAAATAAAGTCAAAATATCTTGAACATTTTATCAAGTATAAAAATAATATAATAAACATTTAGAAAACATTTCAAATATCTTCAATTATTGATTTTAGTATTACAATAAAACAGAAAAATCGTTGCATGCATTACTGCATAGTGCATGCTCATGAGTACCTAATCGAGTAAATATCCAATGTTGTAAAACTTCAAACACTTACAGAAATTTAATTTGTCTTTCTAATAAACATTTTTTTTTTGTTTACCTAGACAAACGTATGAGAAACATTGAATTAAACTTTCAAAACTTATATTTAGAAAGAAAAATTTTTAATGAATTTCTAACTCATAATAGTTAATAAATGTTCATGATTTTTACATATTTAGTCAACATTCGAAATTCAGACGCCTATAAAAAATTAATATGGTTTAACACTCAACCTTTATCGACATTAATTAAAAATAATAATAATAATCAACAATTTCATCTTCATGTCTATAATAGAAAAACCATTTAATAATAAATAAATTATTATAGTGTAATGAAAAAGCAAATACAAACATTTAGTGAAAATTGCATGTATCTACAGTACTACGGTAGTTTGTCGTAGAGTACACCACAAACCAAAATCGATTTTGTTGAAAACCAATTTTGCGTAAAAATTCTCGTTTTTCATAAAAAATTTTTTTTATTTTTTTTCGGCGATTCTGAAAATTACTGGGAATTGAAAGTGTTGACGTCCGAATGCATTAGTCATTAGGTAACTAGTTTCACCCTCCCATCGGCCATCACTAAAGATACTGAAGTTGAAGATCGAAGCTTTATTTTGATTACCTACTTACCGTCTACACAGAGATAAAATAATTTAAAAAATATATTTAGCTTATTTTTGAGTTAGTTGTTAAGCACACCTAAAGTTAACAGTCGGTTTGTACCTCAGTAATCCGTAATCGTTCTAGTGGTGCAACCAGAGTTCAAATCTTGGGGATGTTACAATTATGAATCATTTATATACCTCCAACTTGCATATTGGCAATATTTAATTTATACTATTATTAATAATGATATTCGAAATTCTATTATTAGAAAAAATTTATATTTTAAATTATTGTATTTTTTAATTTTTTAATTTTTTTTTTCCATTTATGATAACTAGTGAATGCGTACTATTATTTCTTCCAGAACAATTTCACTTGCTAGACCTATTTCAATAATATTCACAACATTTAAGATAGATTATTAACGCTGCTGTACCATACAACTTATCAACCGATTACTAAATTTCTCATAGAAGAAAAACTTTATTTGCACATTGCAGAACTAACAAGGATAATGGTTAGTGTAACTTGCATTAATTTATACTATTTATTTATTTTTTTTATTATAGCTTCAAGTTAACACTAATATAGCTCAAAAATTATAATAAAAAGTACATTTAAAATTAAATAAAGAACATAGATATTAAATAATAAAGCCAGCATCCAAAATAAATGTAATAATACTTATAACAGTGAAGATGCAATTAGTATTGAGAATGGAATGGAGATTAAAGAGACAGTTAAAAGATCTAAGAGAATTTAGTCATTCGGATATCAGAGCTGGGCAATCAAATAGTATATGAGATAGATCGCAAATACACTCGTTGAGATGAAGTGTATTAAAAGGAGAATTGTTTAAACGAATGACTTATGCGTCATCTGTTAAATTGTATAATATGTGATCTATGCAGATCTAATTTGCTGAACCAGATATTATTAGGAATTAGGTGTAATGTCCTTATATCTTGGAAGTTCTTCTTTATCTATGGTTTTTTTTATGTTATTTGTACAGTTTTTAAACATTTTTGGTTGTAGTCACTCCATGATAGATTTTATTATATATTCTGAAAACATAGAATATTGTAGAATTTTTGAAAAATTTAAAATTGGAATTACGTGATATATGTTACTAGATTTCTTGAAAATTAAAATTACATTGTTAAAACTATAGATACATGGAATTACAACAACAAAGTTTAACAATTTACCATCAGACAACTTTACCCAAAGTAAAATTATCCAAAATCAGGGAGGATTATGTGGAAAACCTACACTTAGGGCAGAGAAGTAACATTCTAATGGGTGTATACAATCCCAAACACAATTCTGTTTATCTTATCTCAACATTTTTTTTTTTACATATCATTTTAAAAACATCTAGTTAACATTAATTTATGTTCAACGAGAATAGCTTCTCAATTGTATGTTATTTTCAGCACAATTATTTTCTAGCTTAAGTTAAGTTATTTTATCATTATTATTTTTTTTTTCACTTTAGACTTTATTTTTTTATTTTTTGTGTAGGCATGCTCTTAATATCTTGCAAATATCTACATATTCGAAAAATTTATATATATCAATGAAATTTAAAATAGGTTATTTTAAATTCAATAGAATATAAGACATATCAAACATACATTTAAAAAAAATCAATAATAATTAATGATATTTATTTTTAGTATTATTTAGGACTTTAAAAATGTCTTAATTTCTAATATGTGATAATATCTATACATATATTATATTATATAAATATATATGACATATAGAATATAAACATACAAATTATACAATAAAAATGAAACAATTTGCTGAAAGGAAAATATCTTAGCTAAAAATTAAATAAAAAAATAATTAATTCAAAATAAACTATTAATATTACTTAGCAATCAGAATTGTGTAAAACAAATTTTTAAATAACACAGTGTTTAGAAAAACTCTTTATAATGTTCAATATTTTACATTGATTTAATGTTAAATTTGTAGTTTTAATCATAACCCAAAACAATTATCCATCCTAACTAAACAGTTGTTCTGTAGCTCGTTCCAAATCCCAATTAAAAGTAGATAATGCTCCACGTGCTTGATCACGTTCTATTCCCATATCTATGAGACGCTGAATTTTTGTGTCAAAGTCTGTATTTTTATTTGGACCTAAAACAACAATTGAAACTAAAATTATACATGTGATTAAAAAAAAAAAAAATAAATGATGGATAGTATACATAAATATATTCTTAGTCTAAATTAAATAAACTTTTATAAGACATATATTGTTTTTAATTCAACCAGATATCCCTAATAAATGTAATTTTATTATTTTAACTGCATATTATACCTCCAGCATAAACATTAGTCCAGTGGCTAGCTGTTTTGGCAAATATTTCTGGATACTCTTTATATTGTTTGGCAACAACAGCATCTTGTGGGTCGTCTGGTTCAGCAGCGGCCATAAGTGCTTGTAGCGACAATAGTACTGTGCGTAAAGTCATGGCTGCAGCCCTATTTAAGTTTATTAAAATTAATAACTTATTGAACTAAATCATAAAAGCAATCATTATTTGTATATGATAAAGTTGGAAAGATACAGATAAAAATTAAGTTGTAAGTAACTATTTGATTTGAAAATTGTAGAATCAGATAAACATAATTCAGGCTGAATGACCAAACTTGTATGGTTTTACATTTTCTATAGTTACACTAAGTATATGCACATTTAATTACTTAAATATGTTCAAACAATTTTACACTTACCATTGATCTTTTAAAATGTCTAAACAAATAGCTCCAGTGACCGATGAAATATTTGGATGCCATATTTTAGTCATGAATCGAACCTATTAAAAAAAATATTTTAATTAAAAATACTTAAATGATAAAAAAAACACAAAGGTTTACTTACTTTAGGTGGATTAAAAGGATATGTTTCTGGCACTTTAATTTCCAAAAAGAATGTACCCCCTTCATATGGTGTATCAGGTGGACCAGCAATTTCACCTTTTAATTCTGTATAGCTATCACCAATTAAGTCCACTTTGATTGAACATTTAGCAAGCTAAATAAAAATATACAATACATTCATATTTATAATTAATATTACAACACATCAAATTAAATATATAAATATATTTTTATTAGTCAATATGAATTATTTATTTAGCAGATAAATAACAAAAAAAAATTAAAAAATGAAATCATGGATAAATTAAATAATAAGTTTGATGAACAAAACATTAATTAAGTATATTGATCATGATTAATAAAACAATTTATATTTAAAAATAAGTCCATTGTTAGAAAACAATAATTTCACAACATTTTTATACATGGAAAATCGAATAATAATGTTGTATCTAAATATAACTGTTTTCTAAATCAATAAGACTGTTTGAAAAAACAAAAAATATGTTTTTGTCAAAAATAATGGTAAATTATTTAGGTACCTCTTCGCTCTTAATGACTTCTTTAAATTCCCTTTTGATTCTCTGCGTAGCAATGTTATTCATTATTTTTTATTTTTAAATTTAAAGATAAATACAAATGTTAGCACTGAAAACCATATAATATTACAACGACACAATTATCACGAATTCACGCTAACCTAAATTATACTTGCGTTTTACAACAAAAGAAAATTAGAGTTAAGGTTTTGTGATAAATTTATGTTTATAAGTTGCCATACAAAATGTGCTACTAACGTTGGACTAAACTAAAAAAAGTTCAGTTCTTAGTAGTCCATAGAGCAAATATTACAGTCCGTGGTTAAAATGTATACACGACTGATAACACACACACAAGACTCAACATGGCACAATAATTGATAAAGATAAAAGAATAAAGATTTGTAAATTGGTACTGCCTCTATAATTATAGTTATGACTTAATATGATTACAGTCTATTCAAAGTGAGAATAATCAGTCGGCCGACCAATTCTCGTCAGTACTGCGCATCTCGCACTAACTTCCCTGTGATAGCATGATCACGTGGTTCCCTACGCGCCAATCGAATCATTCGTGATGCGCGAAAGTGATTGTGTTGTGTGGTAGGTGTCAAGTGGTAACACAAACAACTCAAAACAAGTATACTCTATTCCGGGCTCGTCTATAAATTATAACATAGAATAATAGTTATAATTTATAAATATTGTATTAACATTAAGTTATTATTATTCTATTATTTAGTTTCTGAAACAACTTACCAATTTTCCATGATTACTTTAATATTATCTACTATGTTACAACTGAGCTATAATAAATATTGTTATAATAAATTTATTATAAATAATTTTTATTACACGGGGCTTGAAATGAAAAATTGTACGAACCGAAACGATTATACAATGAATTCGCTTCATGCGAGTGTGACCAAAATAATAATGATTTTAAATTTCTCTTAGCAATAAAATATAAATAAACATCATATTTTAAGCTTAAAAAACTGGAATAATACGATACAGATTTTATAATAATTTCTTCAATGCTTCGTAATTTTTGTCACTTTTTTCTCGTTTGCGACTTGCAATGGTAGAGTAGATACTGCAGTTTCGTAGCTAGGTGTAGGGTTAAGGCTCCTCCGGAATATAATGTGGCAATAAAAATGCTCTGATTTTCTACTTTAGCATATATTCTGATAGGAAAGTGAATCTAGTTGGTACATTTCTAGAAATGTCAAAATTGACTTTCCGCCTTCCGGTAGAAAAATTCCTACTTCTTCCACTGTCAAATATCTAGGACTTATACTTGATCGCAGACTTACCTGGGCACCTCACCTTAAATCTAAATGACAAAATTTAAACCTACGGTGCGCGTGCGCCTGTTAAAAACTTTCTGCATTAACAATAAATACACAGACATTAAAACTAAACTTCTTATTTATAAATCTCTAATCAAGCCCATCTGGACATATGGCATACAGCTATGGGGTAATGGTGTAATGCAAAAAATCTAACATCAACAAGATTCAAACTTTTCAAAATATTGCGCTAAGGAAACTACTTAATGCTCCATAATATGTCTCCAACCATTCTATACATCAAGACCTCAGGAATTCAGGATGAATTCCGTCAAAGACGAAGCAAAACTATATTATAAACGTCTCCACAGTAGGTTAACCAACCATCCTAACCCTCTTATAAAAAATCTAGCAATCCCGCTAGACGTCTTAAACGAAACTGGTGTCGTAACTTGCTAAAAGCATGAATCCGAGAAAATCCCCTTACTAAACTGAAACAAAATAGGTAGGTAGTGTCATCAATGGGTGGCTTCTTCCGTCATATTTTTCATGCTTATTACTCTTATCAAATTTACTTATTGTTCTATGAATAGATTGTAAATATTTTGTAAAAAAAAAAATGCCTTATTATTATTGCTATAACGATAAAATTAAAACAATAAACAGTACATCCATTGTTTTGTGCTACATCGGTGTCAGTTCATATACAAATTAACCGTTTACTTTACTTCAGTAGTCAAAATATAATTGATAGTTGATACTTATTATAGGTTTTTACTTAAATCACAAAGTTTTCCTAATAATTGGAAGGGATTTAGTATAGAAATCGTATAGAATAGAATCGTATAGGGTCATAGGGAAGGAGTTAAGTTAAGAATCCCATATAGTAGATGGCCGTATGCAGTTCATCAGAACTATGAACATTGAACATAGTTGTGTAGCAGAACCCGACAGATCATTTTACTCAATTTAACAACCTAATCAGTAGTTATGTTAATTTCTTAAAATAGTTGTGTACCTATTTGTAATTTGTAACATTTAGTGATGTAGGTAGTTGTAACTTGTAAAGTTGTAACCATATCTAATACATATATGTATTATCTGTGCGACTGTGCTTGTAACTGTACTTTAATGGAGATAATTCGAACTAAAATTATTATTATTATTATTATAAATAATACCATAGAAGCTAGAGTCCCAATTCGGCATTTTGGCCATTAACTTTAATTATAAATGTATTCAGTTTTTTTGCTAAATCGATTTTGTATAATAATTTACAATTCATTTTTTAATATTATACATAAATTATACTATACAGTATACATCTAAATAAATGTATAGAGCTCTGGTTTCAAAAAACACATCATTGTAAAATCAATACATTCATTGTACCACTCAGAATCTAAAACTATACAAATTTTAAAATGGTTATAAATTTATAAATAGCCTTAACAGAGTTAATAAATACTTTGATAATAATAATATGTCATAACATCGGTAATTGTCGAGTTTGTAAATTGTATAACAGAACAATGAGACCTATAAAAAATAAAAGTACACCCTTTACCACCCACTAAATAGCGAAGCTGCAGTTATTAAACAACTACAAGTAGGTACCTTCTAACTATAGTAACATAATATGAACTTTCTAGCCTTATATAGGTATATAGACAGTGGCGTACCTCGTGGTCAAGGGGTGGTTATATCCCTCCCCCATTGATCATAAATTCCCATATTTGTGTCTTTAGTACTATTTATACCACCATATTTCATTTGAATAAATTATAACTTGTAACATTTTTAAATTGAAAATTCATAGTACAATAGGCTTTGGAAGAATCTTCTCTATATGGTGGGATTAGGAATAACTTCCTGGGAATGTTCGTTGTTTGGGAACAGGAGGAAGCAAGAGGCTTTATTTCCTGTTTGGAAATGTTTTATATCAAAATTAATTTATTTATAAAATAACAATTAAATAGTAAATTCGTCTTAAAATGCATACATTGACACATTGTCCAAAACAGTCCCTAAGGCCGAAAATTAAATATTGCCTTTTGCTTGAATAACCGAATATTATTGTACGATTATTATTGTGCATAGTGTCATACTGTTTATCACTTAATACGGAGTGCTACACTGCTGAGCTGTCCGTGAGCCGCCGCCCGCCAGCCCGTTTTGGAAGTTTGGGACTCGGTTACTCACCCATCCTGTTCCTGTACTCACTTGGACTCTTGGTGACTGGGTACTTAATTGAAGTTGGAAGTTTGGGGCTTGGGAGTAGCTAAGTTTGATAAGAACCGTCACCGTATTTACTATTTAGTAATATCCGAAAATCATCTAATATTTAAAAAAAAGTTTTTTTAATCATAATTTAAAATAATATCTAAAAGTTTAATTTTAATTTTCTCAATTTAGTACAATGGAATACAACTTAGGCGATAATCCAGTTACTTCACATTCGTGGAATGCAAATAGAACTCGTAAGTTTGATTAAATCAACAAAATTATAGTTTGAAGTCTATCAAAAAATGTTATTAATTCTTTGATTGAATAATATTATTGTATAGAGATAGCAGTAATTCCAAATAGTAATGAAGTGCAAATATACAAATATGAACCAAATTTGAGTGACTGGACATTGTTAGATAACCTAGATCAGCATGGACTTCTAGTAACTGGAATTGATTGGGCACCTAACACTAATCGAATTGTTACTTGCTCAGCTGTAAGTTTTCTATTAAATGTATCTATATTTTTTTATTTACAATTATATTACTTTTACCACTTAATAGGATCGTAATGCATATGTATGGACAATTGATGACAAGGGAAAATGGAAACCAACTCTTGTATTATTAAGAATAAGTAGAGCCGCAACTTGTGTTAAATGGTCGCCAAATGGTAATTTTGCTATAATATCACATTTGTATGTCAGGTATCAACATTCTACAGTATATTTATAATTTACTCATAATTCTTATTGAACTGTGTTTGTAACAATTAATTACTTGCATTTTTCAATATGTTTCTTTTATATTTATCTTAGTTTATTATAACTTATAAAAAAATGTACTTTACCATTAAGTATATCTTTTTGAAATAAAAATGTGTTGCTCAAATTATTTAATAACTTAATTTTTAAATACATAATTTTCTTTACTACATGAAAATGGTATTAAAATAACAAAACATTACAAAATGTACTACTTTTGTTTGTCTATATTGGTATCAATATTTTAAAATCTATATTCTTATTTATTATAAATATTATATTAACACATGGTTTTATAATTATTTCTAGAGAAAAAATTTGCAGTTGGTTCAGGAGCTCAATTAATATCTGTGTGCTATTTTGAAGTAGAAAATGATTGGTGGGTGTCAAAACATATAAAAAAACCCATCCGATCTACAGTAACAGCATTAGATTGGCATCCAAATAACATGGTATTAGCTACTGGTACTGCCGATTTTCGAGTAAGACTGTTTAATGTACATATGAAAGAAGTTGACCAGTGTCAAAAAGTAAAAACTGAATGGGATACTGATGATACCTCTGTGCCAAATTTAGTTGCCGAGTTTACAAATTCTTCTAGAGGAGGTAAATTTATATATTTTACACACATGTAATTACTTATAAGTATTTATTACAAATATTTGCATTAATAATATAACTTTGTTAAGACACTTTAGTAAAAACAGCATAGTCTATAAAAAAATAGTTGTATTGAAAAATTATCATCTAACGAAATATGGCTGTAAACCTATGTACTTAATATATTTACTTCATATTACTCCTAACAAGCTAGATGTACATTAAATTTATACATATTTGATTCCTAAAACCCATTAACATTATTTAACAATTGTTCTTCCATTGAACTCTGAACTTTTATTGAACTATACCATAAACATTTAAGTTATAATTACACAAAAACATTCAGTGAACTTAACACTTAAAATTCTATGGGAAAATATCAAATTAATATAGTGTATTAATTAATGTGATTTTTATTTTTACTGAATTGTTTATATTTTTAGGTGGATGGATTCATGGACTAGCATTTAATAAAATTGGTAACCGATTGTGTTGGGTTGCTCATGATTCATCTATTACTATTGCTGATGTATCTAAAGGTAGCATAGTTGTAAATAAATTAAAAACAAATGAGTTACCGTTCATAAGCTGTATTTGGGTTTCTGATCGAGCACTAGTTGCTGCAGTGAGTTCATAATTATTATAAATTAAAATACACTTTTACAATAAATTACTAAATTAAGAAAATAATAGTCGAATCTATTAAATTAATCATTATGATCAGATTTTAAACTATAGGTATTAGGTATTAATAGTTAAAACGTCAAAAACTTTTAGTATAAATTAATATTTTAATGTAAATAGGGTCATGGATGTTGTCCAATGTTGTACTGCATTGACTCCAATAACAAAGTGCAATTTGTTTCTAAAATTGACAGTTCTCAGAAAAAAGAAGCTGCTGGTCTAAGGTAACTAGTAATTATGGACAAGAAATTTAAGGAGTATAAAGAATATATATTATGATTTAGGTTTTAATATATTAGATAATATTATTCATGAAATATGTTTTCTAGTGCAATGAAAAAATTTCAAAGCTTAGATCGCCAAGCACGAATCAATAGTGACTATGAACTTGATACTAAACATCAAAATACATTAACATGTTTGCGTGTTCATACTGAGTCAAATGATGCCGTTTTGAAGTTCACTAGTAGTGGTTTGGATGGAAAAATAATACTATGGGAACTCAACGTAAGTAACACGTAGTTTTTGTCTCAGAAATACAAAAAAAATGTATTTGCACTACTATATATATATATATTATATATTATCTTTGTCATAAAATATAATAACTAATGTTTTATTTTTTTATTTTAGAGTTTAGATAAATTACTCCAAGGCTTAAAAATCTAACCTCAGTGGAACTACAATTATATGTACATAATTCTATTTGATTTCAATAATTACTTATACTGTTACTAATTATTTGTTATTTTATTAAATTATACTTTTTTACATTATTTATTATAATTTTATTATTAAAAATATTGTGATAAATGCATAGTAACATCATCAATATTTTTCAAAATATTTATTTAATTTATTATGTCTGTGTATTTCTGTTTATATGTGGCTACTATAAATAAGAACAAAATAAATAAACATTATAACAATAGAATTTATCACACTTATTTTTTCTATCCATGTCATACTGGTATCTATTGAATATTAAACAATGCGTTAAATTAAAAACAATACAACTCATTTCAAAAGAGTCATGATTATTTTCAACATGATATTATATATATATAATACAGACAGCCTACATGTTAGCTATTAATATTTATGTAATAATTATTCCTTAAAAGATAACAATTTTGTCTATTTGTAAATTATAAATCATTGTATTAATATGTGTTAAATTATAGTGTTAGTCATAATAACTAAAATTGTGTTGTATCTTAGATCTGTAGTAATGACTAATGATGTCCTGATCTAATAAATTTACCCAATAAAGCATAGGCAGCGCAGACCTTAATGTAGATTGAATGAGGACCTTTTAGTAAATGTTAATAAATTATTATGGATCCATACGTATTAATTTGAATGATTTGTATACTATACAATATATAGTAATAATATAAAAATATATTACTTAATTTAAAATCACATATTTTAGAACAATATGGATTTTATGTATTAACAGATAAAATGTTAGCCCTCAAGTAAGGCCCGTAGGCTTAAATTTTAGGACAACAGTTACAAAATATGTGACCAAGCATGTAGCAACCTACCCCCAAGTCGCCTATACAGCAAACTGAATCAGTTCAAAGTTCAACTGATAATTTTTTAGACACTCCTTCAGTCCTTCGTACAACAATCGGTGTTTTAAAATACAGACACAGTTCATACTAGTCAGAGTAGCATGTTGTTCAAATATACCTTTTGTAATGATTCAAATTGTTTTAAACAACAATTGTATTCAATTATTTTTCTATTCTATTAACCTGTTTGAAAACTATCCAAATTTATGTTTGTTGGAGTAATAATTTTTTCAACTCTGACCACAGTATAAATTAAAATAAAAGTACTAGTTAAATATTATTTTTACTTTAACAACTTTATTTAAACAATTATAAGTAGTAGCATTGAGTATAGTATAGTTAGTAGACAGTAGTAAATAGATTACTCAATGGTGGTAGTTATAGAACAAAAACAGAACAATATAATATCCAATACAATTATACTGATAGTTTAAATTACTATAATAAATTGTAAGCTTTTAATAATATTTAGTTTAATATTAAACATATCTAATTTGTTTATGAATGAAACTATACATTAATAAATATTACATACAATAATAAAAACTAATAAATTATAATTAAAGAATACATTACACACATTCATTTTTTTTTAAACACAATTGTTTCAGAAATAACTCAGATGTAAAAATAAAAATGGTACATTTTGAGTAAAAATAATTAAGTAACGCAAGGATGGATTTAATAACAGTTTTGGTATAAGAATTTTATAACTAGAAAATATTGTTTTAATTGCATTTATTCTAATTTCTGACGAAATTGGATATTTTTATAAACTAATATTGAGTTATCAAGTTTTGAATAATTAATTATTAACAGATAAAATTTTAATTAAATTTAGACTAGCATAACTAATTAATAACTCGCAGAGATAGTTATGCTGTTAACAGTTTTAGGTGAAATTAAATCTAATATGAAAACATAAATAAGTACAAGGGTAAACATTTCCACACCAAAATAAATAGTTTGTAGTGATGTTTAAAAATAAAAAATATTATTTAAAGAACCGGGCACTTTTTTTAAATCTTGAGCAGTCTTGGTAAATGGTAATTATGTTAAGGATAAACATAAAAATACAATTAATTTAAAATACAATATCCATCTCCTTAACGTTAATGGCAACAAATTAAATAAATAATAATTCATTGTTTTGTTTAAAATATGTAGGAACGATTCTATCTAGTAAATGAAACAATATTATATCCCTAGTAAACTGCAATATATAATTATCTCTGGCTAAAAAAAATTAAGTTAAATTGTAAAAATACTGTAAGTTTAGCATAGATTTTAAATAGATCACTTATATTTTGTATCAGTTGTAAAATTTAAATGTAATTGATATTTTATTTCTACTTAAATGATATATTTATTGCAAAACTTTTTTTTCAAATATTATTTCCATTGTTCTATAAATTTCAAATGAAAATCTTTGAAATTGTCCAACATATTTTTCAATTTATCTGGCTGAGGAAGGATTGTTGTTCTGAAAAAAATGTATAATATTAATATGATTAATATATTTTATATTTAAGGGATGATAAGGAATTTAGATTGCACTTTATACATCTTAACTAATCAAACTAAATATTATTATTATTTGTACCTAAAATGATAAGTTCCTTCAACCTGTCCAAATCCAGATCCAGGTACAATACAAATACCAGTACTTTCCAAAAGTTGGAACGCATAAAATGCATTGGGTTCAATTCCTTGATTTTTTGCTTCCTTTATTGCTCTTTCAGGTAACTTGAACTATAAATGGAATTAATATTTATGGTTAAAGTTAAACTTTAAATTTATACTAGTTAAATAAGCATAAAAAATTAAGTAAACATACTTGTGGAAAAGCATACATTGCACCTTGCACTGGATTGCAGGACATTCCAGGAATACTGTTAAATGTATCAGCTACCAATTTGGCTCTTTCTGCTAAAGATTTCAGTACACCATTTTTTTCTTTTTGAAAACTCTCATATGATGGTTCATCTGGTTGTGGAGGATTTACAACACAGTCCATCACAGTCTATTTTAACAATAAAAATAAAATGAAATAATAATGACTGTAAACAAATTACAAAAATGAATTACTTGGCCAAGAACTGTAGGACATAACATAGCTGACACAGATTTGAGTAACATTGCTTTAACTTCGGGATCCAAATTAATCACTTCTGTGTAACCACCTCTTAAGCCACATTCTCCCATATAACCTAACATAATTTTACAATAATATTACTATAATAAAATCGTCATTACTATTATACAGTATTTAATTACCTTTAGAACAAGACATAAATGATGCCAATTCCATTTCACTATAAGGAGATCCTAATTCAGTTAATACCTTCTTAAATGAATAAAATTTACTTCCTTCAGCATACACATTATCTTGATAAACCTAGGCACAAAAAACATTTGTTATAAAATAAAAATAATATTAAAAAATAAAATAGTTGTATTTTTTACACATAATTATTGGTATATAAAAAAATATAAATATGTATTACCTCATCAGCAAGTAAGAACAATTTTTCTTTATATGCAAATTTAATAACATCCACCACATTTTCTTTGGTTAATACTTGGCCTAAACAATTCAAACATGCTAACTATAAAACAGATAATTACAATATTTTTAAGTATAAAATAAAACTACACAAATTAGACAGTGACAGTATACAATTAGTTTACTTAAAGTTTGAAGGATTTAGAATAAGTAAAACATAAATACAATAATTATTTTTTAACTTGATTATACTCTATGGCGTTATATACAAATTTTAGTGCAGTCTAGTCATCTACCATTTTCGTTCAGTAACATCCCACATTTCTTGCCTGTCAATCTAAATATTCTAAGAGACAAAAAATTCACTAAACTATAATTGTGCCACCACATGGGTTTAAAATTGACAATGGTAATTTAAGATAACCCACCTGATTAAATTACAAGACTATTTGAATTTAAATGTTATCATTTATTATAAATAATTTTGGAGTTTAACACCACAACTGAAATTAAATAATTATTAATTAATAAGTAATTAATAAAACTAATAACAAACCAGTTGGATTGCCAGGATTAATAACCACAATAGCTCTGGGATTACAATGTTTGCGTGCTTCAGTTATTGAGCGTTCTAATTCGTTCACATCCAAACCCCAATTTTTATTTTCATCTAAAAAGTATCCAACCTAATAAAAACAACCCAAACAAGCGAAATGATTAAAAAATACTAATTACCAATCACATTTTTAGAGAAATAATTATAAGATTAATAAAAGCTACATAAAACATAATAGAAGAATTTATTGTTTTTGTAAACCATTTAAGTATAAATAAGTTTCCATTGCAGAATTCTAATTTTTCATGACATTAAACAGAACTACATAAGGGGTGGTTCACCAAGCATGCTCAGCCCATTTATTCTTAAAATAAACGGAATAAGTCAATTTTTATAAATTCTTGAATGAGTAAATTGTTGGAGGAAAATAGGTGAGTAAAAATGCTTGGTGAAACATACTGTGTATAGTATACTAACTGCTGTACTATATTGATTTTAATAAATTATAATACTAACAAGTATAAAAGATAAAATATACTCGGGTTATAGGTAAAAATGTGCAATACATTCTTTAAGAGTAAAAGGTGCAAAGATAAGATGGAAAAAATATGATTTATTAAGTTACAAAAATGAAAGAAAATTAATAAAAATTACCAATTGTTAAATCATTCATTCAATATTATTTTATTTAAAAGCCATTCAATTTATGTACAAATGAAAATAATTTTAATCAAGACATACACACAAACCAGATACGACATACAATCCTGTAGTCAGTACCCAAGGGTTCTTGGCATTTTTCAACTAGTGAGCTACAGTTCAAATTTGAAGTTTCTATTAATCAACTCATATATTTTATTTTTAATATTTAACTTATATATTTTTTTAAACTATGTGTGTATAATATTATTTCTTGTATATTGTATGTATTATAATTATGCATATTGAGTTATAAACTTGTAACTGACAATATTTAAAAATACCTAGATGGTACTGAGATACCACTCAACACGATTGGCCACATACAAATTCTAGCAGTTTTTATATTATCTATATTATGAATGTGATGGTAATAAAGTTATAACATTTTATTGCAATTGACTATTTAACATTTATTAAATTAAAGATTGACTGGTTGAAGACACCTGTAACCTATAAGTAAATATCATAATAATTAAGTTATTACACTAACCTGTTTTACATTAAACTCTGCTAATGTAGCAGAATATAATGGATATTGTGGAATAGGGATTAAAACACCAGGTTTTTTTCCATCCACATCAGCAACCAATAATCGTAGAATAGCCTAAAACAATCAATAGTTTATTTATAATTTACATATTACCTTTTTACTAAATATTGCCTACATATTATATAATAGCACTAATAATGTAGTAACTAAATAATTAGAGCTAAACCCCAACACAAGTTACTCATTAAAGTAGAAAGATTTATTATTTTTATTTTTATACCCAAATGTCTGTATAATTTTGTAAAATAAATAAATATTAATCAAAAATATAATTTAAATTAATATAAACCTAATTCAAGTGAAACTTTGCATATAACCTTATTATTTAAATTTAAATACAAACTTTTATTCCATCTGATGCACCAGCACACAAGAGGACATTTAAATAATCACAAGGAATACCATCTCGACGTTCAATATATTGAGCAACATGTTTTCTTATTATTTCTATTCCTGGAGAATCAGTATAAGACCCTATAATAAAAACAACATGATAATTAGTAATAAATTAATATATCATAAAAATATTCCTCTTTGATATTATATAATAATCAAAAAAAATCCATTCAAAATTTTAATATAGGTATATATTTTACCGTATTAATGATCTCTAACAATAAGAACAACAAATGAACTAGAGCATTCTCGGCATTTCTTGCAATTTTACAATACAATTTGTAATGATAAATGAGTTCAAATGAAAAACCTTTTAAAAATCTTCAGTATAAAAGAATGGTGAGGTTCAATAACTGTTTTATAACCTTGGCATTTTAGAGTATTACAGCTGTATAATGCCTTTGTAGAGCAATTTATAATAATATTATGAATAAATGTTTTATTACTCAATAGTTATAATATAAAATAATCTAAGATGGTATATACTAATTCAATGTGACAGCTCAAGGACTTATATATTAATTTAATTAGTACACATACAAATTGAAGTAGAACCTCAGTACCTACATTAAAACATTTTTATAATAGAACACGTGTTTCATAAACTCAAATGATTATGAGATTAACTGGGTACTCAGATAATAAACGTTATGTTATTAATAATTTATAAAATATGATAGTACAAATTAAAGTGTTTAATTTATAAATATGATTATACAAATTATAGTGTTTAATTTATAAATATAAATAATTATTCAAATATTCTGAATTAAATTACCAACACTTCCACCACGGCATCCATCTAAAATAGTTCTTGCACGTTCCTTAACATCCTCAGGATATCGATCATCATCCAAAAGTTCTGGTTGAGATACCAAAGCTAAAACCTTAACAAAATTAGATAATGAATAAGTATAAAAATATTTGCTTTGTTAGTTGATATAATATTGTATTTGAGTGCAAGAGATTATAAGACCTAAATAGTGATATTTGAGGTTTAAGCATCCTAACTAATGTAGGGAATGTTCAATCAAGGAAATATTTGATGATGTTAAAATAGTACTTATGGTTAATGAAGATTGAAATTAGGTTGTTGAATTTCCAATGATAAATAAAATATTTTTAAAAAAAACAGTAATACATAGTATGAACGAACATGAAATTAGAAAAAAATAGAATATACATTTTAAAAAATTAAATTTTTTAAACAAGGATTCTTAATTTTACTTGGTTTAAATGTTCAAACAATATTGCCTACTTCAATTGCACATACTTAATTATTTATATTTTTTATAAATTACAAAAATAAAGTAGGTACTTCTAGAGGATTTAAGAGTTAAATATCTCATAAAAGTATTTGTGTTAATTTTGTTTTGAAGTAAAAAATGGATCACTAGCTTACTTAAGAATATATTCTCTTCAAAACCTGAGTAGGGAGTCCCATTGGTTTTTGCTACAAATTACTGTTAAATCTGCCATTGAATAAGGAATGAATATAACTGTACCTGGCGTATGAATGTAATTGGCTTTTGTCCCATTGCATGGCAATCACCAATATTTGCCTTAAGCACTTCTTTAAAAGGTTTTTCAATACCCTAAAATTGAATATTTTTGAGAACATGAAAAAATATTAATATTAAAAAAAAAAACACACAAACCTTTTTCAATTCATTTTCAATTTCTGTAGCTCTTATCAATAACGGTCCACGAACAGCATATTCCATTATCCTTACGTTTGGATTCATATTGTCTAAATTTAATACCTTCTGATTCGACGACATATTTTGGCCGGTGGAAAAGTTCTTTGATTTCACAGACAACCTCAAAAATGGGGAAAATTCTAATTGTGACTTGACATAACGGCATAAATTGTAGTTTTCCGAACATCTTACAAATTTATTTAGCCTTTGCAGTGACATATTTAAATTTTTATTTTAAATTACGAGCACAATTAGTTTTCAAATAATCAAGTAAAACAATACGGACACCAAGACAGTCTTGTAATGTTGTGCATGTAATGAAATATCAAAACATTTAACGTATAAGTAAAGGCAAAAGACTGATTAGAACAATTAGGTATTCGTTTTGTATTAAGATAAAAACAATTATACAGTTCGGACGTAATCTATTGACCAACGGCCAAGTGTTATCGAAAAGAAATTGGACTCAGCACAACAAAAGTACAACTTTGATCGACCTCAGTTAAATTGTATCGCTATGTTATACTTGGCTCTTAAATTTTCCGTAAATACTAAATATGTCAATAATATATACATATATATAATATGAATGTAATATATTATGTATTTATGTTTATATGAGAAAAAAAAACTATGTATATTTATTTGTTTTCTTACCTATATGATACGATACAATATTAGGTATATTATAATGGTATGAGTTTTATAATTTATAAACTTAATTTATAAACGTATGTAGATGATAAGACGTCCGTGTTACTTTCACTTTTTAAATTTAAATATTGTTATTATTATTACTATTATTATTTTACTAGAAAAGTCATTAGTTTACCGTAAACCAGTATTGCCTAAATAGTGGCGCCAAAGTATGGTGCCTATTATAGTACTTCTATACACAATATACATACACGACGGAACTCACTATAGGGCGTGCACTCTTTCGAGAGAGTTTTGAGTGTTTTGACGGTTGACACTTGACCGAGTGAGGAGTGACTGTCTGATAAGTGATAAGATATATATCGTTCGAGTAAATTGAGATTTTTTTGATATTATTTGTCAGGAACTTTACGCTACGTGCGGCTGTGGCAGTGGGGAAATGGGGAATGCGCGGTTGTCGGAGAAATCGTTAGAGCCTCGCATGTCGTTATATCCATATATTTTATGCCCGTTGACCTATATTATATCATAATAATATATTGCGCAGTGCGCACAGTTGTGTAGTCTCGCAGATACGTGCAAAAATACATGCGACCCGTCCGTTCGCGAACGACACAACTCTACGTTGTAGATTCGGTTTTTTCTACAAAGATGGTTTCAGCCTTTAATGTCGACCGTGTCGTTCGATTACATAGCAAATTGCAACAATTACAAATTACAATATGTAATCAGTAGATTAATAGTAATAGCTAACGACTAACACGAGTAGTAAATTAGTATCTAATAATAACAATATGATGGCGAGTTTACCAAAATCAAATAAATAATCTATAAAGTATAAGATAGGCATTATTATAATCATGGAATGTATGCAGTCTCCAGTCTTCTTGATGATCTACTTGACTAGTACCTACACTGGCTACACTAGTGTATATTTATAAAGGGTCGTTTAATCTCTGTTACCACTCGATTGAGACTTTGTACTTGTCTGACGCCCACGCATATGACATAATTAAACATTTATGTTTTTCATTCCATTGCTCTGTTGTCGGCAATTCGGCATTATACATTTAAACATGCGATATATTTCACTATACTCCTCATTAATGTTATACGTTCTTTTGAATGGACATCATAAATTCATAAATAATAATTATACCCAATTGCAAACTTCGAAAAAGCCACGAAATAATCAATAAATACCCGCAGGCTACAATAAACAGGGTTTATATACTCTGTTACCTATTTAATATATACATCATATAAATATATATGGATATAGGGACCTTATTCATAAATCTAATATCTATTATATACCATATATTATGTTTATTTTATTTTATCGATGTAAATAATAATACATTGATAATGTTAATGAATTAAATATTTGCATAATAAGTAAGTAATGATAAATAAATAATATAACAGCGCAATAAATAATTATTAACTATATTATCACCTAGTTAATATAGTACGTATTTGGTATTAACTATATACCTATACGTCCAACCTCTTAATTGTATTACCTATCTAGATATTGGCATATTGGTAAATAATACATTATTATAATAAATCGGTTTTTTCTAAATAATAAATAATAGATACCTGAATAATATGCGCATAAGCGCATTATAAATTATATTAATGGCATTATAGGTCTTAGTAGTTGATAGGTACGTCGTACGTGCAGATGTTTAATTCATATAATCATATTCTTAAACAAATATACAATGTAATCCAAGGCAAGTATGAACACCCCAATATTTTCTTTTAATAATAAATATATTTAGATCCGAATTTCTAAGTTCTTGCCACCTACCTACCTAAACTTAAGGACCGCAATGGCGTAATTTTAAACATAGAAACGGCGTAGATTTTGTATATCATTTTAGGAGTGCATTGCAACGATATCAACTAATTTATTTGAATAAGAATATCCTTTATTCCTGTAAATTTTAAGTACCTGGATGACTTTTTTGAAAATTTTAATATATTTTAATCAAAATTCAAACAAGGATTTAGATTATTTAATTTTGTGTGTACTAAGGATAATAGGTAAAATGATGATATACACCTAATAGGTTTGAAAGATATGGGTTCTATGAAGATTTTAAAATCATAGTAATTATAGGTACACATTAATATTTTAATATTTAATAATTTCTAAAAATTTTCTGAGGATATAATATTGGACGACATTTGAAAAACTATTTTTAAAGTTAAGTATATCCTTAGGACCTTGGTACCTGACTAATACGAGAACTTATGACACAATAGATATATTATAATATTATATAAGATATGTTAATATGTACTATCAAGTATCTACATTTCAATAAATCAAAAACTTACTAATCGTTCAACTTTAGATTTAGATACATTAAAATCTTCAAAAAAGTAATCAGCTGAACAATTTACAGTAAAAAAGATTGGTACTAATTTGAAAAAAAAAGAAGTTTGTTGCAAGAACCTACTTATCTACTCTTTTGATGATATTATGGGGGTGAACATGCTTGGCATTCGCCCTGTATATTAGTAGCCAATAGGCAAACGTAATGTAGTCTGTATAGTCACGTACCTACGTATAGGTACATTAATTGTACTATACCCATCTATATTATTTATATTTATTTGTTATTACTAATTGATTCTTTTATCAGCGAAAAATTATTATGTTCCTATGTGTATAATATTAGCGTTGTTTATTTGTTATTTATTTTTAAGTTTAAGATACACACAGGTATACAGGTTAAAGTTTTTAAATGTCCTAATTTATTTCATCCTCATGTTATTGTTACCTATTACGGAATCCCAAGCATACTTTGATTTGTCAATTTATACTTAATATTTTTATATTCTGAAGCAAAATTTTAAATGTTTTTGTTAACATTTCGAACTTTTGAAATATAAATTATAAACGTGAGGTATACTGAAAAAATTATTTTTTTTTGAAACAATAACATTTAGAACGTGTCTGAACTCTGAGTAATCGATATCCTATAGTTAATGACAATCTATTGGTACCTTTTCGTCCTATTCGATGTATGTAGGTATAGGTATTCGATATGTTTTACTTTTATACAGGCAGATACGTATTTAATTTTGTTTGTAGTTATGATTAATATAATTAATCTCGTGACATTTTGAATAGTATTTTAGAATTATCTACCGCTACCGACTATCATTTGCTCATTGGTATTATGCAAGTCGCATAGATTTACGGAGAAACAAAAATAAAATAAAAACTCAAGACATAATATTACATAATAATAATGTACAATGAATGCACTATATTACACTATTATAGAGGTGAGAGGTCAACATAATATAATATATTAATATGTTACCTACCTTACTCCATAGATCTTTATACTATGTAGTACACTTTATTGTATATGAGCCATGAGGTCTATGATTATTATGTGTTATCTTGTCAGTTGTCACGTAAAAAATATAACATAATAATATAGGTATATGTACCTATATCTAAATCCCGATTAAGCCTTAAGCGTACTGACGTAGCGATGACGCCACAAATACCCCTTGAACTGGCCCCATCCCACCGTACTTTACTTGACTGACGGCAATTGAACAACTATTTTGTGTCTTCTGAAATTATTTTTAACGCAATCTATCCAATAGTAGAATCATTGGACTAGAACGGAAGAATAATGGTAGCTTCATGCATATTGTACCTATATTAGGTATATTAATGTATAATATAGCCATATAGATATAGGTGTATTATAATTATAGTGATGGTATCAGATAGCAGTTACCTATGTGGCTGTGTATGCTATATTTCGTTTATTTTCTATACACTTATATAATATGCCTACTATATAGTCTATATAGTAGTGAAATCGAGTATTGTCGTATCGACAATTGTCAGTGTCAGACGTTCACGCTATCATGATGCCTCACGAATCACGATCCGTTCGCCAGTAAAAATATATTTACCAATTTACGATACAATGGCACAATGCATAATATATATACGTCTGTTTTTAATTAAATGTTAAAAAGATCCCACTATTAATTTTAGTAGTGTATTATTATAATAGTAGATTAATATTATACAGGATGGTTCACCAAGCATGCTCACCCACTTTTTTCCTTTAATGATACATTTATTCAAATTCTGATTTTTAGAGTGTATTAATATAATAGTAAATTAATATTATACAGGATGGTTCACCAAGCATGCTCACCCACTTTTTTCCTTTAATGATACATTTATTCAAATTCTGATTTTTAGAATTTTGAAATATTTTTAAAGACCTTACCTTCAATTTTTTACTACTTAAGGAGTGTCCTGCAACGAAACAAACTACTGTTTTTCAAATGAGAACCCCACATTTTTACTGTAAATTATTTAGTGGATATTTTTTTTGAAAATGTCGATGTACCTAATTTAAAATTCGAATGAGCAGATTAATGAACTGTAATCAATTTACAATTAAAAAGGGGTGTTCTTACTTGAAAAACGGAAGTTTGTATCTCCACAGGACACTCCTTAAGTAGTACAAAAAATCAGAATAACCGCTTTATTGAAGAAAAAAGGGGTAAGCAAGCTTTGTGAATCACCCTGCATAATATAAGTTATTTATGGATTATGATTAATTGTTTTATTAATTAACTTAGTTATTTTAACTATGAAATAAATACAGACAAAAAATGAGTCTTATAATTATAAGAAATTTAAAACTAGCTTCCTCATATTGCATTATACAACGTTGAATATATTTTATAATTTATTGATAAATAAAACAATTATTGATTGTCCATTATTGTTCAACTATTAATTAACGCTATGCTTACATTGTTCAAATAATATAGTTGATTGTTTTGTAAGACGGTTTACAATCGAAATACTTTCAACTTCCGAAAAAATCAACCATTAATCGATCAGATGACCTCAGGAAAATATTTCAATTGTTATCATGATATATTGACAAATAACTATTACGAATAGACCAATTATATTTTATAGGTGTACATATTTTATTACTAATATAATTGCAGTTTATTTATAGTCCGTGATTATTAACTATCTCAGTAGGTTAAAAAGTAAATAATACAACACACAAAAACTGTGATGAGAATTATTTGGTTGTTGACCAGTCACCAGTGAATCAAGGCCTGAGAACCGTATTGATTAGTTTAATAGAGATTAAAAGATTATTATAACTAATAACTATATAATATTTATTATTATAATTAAATTAAAATTTTTACATTTTAATAATTTAATACATACCTATACTATAATATACTTGTGAATTTATGATGTTTTCTGTTTGACACTCACTTTAAAGAATTATATCGCACTATAAGTATCTGCAGCAGTCACTATAGTCACTAGTTACTAGTTCGTGTAAATGCCTACTCGTAACTATTCGATTTGGCCAATATTAACGAATTACTAGTGATGGTGTGTTACACTCACGCGCAGTGACATTGCCGGGAAGTGAACACAAAAATCGCCAAATCTAAAATACCTACCTACCATATCAATGTGTTATTTTGTGTACTGTTTACGAAATATATTATTATATGGTTATCACTGTAGTTGTTGCCATTGGACGAATAAAATATAAATAAATGGTGTGGGGAAATATACAGCAAATGTAAACGAGGGGATAAATGGGATTATTTTTCGCCCTTGAGCCGAATTTGTTTATATATGTAATCTTTATAAGAGCAGCAATAAAAAATATATTAAATTAGTTACGACCTATTAGCAATCAATGGTGAACGATGAAGTACCTGTACTTATTAAAAATATAAAGTGTTGAATTGGTTTTTATTATTTGCATAATAAATATCTGTAAGGTACTTAGGTACCTATATTTGAAATAGCAATGAACCATGAACTAAGATAAAGTTCAACATTATCTTGATTAAAAAAATATAATATTATTAGAGATAGGTATGCTACGCGTCACGATTAAAAAAAAAAAACTTTTGTATGATGTACATAAAACATAATGTTATAATTATAGGTCCGTTTACTGTTTAGGTATATACATGCAAATAACAAATAAACAATTCATATTGTCGTTGAGTATTTGATTATAGTATATTAAACCATAAGCGGTTTAATTCATTATTTTTTGCAAACGGTTTTAGGATACCTGTGTACAGAAATGTCAGAAACCACTTTATATTGTTACTCCTAAAAAATGTATTCATCTTTAAGTCAAAATAGTGAATTTATTGAGAGCTTTTATGCTAACTAGAGACTAAATAAAGATACACCTATAAAAATTAAAAGGTTATACAACGTATTTCGTAGTTTGAAGACGTAAACGTGCTCAGGATTCAGGGTTTCTGCGGCAGGTCAGCCGCCAGGTGCAGCTGTAATAATATTGTACTGGTCCATTTTATCTTAGAAAATCTGCACATCGTATATTACTGACACAGACGAAAGACTGAAAGACAACACTATAGGATAGGTATCATGGCGCGGTAGGTATCTCAGCCCTCCCTGAGCCATTTCCAGCCCTATGTAGGCGGGTATTCAATTTAATCTATAGTAATTCATATTTAGTTATTTTTTGAATATATAATTATGAAAATGGGTAATAATTTATATTTTTTGATATGATTGCTTTGTTTTGTGGAATTGATAAAATTATGTGTATAGACTATATATTGTAAATAAACCTAGGTGCACCTACATGCTGCATGGAGAGGGACACGAGGGCGATGCATATATTTTAATCTAAACCCCAAAGTTGGGTAGTAACTAGTTAAAAAGTTCAAAGTTATCAGAAAAGTAACTTTTAACTTAACTAGTTAAAAAATTAGAATGTTAGAAAATAACTTATAGGTACCTAGATATTTTGTAACTTTAGTAGGTACCTTGGTTTATTTTCATTAAGTTATTTTTCACTTGGTCAAAAAGTTTGAACATTTAATAAAAGATTCCTCGTAAGTATTTCTACTTCAAGCAAAAATAAAAAATACACGTAGTAGGGACACTGCTTATAAGATACCCACAGCGGCTTGATGGCTAAAAATTTCGGCCCGGGATATTGCCATGCGATAGGCCCCCCACCCAATATATTATAAATTTCAGTAAAAAAACTTTTTTATTTTATGAGTTATCGTATTAGTTATTTATAATTTAAAATAATATACGTTTGACACTTGAGTGTTGAGTACGTACATTATTTTTAGGACCACCTAAATTACCAACTAGATTCACTTTCCTACCCTGAAAAAATTATGAAATAAAAAAATTGAAGTATTTTTCCCGTCACAAAAAGTGACACACAGTTATAACAATTTTTTTCTTTTAAAACACACCACTATGAAATCAATGCATTCATCGCTCGGCTCAGAATATAAAATATAAATATATATTTTATAAAATGTTTGTAGGATAAATGAACTCATGTGTACTATGTACTACTTAGTACAGTCAAAATTACATCCAAAATCGTAATGTGAATATACGACAACAAACAACGTAGATATGAAGTTAAATATTATCAAATAATTTATAATCCAAGGGTATCGGCCCGCAGAGAACTTTCTTGGTATCCCGGTGGACCAATCCTCAGCCGAACCACTGGACTAGACACTATACTCACTAGTTCGTAGTTCGTGCGACTACGGTCCCTTGTCCAGGCTTGTCCATATGTGATACCAAATAAATATTAGAATATCATAAATTAATTATCATAGAAATTTGCTTTATCATAAATCATAATACTATAGTTAAAGTAGTAGGTACTAGTAGTTAGTCTTAGATCACATATAATCGTATATGATCTAAGTAGTCAGTACTAACTACATGGCTACATATATGGCAGGTAGGATAACATGCTGAGAACCTATCTCGGACTGTACAATATCTGACAACGATTGAACCAATAAATGCTTTATGGCTACGGCCCTTTTTACCTATAGCGGTCAATGGTCATTGAAAATTCCCAATGGGAATACAATTTTGAATTTAGGTTATTATATTTTTCACGAAACGATAACGTTTAATAGATGATGTTTACTATCTATATCAGTGACGTAGCGAAGGGAGATATCGAGAAGTCTTCCTCCGAGAGTTCCTTAAGGGGTGGTAGGCGGTGGGTGTGTATTGGGCCTAGTAGGTGATAATTTAGTTTGAACCATACTATTTTTATAATAACCACAGATTACTAACTAATTTACAAATATGACAGTTAATGCGCCTGGGGTTGAAGGGTTGGTGAAATATAAGACTAGTTCCTGAAATATATCAAGTTCACCATGCCAATGTGGCACTGTTTACTGTACCTACTGGCTAGTTACCTACTTATAGTTCACAAGTTCACAATAAACTAAGATAAAAACAAGTTATTTATTCCCATTCACAGAGTAAAAAACATTTTTATGAGTGTGGGTAATCGTATTTAGTTATTCGTTAATACTTAATGAAAAAAATTAATTTTCAACTTTTAATTTTACTTACGTTATTATTTCCCTGAAAGTAGTTATGTTACTTAGTTTAGTCACTTAAAAACATTTATATTTTAAAATTAACGTTAAATACCTATCTTCGAAAATTGGTAAATTTGCTCCGCTCCGCAGTAGGTAATACCTATTCTGGGTTTAATCGCTGTGAATTTTTGGGCACTATTTAGGTCTTCATCTATACTTCTATATTAACTTAAGTAGGTGACATATCTATTTTTGACAATTATTTTTCCGTCAATCAGCCAGCTATACAGGTATTCAACACTTCAACAGGACATGAGTACAGTCTGTATAGGACTTATATATTCTTATTTTGTCTATTGTTTTTTTAAAGGTTACCTTAAGGAACTTACTTACATATAAGTAAGAAATAATTTTAACTACAGAAAACCATTTTAGAATCTATGCTGTAGGTATAGTCCAAAATAGTTAAAAGGTATAGCGAGGTAGCTATAATTTTTGTATTTTGAATTACAATTATATATAAATATATAAATTCATTTCATTACATGTAATTAATTAAATGTGGAATTATGCCTGTATAATATTAACTCAGGTATTAATTTTCTGTAGTTACAACTTAAAAGACTGCAGGTAAATGCAGGTTACATAAGTCACAAGTTATTTTAATACATCGTGAAATTTACAATTATTATAGTGGCCAATTGGCAACTACCCATTTTTATTTTAAATTCTGAAAAAATAAATACTAAACAACATTCTGCTGTAATAAAAATTGTATAACATATCTATTACCTACATTTTAAACTATAAGTTGAGTGTTGAGATGTAGGTATTACGATTTTCTTTTAGTTTTATCTGTTTCAATTTTATGAACTACTAATCAGCATCTACCTCCTGCCCTTCTATAATATCTAGTCTAAAGACCGGTCAAGTGGCAATATTTATACATTGGCTATAAGGCTATTTCTCTATACGTAATACCTACTTTTATAAGTGTTAAGTATAAAACATATTTTTTCTATTTAGTATGAATGCAATCATATAGAAATGTATAATTTACTGATTACCTTTAGTACCTACATAGGTAAGTACTCTAAAAAGTCCTCAGTCTAAACAGCCAAAGAGAGGTTCCCGATTTTTAAATGTAAGTATAGCAATAGTAGGTAGGTATAGCTTTCAATTTCTTGGTTAGGTATATTAGATAGGTAGGTTCTTTGGATTATATCGGGACATTTTTGACTAGCCACAGGATACCTAAATAGTAAATACCTAAATGGAATTCCACAACTCAGCTCATCCAAACTTTAAAAAATTATTATATAATAAATACAATTTAAATTTATAACAAATTTGTTTATACCTACGTATTAAGATTCCCAGAGTAAAAATTCTGCTTTGGAGTATAAAATTAAAAAGGGGAAAGTAAGTAGGTAAGCGCTCTGCTGTACAGACTTACAACAGGACTATAGAAGTAAAATAGTCTATATCGACTATAATATCCTATTACATGGGCGGATAGGCCAATTTTGGCCTACCGGGAAATTTTACAAAGGGCCCTACACATGAAAAAAAAATTATTTTCAAATTATTTCTATCGTAGGTAATTGCATTTTATTAAAGGGCCCCATTACCGAAATACGAAGGGGGCCCACCGGGAAATGCCCGGTAGGCCTATCCGCTCATGTAGGATAGTATGTGTATTTAACACGCCATTGGGTAGGTTAGTGTAGTCCGTAACGGATGACGTGTTAAGTACTTAAATTAGAATTCAAAGATAATATATTAATTATTGTATACAAAAAAAATTAAGACTGTAGACGGTTTGTCAGCCTATTTATTAAATTCATAAAAATAAATTGCTATTAATTATCATTGAAATTAATTTTACTAGTAGTATCTAACACATAGCTACATATTAAGTAACTATAAATAGATAATAGCATACAATTAATCTAAATGTTTTAAAACATCGTTATATACCTATATAAAATATAGGTAGGTAACAATATTCTTAAAAGCTTCAAATACTCATGAAAAATATTTTTGATTTACATCAAAATAACTAAAATCGTTATTCTTTGTTTAAATCCAAACTTCAAATGTCTATACAAAAAAATTAAGTTTATACATTTTTAGATTCCATCGTTTCAGTATTAGAATTACTTGTAAGGAACTTGGTATTAATTTTTCAAGTTATTTGGTCGAGTAAAATTATTTTTAATAAAACATTAAATAGAGTAACTTCCAGGCAAACTTTCTTTTTTTGATAGAGGCAGTTAAGCTTCTTGGGGATAAAGTTCCATATTAGTTCTATTAAGATTTCTAATGTTAGCTATAGAGTAAAACGTATAGAATTTTTAACTGAAAAATAATTTAGAAAATCAGAAAAAATTCTCATGACTATAAATAGCACTAAAAAAGTCAAGATATTTTAAATATTCTACCATGTCTAGAATATATTCTTATATAAAAATGTTGAGTGTCTACCGTTATTCTCCTAGAATTACAATGAAATATCAGTAATCGATAGATGGAAATAGGTTAACTAACCGGTGAAAATCCAACATAGAAAATTCAAGTTTTTTGCAATTGAATGAAAAGACAGAAATGCATTGGTCATTTTTAATTTGGAATTTTCAACAGTACCATTTAAATCTAATTTGCTATAAGAATACACATATAAAGTTGAAAATCAAAGATTTTTTTCTACAATTTATTGCGTCAACAAAAATATCACTGTTCACATTTCGATTATGTAAAAAAATATTTTCAAAATCATGTATACTTTTTGAGATGATAAGAATCGACTGTTGAAAGAATTGTCCTGTATAAAATTTAAGGTACATATACAATATCACTTTTGCTGCTAAAACCTATACTTAACCTGAACTGGTAACTGGTAAAAAGTATTTAATTATTTATATAAATTAATATTTATTAATGCTACTGCAGGAGTAAATTTAATACCACTACCTAGTACCTAAGCAGTCAGCAGATATATAGTGGTATGTGTACAATGTACATCATACAAACAACACTCATAATATGTAAGTAGATTCATATTTGAAAAATTAAAATTTTTATTAAGTAGACCAATCAAATAGATCTGATGATAAATATAAACTTTTTTATACTTAAAATACTTATGACGGGTTGCATGAACAATCGCTTAACATTTAGCAAATTAATAGTGCGCTAATGGTCATTAAAACATGATTTAGTGACACACGATTGGTATATTACATTTTATTGAACCATTAATACATTTTTCATGCAACCCGGCATTAAGGTTCTATCAAATTGATACTTGTAAATTTATGTAATATAAAAACATTTAATAACAATAATACTTGGTTGTAGTATGTAATTATTATTATTTCTAATCGATTGGAATTAAATAGTTAGTTAAAATAATTAATTGTTCTAGAAATCAAACTATCATTGGTGATTTTCTCCGTTTCTTAATATTTCCAAATATTTTACTCGAAGTCATAAAAAACATTTTTAAGTCAAAATGATTTGTTTTTCCTAAAACATTTAAATAAATTCCTAAAACAATAAGTAATCCAGCCCAAACATACCTAAAAAAAATTAAAAAAATAATATTAACAATAACATTAATTAGTAAGTAGTTTTAGTTTATGTAATTTTCTTACTGAAATGTAAATGGCTTTGAAAACAATAAAAATGATATCACTATTGTTACAGCTTTCCGACATGTAGTCACAGTTACAGCAACTAAAGCACCACAAGTTCTTATCAAAGCAAGTACAGCTTGAACTCCAAAAAATCCAGAGAGAGAAAAGAAAAATATGTATATATAAGTCACTGGATTCTACTAATAGAAATAAATTAAAACAATATTAATTTAAAAATTAATTTCTATATTTCAACCTGAATGCAGAATTCTGTTCCATCTCTTAGTTGTCCACTCGCCAACAAAACAAATAACAAATATATAAATCCTATTAAATAGGAGTATAAAACAATTTCCGCATTGGATGCATTATGTTTTTTCATCATTTTTTCTTGAAAATTACCTATAAGTGCATCACAAAATAATGCAGAACTTATCAAAATTATACCTAAAATTTAAGAAAATAAGAAAAATAATATAATTTGTTATATTAATATTTAAAAAATAACTACACTCTATTCAAGATAAAAACAGAAGGCCTTCTTTGGTGCATGGGCTTCGAGAGTTGACTTGATGGGGAAAGTGTTTGACACCGCCTAGGTCTGTTCATATCTTAAACAGAGCATAGCTTAAAATATTATTATGATATAAGAATACAATATACCTATAAGATTGAAATCTGGTGAAACTTTATTATCAGCTAAAGTAAATAATATTAATCCTGCACACATACACGATGCTGCTACTATATCAATAACTTTATATACTTTGTGCTGTACTAATACTCCACCAATCATAACTGGTATCAGTTTGCAACACTTAAATATGACTTGTGTTGGGTAATTCAAGTAACCAAGTGAAGCATTTGAAAACCCCATTGAACCTAATAATATCAGTCCCAATAAAAGATACAAGACCAGTGGTATCCTAAAAACAATTATCATAAAATGAAAAATAATAATTTATAAGTTCAAACATTTTATGAATATAAATAAAACATATTACTAATTTTGGTTTTCAAAATTAATAATTATTACAGTTAAATTAATTTTAACAAGTTATAATGGCTACGTACATTTTTTTATAATCCTGTAATTAAAATTGAATTGGGTCTTAATGTTAAAACTTTTCATAATTTCATATTATCCACAATATCTAAATAAATCTTATGACTGACATTAATAATGTATAATAAATTGATAACCAATAAATTTAAGGGGAAAAAATTGATATTCTAACAAAAATACGGTGTAGATTTCAGACTAAAACATTTTTTTGTTCTATATTAAGAAAAATTATTCTCTAAATTAGGTTTAAGCTAATAAGAAGAAACTTCAGTTATTCATATTTGATAGTATAAATTGTTATTTAGGTTTAGGTATTTAAATTTTATACATTTTTATCTAATTACCTTCGTTGTGTACGATTGAATTGACTCTCTATTAATCCAAATATCGAATAATTAAAAAACTGCACCAAAGTTAAGTACCATCCAAATGGTTTAAAACCTTTAATTGAAAATATTGCTTCCTAAAAATAAAATATTTAAATATATGGACATATTGAATAAAATTATAAAATGCAATTTACTTGTAGGTATCCATACGGAATAAAAAAAATAAACACAACAACTGAACAAATTAAAAATTGCCATAATTCAGAAAAATGACCAATATCAACCCATAGAAGTTTTCTCGATGATTCTTCTTTTTTATTAGGTAATAATTCTGCATTACCAGAATCGTTTATGTAAATTTTGGCTTCCATTCAATTACACAAGTGTCGAGTGTTTATATCTAGGACAAGAACATTATTAATTTAATTTAATTATCACTAACAATTGTTAGGTATAGAAACGAACAATAATTTAAATGATATTGGACATCAATGTTGTCTCTCTAATAAAAAAATACTTTATCAGACATTCGTATGTTAAAAACAACTTATTTAATGTCTTGCATAAGGATTTTAAATGACATTAGTGTTCACAAATATACAAACAAATACAAATTAAGAAAGATATTAAACAATTTAACTAATAATTGATATCTATGACAAAATATATTATTTTATCATGTTAATTGTTATTTAACATTTCCAAATATCAGGCCCGAACGCCCTGAACCCAGAACAATCGTCAGAAATCAGTTAGTCAGATTCTCAGATACTCGGAAATTCAGAACTTAGGTACCTATCGGAAATTCGGTAAACAGAATCCGGTGCCAGGTTAGTGGCAATCACGATTAAAGATAGCAGTGTGACAATATTTTGAAAACCAAATTCCGCGACTGATGAGATCACTACGATAGAAATTGTATGCCTGTATTTTGATCAACCTGATTTCGTCGCTGTGATAATGTTAATATTTGTAATTGTGATAAAGTATAACCATTCAAATCATAGACATAAATATTAAATTTGCTTATATGTCTATGAATCGAATAACTATATTATTATTGTTTATTTGAATTTACAATTTATTATATTTTACAATTCACCAAGTATTGGAAGTCGGGGAACAGAATAATACCGAATTTCTAACTTCAATGTTGTTGTGGTAACTACAGTTACATAGGTAATACTACCTATAGTATAACTAGTGTAAGGAATAACTTAATTCTTTTTTATATTAGAGGTACTACGACTACCATTGATTATAATTACTAGTAGTGTAATAGTACATTTTATAATCAATTGCAGTACATAAGTATTTACTAATTTAATATTTTAAATTTTTTGTAATAATACTGAATACGTAATAGATCTATTTTGTCATGAATCATGATTAATGCTCAGTAAATAAATATAATTTATTTTTTAAGTTTTGAATATTTTCTTTTCCTTTAAGGTGTGTATAAATTATACCATATAAATTGTATCATAATAAAATCATTACCTAACTAAACGGAAGCTAAGTCATACTCTATACCATGATGTCTGTTAGTAAATTTCGTGAAGAATTGAAGGTAACTACATTTTCATAAAAAATTAATTTGATAAACAATTAGTGCTGTACTTTTATGTTTTAGAATATTCTTATAGAACCAAATACTACAACAATTACTTCTATTAAAAAAATTGTGCACGAAAACAATTATTTCAATCTTAGGTAAATGAATTGGAGAATATTATATAGAATAAATTTAGCAATGTTTATTTAATCATTGTCATGAAAAAAATTATTTTTTTAAAATCTAACTTCAAATGATTTACAATATTTATGACAATTTTTCATTGTTTAATAAGTGATGCGGATCGACGTTCAATATTGGATCAAGTGTTAAGATGCTATGTTTTAGACATAGTATTATCAAAGCCATCAAATTTATATGATGTTTGTAAGATGTGGACATCATTTACAATTGAACTTGTACGGAATGAAATGTGTACTGCTATAATGCCAGTAGTTATTTTGTCAGACATGTTTGATGTGACTACTATGGATGTTTGTGAAAAAATGTTTGATCATGTGGAATCTAATGTAAATGTTCTTAAGGAGCCCCAATTTTTCATGGCGTGCAAGAACAATTTATTACGAATGTGCAATGGTAATATTTAATTTTTAATTTTTGTTGTGACTATTTCAGAGGTATCTATTTAAAAATAATAAACTTATTTTCACCAGAAGTGCTTATTTGAATTAATGTTAAAGGGGCAATTTTAGTGAAGCGAAAAAAAGTTGTTGGTTTTGAAATTAAAAAAATTATTAACTGTACGAGGTGTGATCAAAAAATACCCGGATTATTCATTTCAAATTTTATCAACACAATTTTATTCTCAATACACATTATCACCTTCAAATTAATCTTCCTGGGAAGCAATACACCGCTGCTATCATCTTTTCCACTTTTGAAAACATTCCTGTTAGGCACTAATTGGAATGTCCTTAAGATCGATTTTCGTATTTTGTTAAATGTCATCAATTGTTTGAAAACAAGGTCCTTTGAGCGTAGATTTACCTTCAGAAATAAAAAAAAGTTGCACGGAGCCAGTTTCTTTTATTTTACTGGTCGAGGGTCTACCAGGTTTCAACATCCTTAACAGATGTTCTACCTTCCGTAAACCACTCAAAACATGTTGTTTGAGACAGAACATCATCTCCAAAACCTTGCTACAAAAGTTCAAAAGTTTCACTAGAACTTTCCCTAATTTAAAACAAAATTTCATGCACACACTTTGTTCTTCTATTCCTTCCATTACGAAATTCGCCACACGACTGAAAAATGTTTTTGTAAAAATGCCATAAAATAAAAATAAATATTGTTATCGATTTCAAACCAACTCTCAAGTCCTCGTTAGAAGTTACTTTATCGAAAGTCATTATGAGGGTTTCGTTATCTTCATTGATATAAATATTATTAACACAGTCTGGGTATTTTTTGATCACACCTCGTATATTTAATAATTACAAGAAAAAGTAAAAAATACATAACATTTAACAATAAATTTTGATCTATGAATATACCATTTTAATATAAAATCAGTATCTAAAATATTGATTTTTTAATCTCCATTTACTGTTTTTAATAATTTAAATGTCTAAAATTGTCTAAAAAATGTTGAATGTATTGTTAGTGATTACTAACATTATTTACACAATATGAAGTACCTAATAATTATTTAAATATTAACTAAGATTGAAGAAAGCAACAAATAGGAATATTAATTTATAATATAATGTCATATAGGTTTATAATTGTTTAGTATTGATTTTAAAACTGATTTAACATAAAAATTTTACGTCGCATTATATATTTCTATTGTAAAAATATTTTAAATTACTTATATTAATGTTGCTATTTTATTTTAGATCTTTTACGTCGTTTATCACGATCACGGAATACAGTATTTTGTGGGCGGATTTTATTATTTTTGGCCAAATTTTTTCCTTTTTCTGAACGTTCAGGTGAAACAATTAATATTTAGAAGCTCATTATAATTATTAATTTAATTATTTTTTTTACAATATTTTAGGTCTTAACATTGTAAGTGAGTTTAATTTAGAAAATGTAACTGAATATTTGGATGAAAATCATTTTGATCAAACTGAATGTATGTCAGATTTAATTCCTGAAGATGAAGCTAAATCAGATATTATAATTGATAAGTATGATTTTAGCCGTATAAACTATTTATAAGCTTAAAACATTTTTGATTCAAATCAATTTTAATCTTAGTGATTAGTTTTAATATGTAGGTACATCCTGTATAGTACAAATATTTAAATTTATTATCATTTTTACAGAGTAAATGTTGACAAAAATCTTTATTTAAAATTTTGGTCATTGCAAGATTACTTTAGGAATCCTAATCAATGTTACAAAATAGAACATTGGAAATTGTTTATCTCTGTATGTATATTTTGAATAATCTAATCACTAACACATTAAAATAACTATAAATTTTGATTTAGCATACAGATTTCATATTTTCAACTTTTCAAAGTCATAAGTTGGAACATGTTAACAGAATGGATAATGAAAGTGTTGAACAAAATATGCATTACTTTCCGAAATATTTGACAAATCAAAAATTATTAGAACTGCAATTAAGTGATGTAAATTTTAGGCGTTACATCCTTATACAGTTTTTATTGCTTTTCCAGTATTTGGATGCTCCTGTTAAATTTAAACTGTTAGTATGAAAGTTATGAAAATTTAAGCAAAACTAAGTGTTTGTGTTTTATAATTGACCACTTTTTTTTTTTGATTTTAGTGATAATTTCAAGATTAAACCGGAACAACAAGAATGGATTAAAAATTCTATTACTACTATTTATGAACTAATTAATAATACACCACCTGATGGCGTCAGATTCTCTGAAGTAGTAAAGAATATATTAGAGGTAAAAATATATCAACCACTTTTTATTCGATATTCTTATTTGCATAATCCATGAGATATATTCAATATTTTTATATGTGTATTTTGTACTAGAGAGAAGAACAATGGAACAAATGGAAAAATGATGGTTGTCCAGAAGTAACAAAAAGACTTCCTACAAGTGATCAAAGTGATATGCCCGCACCCAAACGAAGACTTCGAAGAAATTTAGGGGATGTTATAAAAAATATGACTGCTAATAACAAAGTTTTTCTTGGAGAGTAAGTCATTATTACATTTTTATTTCCAATTGATACCTAATGTTTTTGTGATTTTATTTTATTAAATGTTCAGCCCTGATCTAACTAAGCTATGGAATTTGAAGCCAGATAACTTAGAAGCTTGTAAAGGACCAGAACGAGATTTTTTACCATCATTTGATTCATTTTTCCAGGAAGCATTTGAGCAATTGGATCCGGAATTGTGTATTGAAAATCAATACAAGTAATTCAACAATTTATTAATTTTAATGTATTTTACTATTTATATTTGTACTAACATTTTATTGTATTAAACACGTTTAACTATTTAATAGTAATCGTTTCCTTAAAATTTTTATTTTACTTTGTATTTCATATTTAATTTATAGTATAATTTATATTAAATTAATTCATTTTTTATTTTAGAAAAGTCAATGATGGCAATTTTGGGTGGCGTGCACTTAGACTGTTAGCTCGTAAAAGTCCACATTTTTTTGCTCAAAGCAATAATCCTATTCATAAATTATCTGAATACTTAGAAAATATGATTAAAAAAACAATGAGCAAAGAAAAAATAGTAAGTATAATGTTTATGTTATATTTATTTATTTAATGCATAGTTTAAACTTTAACTATTAACATGTTCACTGCGTATCATTTGAGTATAATGTCATAATGCTGAAAAATTTTAATTTAAAAATAAAAATAAAAACTAACATGTCAATGTAAGACTTACATGTGTTTAAGAAATAATGTTTATAGAGGACGCTAACAAAAAACAAAAAGGGTAATTGCAACGCTGAATAAAATGTAGTGCCGATGATTGGTGTTATTTAACAAATGCGAACTCTTTAAATTGACGACATTTGACATCATCTGCAGTGAATGTGTGAACTAAAAAATAGTCTGATGTCTGAAGTCCCAATAGAATTGATATAACTTTAATTTCTCAATATTTGTTTAGTCCATCAACCAAGGTTCTGATAAGCATGTATCACCAAATAAAGAATTTAAAAAAGAAACTGTAATTGAATCAGAAGAAGTTGATATCTCTGAAGGAATTCAAGATGAGAACGAAAATGAAAATAATATAGAATCAGAAGATAAAAATAAGATTTCTAAACAAATTATTGATCAAGTTGCAGCTGCAATAGGAGAAAAATGGAATATACTTGCTGAAAAACTTGGTTACCAACCAGATGAGGTAACTTTGTTAACATGTTTATTTGTATGTATATGATTCCTCAAAACTATTGAGACTGCTTATTAGGTACTTATTAATTTTACTGATTTCCGTGCTTAACGGAAATTATAACACATATGTTGAAATCTGTATGGGTATCATGGGTGTTGGGTATCAGAGTACCATAGTATTCTATAGAATACAATACTCAACTTACATTACACATGTATGTATTTTTTTATAGTATGTTTCGTTGGAAATTAGTGTCAATCTGTGGTAATTAATGTGCTTAATTTTGTATTCATAGCCATTGATTTTGTTTTCCTTTTACACAGTTGGTTAAACCAAAAATAATACAATATTGTTTAATCTTAATAATTATTTTTTAGATTGAGTTTGTGAAAACAATAAAAACTACACCTTTAGATCAAGCCACATATTTACTGGAAGTGTGGATTGAAGATGCAGAAAACCCGAAGCCTGAAAACCTTATTTATATTCTAGAAGAAATTCAATTAATCGAAGCAGCAAATATCCTTAAGTCTTAATGTAAAATTTAAATCTTATAATACTGTGTACTGAATATTTGTTACATTCAAAATAATTTTGTATTTAAAAGACTTATTAAGATTAACTTGATTGTATTTATTATTAAATCTATATTTTTTGTAAAAAAAAATAGGTACTAAGTTACACCACAAATCAAAATTTTCACTGCTTTTTTAACTGTGGAAGATTTTTTAAAGTACAAATAATAGTACTAAAATTAAATTTCCATGGTTTATTTTAGGGCTGGTGTTATTTCAAATGTTGATACTGGTATCTATGGTACTACCAGTTATATAGTATTTTTAGATATTCAAATATCAACACTCAATTCTTCCATCCAATATAAGTCAAAAATAAATCAACACTCGATTCTCTCGTAGTATATTGTAAGCCGACCTCTAAGCTATACTTATAAATAAGGGCCATAGTTCAAACAACTTGCATGAGGCATGACAGACATTTTAATTTGTAGTAGGTACTTCATAGGTGTCTATACAAATATGTAGTCAACACACTTAAGAAAAAGTATTTGACTAGTAGAGGTTAAATTTGAAAGCGATTTGAAATTTGGGTTATAACTCTTTGACCATATAAGTTAAATTTATACTTAGTTTCTATGTACGAAAGTTGCTATGAGTAAGACTAAAGGAAGTTAAATCAAAGACGGTGGTGTATACGGGATTTTTCAATGGGTGAGGCTGGACTTGAGAATTAATTACATTTTTTTTTTCTCCAGTCTACTAATGTCAGGCTTTTTAATGAGGTATTTGAAAATAATTGTACAACTTCAACTTCTCAACTTTTCTAGTAAAAAAAACGCTCTGATCTAAAACTTCGATGGAGATTCAATTGGAAGCAAATTGGAACTATTAAGTGTACTTATGGAAGGTCGAAATTGAAAATTCCCAGTACGTTTTAAAATAATAGTGAAAAATAAATAAATGAAAATCGATTATTATTTGTAATAATTATTTAAAGTTCAAATTTTGACAAAACAGCAATTAATTTGTGGTTAAAAATGTATAAAATATTAAACTTGTATAGCTAAGGCTTGAACATGTAACACAAAGTATAAAATACTCTAAATTGATAAAAACATTGTATTGCAAAAATGAAGTCAACATGCATTATTGTGTTTTACTGTTGATTCATACATTTTGTGTAAGTTCATTATTTTATTTATTCATTTCATTAGGTACATTTTTCATTATTTATTTGAACTAATTTGACTTTTTGTTTATTACTATTTTTTTGTTTATTATTATTATTGTCATTTGTCACGCATAACAATCGAACTACCTACCATATTATTCACGTTTATTGTAAATTAGTCATATATCAAGGGAAACAATTGAAATACATTTTTCTATGTAGGTACATACTTTATTTTTAATTAATTGTTTTGTTTAGTATTATTTTTTTTTCCGCTTAACTGGCCACGTCGCAACAATTTTCATACGGAATCTTGTTAATTTCGGGCAAAATAAAAAAAATATTTTGTATGACGAAAATGTACGGAATCGGCTAGATGAAAGGTATTTTGTGTAGAATCGTGTGCTAGCCGAGCCCGTCAACCCCGTCCCCAAGGCCGTAACTGGAAATTAATTTCGGGAGGGTTTGAACCCCCCCAAGTACGGCCTTGCCCATCCCCACCCCTGGGTAACACCTTAGATTTACGGGAAGTATGAAAAACAATAATATTATATTATTAATCTTTATATTTTATATACACCACATATTACATGCAGTGCCGGCGTTATGATTTACGAGGCCCTGTGCAAATTATGTACGCGAGCTTCAAATCTAAATCCAAATTAGTAATCACCATATTATTCTCAAATACACTCCTAATTAAAATATTTTAACATTGTGTTATTAATAACAAAACTTTTTTTTTAAATTGTTATTAATTATTTTATACTTTCATCACTGTTAATTGTTTATTGTAGGTACACGTAATTACGTAGTAAACATATATTATTACATTATTACATAATAATCGTGAGTTTATACGTCTATAGGTCATTGAATTATAGTGTATTATTATAATTTATAATCAAAAATAATAACAGTATAATAAAATATATAATTGTAAAATATTCAATACCTAAGGTATAAACTACACTAAAATAGGTGTAAATACTAATAAATATGAGGCCAATAATGTACTTAAATAAAATATAAAGATGAATTGTTTTAAATATTTCGAGCAAATCTAAAGCGTTACCCGGCGTATAGTATAGGCAAAATGGTTACGTATTAAACTTGGCGTGGTGAATCGAGTATGGCTATTGGATTTTTGACGGTGGTACTACATATTTAATTTAAGTCTAAAAAGTTAATTTAATCCCCAAAACATAATGAAAAAAAAACTTATGCGTAAACATCGAATCGTCCGGTGAACACTATCTGTACCCGCCGAGGCGCCGAACCAACAGCTATCTTCATCCGTCTTCGAGTCATTCCGATCTGAATCTTGAACTATCGAGATATTTTATGAAAATAACCTGAATGTACCAAACGAAATAATATGTGAGTACATATTATATATCTATGATTACATACAGCATAAAAACTTGTCTGACCATTAGTGAAAAATTTGTTCATTGAAATTGGTTATTTTGTACAGATATTTTAAGTTCAAATTTTGACGAAATCACATATTAAAACTAAGAACAACGGTTATAGTTAATTCGTTGTAATTTAAAAATATTATTTGTGGGTACTTGGAAATTTTAGAGTATATTATTATATTGTATATAGTAAATACATAATGACATTTTCAAATGTAATTTTTTTGGAAAAAATATATTTAACCTACTGTAATAGGTACTAATGCTTAATAATAAAATCAATTACTTAATCACAATAATATCATACAATTTACTTCGTAATATTATTATAGGCTGACGGACTGTTTTCACTCAGAATCGTTTATCGTTTACAATAATTATTGATTTCAAATTTAACCATTTCAGTGACTCCCTAGTCCTAGTGTACTATGTATAGCAGAGTGTTACCCACTTACTCTATTTTTTCTTTTTTAAATATTATTTTTATTCCCATTTTGATAGTAATAATACTTACATGTTTCAGTAGGTAGGAATAAAAACAATTATATTTATCAATGATTATACCTTAAATCGTGGTTCAGACTCATTCATATGTCAACTGTTAGTAGGTACTAGTTCAGATATATTTGATGATACAAATGTACAATAATTTATTAGTATAGACGTATACTACTAAATTAGGCAAAAAACAAGTGATTTAATATAAACAAACTATGATAAAAAATATAAAGGTATTATTATATAGATAATCTAAACTAAAGAAAATATAGAAAAAAATTTTTAACATTATAAAATGTAAAATTCATTGGGTATCATTGACAACAATTTAAATCCACTCCACATTCTATTAAAAATTATTTCGGCAATTGTTTGTAACGTTTCCCCATGAAATCAAATAAAAATCCAAGTAAAAAAAATAGTTGGGGTACCAAAATAAAATAAAAATAGTAGAGAAACTCCCCAACCCTGCACCCTCCTCACCAATTCGAGCACTAGGAAAAATGCTACCTAAAGCCGTGTTTAATACCATGGACATGTACTAGAATTCTACTATACATCAATGCTTATTACCAATCACAGATTTCTATCTAGTACACGTATCATATATAATATAGATATCTGTGATCTGTGATATTAATATTATATTGTTTTATGGTGATATCTACCAGGAAACAAATTTTTAAAATTAACAATAATGATAAGAAAAATAGATGATAAATTATATCACCAATATCAGTAATTCAGTCAGTATTTGATTAACTACTAAAATGGTTTTTGTTTACAACAAAATATAAGTAATAACAATCAATTTGGTATTAACTATTTTGATTTTTGGTGTATTAGTGACTAGTGTACCTATAATTCTAAAGTTTATGATTTAGTAAGAAATAAGGTAAAATTATTAATTAATTTTGATTCAACTTGTATTTAATTGAGACTTCAATGTTGTAGACAAGATGGAAAAGTTTTTTGCTTACCAAAAAGATAGTAGAGTACCATGCAAATATGGAAGAAAATGTTTCCAAACAAATAAAGAGCATACGGATAAATATAAACATCCACCAACCAAAGTAATATATTTTATAAATTAATTTATTGTATATGTCGGTAATATTTGTAATGAATCTAGGTTTGCCATCGGTTCATTGGACGTTTTCCCCCCTAAACAAGACTATTTCCCCATCGGACAAATAATTAAAAGTAAAAATATTATTGTAATAGAGATAATACAATGCAAATCTATAAATGTACTAATGATTAAATTATTATATAAAAAAATTCAAAATTCAAACTTCATAATAATTCTAATTCTAATACAAAAGTCATTAATATAAATATTATAAATACTAAATGAAATCAAAAAAATCGAACTATTATTTTTTTAGTTTTAGAAGATGGTTCACAAGGTACAGAACTTAAAAAGATTTTAAATATTTTAATATGAAAAATGTTCAGATTATTTTTAAATATATTATCTCCATTAGCCAAATTATTGTGGAAAGCTTCAGTTCTATAATTCAAAATTTTAATAGATGCATTTGAGTTGCTAAACTATAGAGAAGGGATGGCAAATCCATAGCACTCGAAAAGATTTGTGGGCACGCAAACATTTTTACTATTATATAATATATAATATTATAGGTAATAGGTAAAAAGCATATGGCTATTTTCGGTCATTAACTCATTAACGATTAACTAATGAATGCTGTGCCGTATGTAATTTATTAAAAGTTACTAATTATGAACAAAATATCAACGAATTGGCATCAAGTGTTCAACAACAAAAATCACATCAGAATAAATAATCAACAAAGCAATATTATTACAATTATTATGTACCTAAACTAACCTTTTTACACTAATATATTAATTATACAATCAAATTATAGTATAACAAAATATTATATTTTTTATATTTTTTTTCATGACACGCTCTCAAAAAAAAAAAGGTAATTTTGAGCACGCAGTGTTCAAAAGGTTTGCCATCCCTGCTATAGAGCTTCAGTAAAAAACAACATATTTGTATGATTAATACGGACTAGTGTGTGTAAATTTCAATTTATTATTTGTTCTACCAGTTCTAAGTATGTATATCATAAAATAAATAGTCCCTAATAAAAAAATATATATTGATTTAAAGAAGAAATGTCTCACTTCAGGGAGGAAAACACCTGGTACCATTAAAATATCCAGGAGGGAAACGACCAAATACCATTTATAATGAGCTTTATGTTTATAGGATGATATTAAAGTGGATACTAAAAAAACTACGAGAAAAAGAGACTCAAAAGGAAAAGTTAAATTATCAGACAAGACTAATGGAGAATCATCAAACGGCGATCATGGAAATAATGAAGAACGTCACAACAGTGGTGGTATGTGTGATCTTCAATTCCTACCTCATACTTTCAAAATAATAAAAATTGGTTATAATTTTTATTTAAATTAGTAGAAGACTAATTCCTAGAAAATTGTTAAGTTAAGAATTTTTTTTTTAAGAAATATAATCTGTACCCAGAGGGCACAATTAGAATATGCGCTAATTTACAATGATGTTGAAATACTTGCTAGAAGAAGCCACCCAGTAGTGACACTTTCTGTTGATTTTTTTTTTGGTTATATTAGATTATTATTTTAATTTATTATGAGGTTTCTACATTTTTCCTTTTTAGAGGACTTGGGGGATTTCCAGGAATTTATTTTGATGATAAATTATGGATTAATGGATTTGTGTGAGTTATAAGACGGCTTTGAAAACATTTAAAGAAACATTTTGCTTCATCTTGGACAGTGAATATAGAATTTAAAAACTGAAAATACATATTTTATATAATATATAAATATATTATGTGATTCTGTAATTTGTTTATTAAACATCTAGTGTTTGTGAAAAAATAAAATTCTTATGTTAAAATTCAAAATTATGTTAATTTAACCTAACCCAACCTAAGCAAAGCTTTTCTTAAAAGTTTACTTACTTTTATCCAAATCTTTTTTAAAACATTAAATTAATTAATTAAATTTTTAAAATGTATGTTTATATTTTTTATTTTTCATAGAAACAAATGACATGGAAGTTCCTGAACGTCCTGAACAATCAATAAGCACTTTCAACAGCGAACCTAATAGTATTTCATCTATAAGTAACCAACAAAGCTCAACTGAATATGCAGTGCCATCAACAAGACAACATTCTCAACAACAGCAACAATTATTATTGGTAAGTAAAAATAATATTTAGATGAATTAAATATTTGATGATTATCAATAGCAATTTTTATTATTAAGAAATCAAATGATTTTCATTTTTGTTATTATTCGAAAACAAAAAAATGTGGATAGTTGAAATTTTACCAATCGTTTTTACTATCATTTCCTACACATGGTATGATTTTCTAAATGGGTTGACTTTTTTTGAGCTATTCATAGAAAATGTTCAAATTTTATAGTTTTTTTTTTATAAATATATATAAAAATATTTTCACTGGGTCAAAAAGCTTGAAAATATGATACTAAGTTCCTCATAAGTTATTCTACATTGGTGTTTAATAGTCAAAATTAAAATAAATTTAGGTTTTTTCAAAAAAGTCAATGATGTGTGCCTATTTTTTGGTATGACATGGTGTTGCAAACATAGTCATCACTCATTTGGGAGGTTACATTCTAGTTTAAACTAGTTTATAGGTCTATGGTTACATTAAAAAATTAGATTGGTGAACTAAAAAAAAATTTCGGGTTTTTTATTCATTATTTCTATTTATTTTTCTGATTTTCTGATAAATTCTGATCATTATATATAAAAATCTGAATACAGTAAGTGGCAAAAAATACACTGTTAACTGCTGTTTGTTCCGTTCCTAGAATTTTCGATCATCATAAGCGGCTGATTCTTATAACCAGTGAACACTTTAAGTGGCGACCACTGTAATAGCATTAAATTCAAATTGACCAACACTCCATATACAGCAAAGCACCAAGTGTTACCTTCTTGCTCAATTTTTTTAAATTAAAAATTTATAAAATATGGATTTTGAATACTTTTAGACAAATAATACATTAGAAGATTGCAGTGTTGATGATGGTATTGTTCCATGTACACCAACATTATTTACACCCCGACGTTTAGATGGAGAGACTGTTAGTTCACCTCATGTACCATCTAGCAATCAAGTACAAAGATTTACATTTGTCGGTGAATCTCAGCCATCTCATACTCCTGGTAATTTTTAAAATATAATTATACAACTTTAAAATTTAACATAAAATACAGGTTTTGTATAAGGTTAAATCAAATAAACTTTTAATTTACTGACGTTTGATTGTATTAAATTGTTTGAATTATTTTTTTAAAATACATTTCTAGACTCAAGTGATAGAGAACAGCCAGATACGTCTGTACAAAATGTAACTGATTCTGACTATTTGAAAACAAAAATTTCTGAGCTATTCCTTGTTGATGAAATGCCAAAAGAGTTTTATGATCTTTGGAGTTTTTGTAAAAGACAATGTTCTACCCATCCAGAAGGTTTGATATTGTATTCTTTACTTTAACATTATTTTCCAAATTAAATTTAATAAATTATAATAGTGATAATATTATATAAATTTAGATGCATTATTATCGGTTGGATTGAAATTAGTGGGACCTTATGATGTATTAGCAGGACGTATGAATGGGTTTAACACCAATGATATTGAAAAGACAGTTTTACATTGGCGTTATTACTACGACCCTCCAGAATTTCAAGTATGTGTGTTTTTACTAAAATGTTACTTGAGTTAAGAAAATTATTTTATTTTGTATAAAGCAGGGGTCTTTAACCTTTTTAGGCAACAAGTCACCTTTTAATTTTAAAAATCTAACGAGTTTTATAATAAAAAATACATGGTATGCTTAAAATGTGTTTACTTGCCTGACATAAAGATAGGGTGGGACGCAGGTTGAAGACCCCTAGTGTAACATACTAGAGTATACAATATAATATTGTATAGTATAGTCTATTCTCTAGATACTTGTGAATACCTTTCTTTATTTTTTAGACAATTATAGCAAGTACTGGTTCAGAATTTCATATTGGTTATTATAGGGATGCACCATTAGCACCACCTGTTTATGTTGTTTCTAATGATTCAAGTAAAAACTGTATTATTCAAAAATTAGGAAAAAGTTTATTTCAGGCTTTAAGGTAAATTTGAATTAAAACCAATATATTATTTTTATATTAAATGTATGTAACTTTTTCAATTTTTTTTACAGAAAGCATCTTCAAAGCATGGACAGTAAAGTAGCAAATACACTTCAAAAAAAAATACTCGCTTATGAGAAACGAAAAGTTACTGACATTTTAGAAGGTCGAAAATGTGATCCAGTGACAAAAACATTTCACAAAGCTGGAATTGTAGTTCCATATGATAGTAAAACTGATATTGGTTATCGGCCTTTATCAGAATCTGAATGTATGTTGCTAAAAAGTTGTGTGTACTTGGTATTTTGTATAATTTACAGTATAATTTATTTAGATACTCTACGTAAGCTTCTGAGAACCTACCTCGAAGCAAGTGAATGTAAAAAAATGGAGGTAATGGATAAATTGCAACCAATTATAAATTATGCTAATATAGCAAGTGATGAGTGTGACTTTGGTACTGGGTTCGAATTAGGGATTGATTTTTTTTGTGACGGAAATCCTGATCTTCATCGTATTTGTAAGCAACTCTTGGTAACAGCTTACAGTTTACTCAGAAGACCTCAATTTGCTACTATAATTAAGGTAATTATAACTAATTTGAATATTTAAATTATATAATAGTTATTACTAGAGTTTGAATGTTTATGCACTTAAAATTACTTGAATATTATGTTGTATTCATACACTAAACCTGAAACCATAACTAAATATGAATTTAAAACTGTTAAATATGCACTAACAAGTAATTATTATTTAAAATTATTTATTATTTAGCTTTAATTTACTCCCCTAAAAATAAACATAACAGAGTTAAATGAATTATTCATTACATACAATTTGGTATGTAAAGACAGAGACAATACATACTCACTAGGCGTCCTCTTAAGTTCTCCAGTATACTTATACTATTTATTTCATGTACATAATCTTCTTAAAATTAATTTTCATATAGTAGATAATTTTTGATTTTATTTATTAATTTCATATACATTTAATGTAGGATTTCCAGCATAGATTTTTAAATCAATACATAGTCATAATTTTATAGGAATTTGGATATGCTGAACACCCCAGTTTGAAAATAAGCACCCTAATAACTTATGCCATTTTTGATTAATTATGGCTTTTAATTAATAAATTAGTTTGTAGGTATACAGTAAAACCATTATTTAAACATGATTATTGGATGTGGGGCGGGAAAGTTGCTCATTGTGGAATTCCCAATTTGAAGGGTTACCAATGTGTGCACTGCCAACTGTTATCTGGTCTATAAATAAATATTGATTAATGTATTATAATTTATAGCTTAATACTTAATGTGATTATGGAAAATACTGCATGTATTTGATAAACAGCTGTAAAGTATATATAATTATAATATTTCCACTATATCTAATACAATTTTTACAAATTATATTATTCAAAAAAAAAAGCTTTATCAATGACATCATAAAAATAACCTTAGTTTCAAAAGAGTACAGAAAATTATGTAGAACTAATGTAATCTATGATCGTGAGATTGGCTGAAAAAATAGGTGGCTTCTGAGACCTTAGTGTTTACATTGAAATTGCACCCCCAATCTACATTATATAATAAGTATAAAATAATCTTAAAATTAAAATTACTAAATTCATAAAAAGATTAAAAGAAAATTATGTAGTTTTAATTTAATTTATTGTAACTAAAAAATATGTTTTTTTTTTTTATAAAAAAAATGCGGTTTTTCAAATTAAGTGAATATTTTAAATATTCATATCAATTATCTCTAGAAAAATGGAGGCAACTAAAGTTTTTTTTTTATTAATTCATAATTCTCATATATACTTAATATTATTTATACTACAGTCTACAATTGGTATTCAAAAATGAAATTTGTTATCTAATTGTACATTTCATTACTACATATTATGCCATAATAATAAACTATAAACATGCATGTGACAGAAAAAGTTAAACACATCCCTCAAAATTAAAAATACCCACAAGGGGATGGTAGTTCTCACGCTGAGAATCGCTGCTTTAAACCAACTATGTTTATTACAAACATATAAGTATACCTAATTACTTTATAATGCTTCTAATAATGTATTAAAGCTGACAAAATATTTTTTTTCAGGCCCATCTCAACAACAGGAGAAAAGGTCCAAATATGAGTATTTTATAAAATTTTTAAATGTATTAATATGTAATTTAAATCCTATTTTACTGTCAAGTTTATATTTTTATAATTTAAATTTTTTTTCTATTTATATGATTTTTCTAATTTAAGTAACATAATAAAATAATACAACAAATTATATATTACTTAAAAAGTTATTCAATTTTTTTTTTGTTTTAGTTCAATTAGAAATCAAATCTTGTGAATTGTATTTATACATGTTTAGAATTATAATTTTTAATAATTTCTTAACAAATTTTAGCTACCTATCTTATTTCCTCGTGTTTATTTCAAAGTATTTGATATCAAAGGAAAAAAATTTCCAGTTTAATTTACTCCATTATACAGACTATCAATTGTAATTTTAGGTATAATATGAATATATGATAGTGTAGAATCATAAAAATAGATAGATCTATCCATGGGCACTGAGCAGATAGGCCTACCGAGAAACCAAGAATTTCATGGTGGTCCTCCTCTATATTTCTGCAATGGGAACATGGGGTCCTTTTTCATCAGACGCAATGGTGCTCTTATGGTAGAATATGCATTGATGTAAGTCCATGGGAATATTTACGGAGGGGGGGGAAATGAATCCTCCAATGAAATTTTTTTTACACATAATATTAGTGCGAGCGGCTAATACCCTTATCTTAGAAATAATGAATAATATATATACATGATATACCCCCTCCCCCCAACCAAAAGAACATTACTGACTACAAAATTGAACATAATATTATAGTAATTAGGTATAAGGTATGGATACATGAGCATAATATATTGATATTATACAATAGAAATTAGAAAAGAGATTTAATTCAGTTTATTTATTAATATATTAAAATGGTATAGGTAAAGTAAAATACAAAATGTAATTGTAAGTGTACGTCCATGGTCTGTGTATACATTATTAATAATATTTCAGTTAAAAGAATACATAAAAAACAGGAATTTTAAATTGTTTTAATATTATTATAATTAAAAAATTAATTAATTAATTATCCAATTTTACATGTTATTTACTAACGTTTTATATGCTAAAAGTCTATAACTGATGTAAACTCCGTAAATGTAATATAGAGTAAAGTCCAATAATTGAAATTGAATGTGTGACGTATATCACCTAAGTTAATAGGTATTTAGATGTGGTGCAAATTAAATGTAGTTTATTGTATTTTGACACACATTACATATACGTATTTAAATGTACCTAATGGTGATGCAAATGACAAGTAGGTATTCAAATTGTCGCATTATTGGTACCGTCTCACATAGTCACGGCTGCGAATGGAAAGGTTGGTTATTACTTATTTATGTTAAAAAATGTATTCTCGAGAACAATTGATATATTAGGAACACGCGAAGGACATTTTGATGCAAAAATGTCGTTTTTGCATTGAACTTATTATTATTATTATTATAAGAATTGCAGCTGGAGTAATAGAAGAGCAGGTATTATGTTGTATGACTCACTATAGATACCTGACAAAGTGACAACCATAGCGGAAAATAACAAAAGGAAATTAAGAAGTAAACATTTTAATTTACATATTATTGCTTACCTTATTTCATGTTTGAATATAAAATTAACCATGTACTTAATAAAAAGTTAATTCTTAGTTGGATGATCAAAGATGCTGTGGCCAACAAGGAGATGCCGCGGCTAACAAGGAGAAGCCGTGGCCAACAAGGAGATGCCGCGGCCAACAGGGAGATGCCGCGGCCAACAGGGAGATGCCGCGGCCAACAGGGAGATGCCGCGGCCAACAGAGAGATGCCGCGGCTAACAAGGAGAAGCCGTGGCTGACAAGGAGATGCCGCGGCCAACAGGGAGATGCCGCGGCTAACAAGGAGAAGCCGTGGCCGACAAGGAGAAGCCGCGGCCAACAGGGAGATGCCGCAGCCAACAGGGAGATGTCGCGGCCGACAAGGAGAAGCCGCGGCTAACAAGGAGAAGACGTGGCCGACAAGGAGATGCTGCGGTTGACAAGGAGATGCCGTGGCCGATGAGATACCTCTTAAATTAAAATTATAATATTATGTGACATGTATAACCAGTTTTAATAAAAAAATTTCTATCCTATAATTAACAAGTACTTGAAATGTTTTTGTACACATTTTAACATTCTTCAATGGTAAAAACAAAATATGCTTAGGTACCTATATAATAGGTAGGTAGATACTCTTCATCTAAAAAATCTATTAATATTTGTGGTATAAAACGTCAATAATTAATATAGATATCATGATTGTTCATAAATAAATAGTATACCTACCTAATACACTGCAGTCCACCGACCACCACAGTGTATATACATTAATATAATTTATAAAAAAACTAATACCATGACATATGACCGACAATTGAAACCTGTAAATTTTAATGATCATTACAAAGTATGTGAATGGCCGAGGTCAACAAAAAATTGAATTTAATCAGGTAAACCAAAAAAATAATGTGGCTACATATTTTTCTCAAATTTTAATTGCATTTTTTTTTGAGTTATTCATCTCCCGGAGATGATACATTTGGGTCAATACATATAAGTTGAACAGTGAGATATGCTCAGATTCAGAATAAGCATCCAAGAACTCTTTCTTTTTTGTAGCGAAAATATTTCAATTTACCTTTAATCATGTAATTATTATATTTTAGAAAGTTTAAAGAGAAATTATTGGAAGGGGCTAAGTAGTACAATTTCTTAAACTCATTCATAACCTACACCACCCCACTGGAAAACCCACACTTATAGTTGTAAAACCGATACATTTATCGATATATTTAAAATCTAAAAGAGTGACCTTTTTTAAAAATTCATTAGTTATCTTTCTAAGATACATATTTTGAAAAAAAATAATATTTTAACTGAAAATGGGTGGGTAGGGACTAGGGAGTAAACTGCTTTGTTCCAAAATCAATATTAATGTAATAGTTTCATTGAGAATAGTTTTTAGTACCTACGCAATGATTTATCATTGAATTCCAATTTAACACATCCGTTGTAGTGCATTGACTTACTCAATGACAATAGGTAAATTTGACACTTTTATTTGGGTAGGTAACTACTTTAAATTTGTGTTCAGTAAAAATATAATACTATAGTAGGTTGTGGTGATGTAGAGCATGCTCTTTGAAAGTTTATTTGCAACAATGTTGTGGTGCATTGCAATTGGCAGTGGCGTTGCCAAGGTTATGAAATGAGGGTGGGATGTTTAAGTATTAATAAAACTAAGTTTTTTACAGTTTTCGTACAAAACACCCCCTGGATATGCCACTAGCCATTGGTGTATTTATGGAGGCTTTGAAGATACTATTAAGAAGGTACTTGCGAGTTGGAGCAGTGGTAGCTTGGTGCCCCCTTCTCCCAAAGCTCATTATTACCATTTAGCACTTCCAAATCTAGTTAGTCATACAAACGCTATTCTTTTACAGCTTAACTACATGTAACTAATAATACCTAAAAAGTAAGCAGAATATTATTTTGAAAATTGCAAAGCATAAAAATTAAATTTCAAAGGAGAAGTTTTGAATATCACTGATTGCGATCAAGAAAGTTGTAATGTTGGGGAAAAACTTAACCTTTAAGTAATTTTTTGGTAATTTTATTACATTTCATTGTAGTTCATTTAAATTAGGTCTTAGTTACTGTTTTCACATTTGTTATAAAAATACTAATTTACCTACCTACTCATTATTTTTAGATTCTAAGCGAAGCGATGAATGTGCTAATTGTACAATAATATGTGTGTTTTTATTTTTTTTTTTTTGCGTGTGTGCACGATAAGAAGTCGAAATAATGATTCAATTTTCAACTTTAGTATCTATTGAGTGAGAAACTGAATCTAGTTTTTTGCATTCGGGAGGTCAAAATTAAAAATTCTAAGTAGCTTACAAAAGTGCAGGGAAAAACAAAAAATAAATAAATTAAGGAAAAAACTTGAACTTTTACCCAAAATCGGTTTTTGAGGTATTAGTTAATAGTTTTTTTTAAATTAATGTCACTACGAAAACGTAGTATAAGGTTCTAAGGCTACTGTTAAAGGAAATTAAAATAAAAAATCAGTTTCACTCCACAATCATTTTTTATGAGTCTGAATTTCAAATTTTTACAGAATATGTAAAAATCACGATTTGCGATTTGTGAAAGCCAAAATTATTTTGAGTTCAAAATTCATAGAAATTTTTTAAAGTATATAATTGTATACAAATAATATGATAAATGCGATAATAAGTATAAATAATAGCAATTCAACCTACCGGCTATAGTAGAGATCGACAAAAAAAAATACCAACCAAATCAGTAGATAACAAAAGTTAAAAATTTGAATCAAATACTACGAAATTATGAGTATACATTATTAAGTATCAGCTTTTCCGCGTAATCGGTCCATTTACTTAATCTATATAGCCGTATATGTATTATATACTTTGCCAATTCGATCAACAGTAATCTAAAAACACGTTTACTAAAATACAATTTCCTGGCAATGACAAATTTTGTTTCAAAGACAGATGAAATTGCAAAATATCTCATAAAATCTAAAAATTCCTCAAAATATGCAAAAATATGCAAAACACAATTTTTAATTTGAGTTCTCGGTATCATGAAATACATTTTTACTCTGTTTTTTTTTAAGGTATCTTATAAGAAATATACAAATGCTATAAAATCCCAAGCCTGATCATAAGTAGGTATACATTTTTTTATAACTATCAATAATTATTATTTTTAATTAATTCTTCAGAACATACAGAAGTTGTAACATGCATCTGAATTGTTAATTATTAGTTGTGTTCTGTGGTAAAAAATGTTGTTTTTATTTAATTTATTTTTACAGATTTTATATTATTTGCATATTTTTTATTTATTATGATATCGTTTACCTAGCTATCTAATTCTACTCTTAATTGAGGATTTATTGTTTTTTTCTTTTTTATAAATGTTTAATAACATTGGCGTGTATCGGTTAAAATTGTTGTCATATCCCTTTTATCTTTTAGTTCCCAAAATTATTCAATCATTAATAGAAACATTTAAAAAACTAGAGTATAGAAAAATGTCTATATCTATATTATGTATACATTTTTTCCTTTTCATAAATATTATACATTTTTTTTTTAGAAATACTGCTATGTGTACTGGCTAATAAGTAATAGAGCACATCAATATTCAATTAAGGAACCAGCAAGGTGAATAATTCACTAATACTAATAATTAATTATTAATCCAACAGCGCGAATTCCAGTTGTATTGTTGGGAAAACTGCACCTTCAAATAATTCATTGTCACAATGTATACACGTCTTATAATGTTCAATATTTATACAAAAATAAAATGATACCCAGGCTATAAAAATATTTTGTATTTATTTTATTTATACTTTCATTTTTCAAGTATAGTTAAGTTCAAAACCATAATTTTAAATATTGATTATATACTATGTATATAGATTTATTATATTTCGTTTAAAGAGTATCTAGTTATCTACTATCTTTAGAGGTATCTTTAATAGTTTGAACAATTTCTTCAATAAACTGATTGTATAAATGAACGCCTTATTGATTTTTAGAGTTTGGTATACTCGAAAAATAGTATATTTTTTTCAACTAATAAAAATAATCTTGAAATATTGATTGGGGGTTTTATTGGGGCTTATGGGCTATGGACTACATTACATATTATTCATATAGGACATAGGTAATAACAAATTTCACAATTTCCATGAATTAAATTTTCAATATCATCTTAATTCACTTTTAATCACTTTAATTTTTAATACTATAAAAAAACCGATTAAATGACTTGACACGAAAACGTTATTTGTGTGAATTAGTACAGTAAATTACTTATTTTTTATTTTAACTTAAGGTCGAACATCATTTTCAAAGTAAATATTTATTATACCTAAATAAAATATAAGGATTAAGGATTGTATTATTAGTTTATGTAGGTAGTGATATCAATTTTGTGAGTAAGATAATCTTTGAAATCCATCAACTCGAGCACTTCACTTTTACTTTAATTAGTTTTTACTTTATTTCAGATATATTTTAAGTAATATAAAACATAATTGTTAAGAACCTAATTTAGGAACTATTTAAGTATCAATTTTAATTGTCTCTGTATTCAATAATTTTATTAAACAAGAAATATATATTCTTTTGTCTGTATACCTTTTTCAATTGTATATACAACTGTATATGCAACTGCAACATTTATTTATTTTTTGTTCGCGTACTTTTAACATAACCCTAAACGGCGCAGCACAACATGCGACGGACGAATTTCTTCGTCCGGCTCCAAATTGTGCGACGCCGTTTGGGATGTATGGGCTTGCTGGCCAACAACTCCTGACTAGTGACGTCACTACATTTGTCATGCGCTTCGGGTTCTGGTTGGTACGTCAGTGAACAACGTAGAAGGATGTTCGGTGCTGAGGACCACCGACGGCCACCGAATTCGCTTGTCTTCAGGATGCCTGCCGATGTTACCCGAAGTTCCGGCTCAGACATACACGTTGTCGTGTCAACTCTGTCCGGTGTATCACTAAATTTGTCATGCGCTTCGGGTTCTGGTTGGTCCGTCAGTGAACAATGTAGAAGGATGTTCGGTGCTGAGGACCACCGACGGCCACCGAATTCGCTTGTCTTCAGGATGCCAGCCGAAGTTACCCGAAGTTCCGGTTCAGACGTACACGTTGTCGTGTCAACTCTGTCCGATGTATCCACAACGGGGGAACTAATCACATGGTCGACCAACTTCATCTTATCACTCGTATCACTCAACTGCAGTTTGATAGATCCAGACGAAGTAAACATATTCAAAAAAAACGAATTAAGCTAGTACAATGATTGAATGATATAGCAGACTCGCAAGTCGATGCTTCAATGTAGAGTAGCAAGTGGGTAATGACTCATATGACAATAATCTTCGAGTGACAAAAATAATTTATACTAGTCAAACCTATTGCAACGATGTTTTTTTGATTTTGTATCGGCCAGAAAAATATTAGGTGCTCTATTAAATATTGTTACACTTACATTAATTTAAAATTAAAAAAAAACAAACGTTTTGATTGTATGAGTCTTGGGTCGACCTTTATGTTTTTTTTTTAAACAGGAATGTGGCTCTTCTGTGATAATATTAATTTTATTACACTATGGAACCTGTAGGAGGAGTTAGCTGAAGAAAAGATGAAAAGGTGGCAGTGTATACGTTGGCACCTTTTTTATTTTCACAGATTAATAGCCAGATATTAAACTACTTAAATGACAATAATAAATTATATTATAACATGTTGTATACATTTTATAATTAATGTTTATAATTAATTATAAATTATTTTATATAGTTTGTTAAGGTAAACGGAGTCAATTTAGTAGATTGCAAAGTTCCGCAGATTGATATTGGGACAAGAAATAAACCGCACTAGTCCCGCTTCTCACAAGTAGGTTTTTGAGTGAGGAATACTTTTCACGTTATGTTAACTAGTATGGCTTAAGAGGACGTGATTCCCGCATGTGTTGTCTCCGTCTTACAAGTGCGTAACATAGCAAATTGTACACTCGGCAGAACACGTGTAGCTCCGTTAATTTAAAAATTAAAGTGAATTTACCTCTTATAAAATCTAAGGGTAAGATTATTATCTAGGCAACCGCATAGGTTTTTTATTATATTTTTATTTTAAAGCGAGTTATAAGTATTTTAAGATGTATAAAAAATATACAATTTTAAAATACTCATAACTCGCGTTAAAATTAAAATATAATAAAAAACCTATGAGGTTGCCCGGATAATAATCTTATCTTTAGATTTTATAAGAGGTCAATTCGCACTAATTTTTTAACTAACGGAGCTACACGTGTTCTGCTGAGCGTAAAATTTGCTATGTTACGCACTTGTAAGACAGAGACAACACATGCAGGTATCACGTCTTCTTAATAATAACTATAATACTATATAAATATAATATAAAATATCCTAGGCTGTCAATCTGTCTCCGCTCAGAATCGTTTTTCGTATACAATGATATTAATATATTATATCGTCGTTGAATTCAAATTTAATACCATTAATATTTAAATTATAGTGATACATTTGTAATCTACTGTACAGCAGAGGTGCAGAGCGTCACCTACTTACCTGCTTCCCAAAAATGTTGTTTATAAATTTTAATAACAAATTGATTATGAGTATATTTATATCATAAACCTAAATTATGTATATATTATCTTCTGATAATAATATTTTTGTTATGGCTATTTGACAAAAAATGTTTTATTTATAGAAAGTTGTAACTTGAAATTACTAAAATAATTTTAAAAATGCATTAGGTATTTAAAATAAATAGGCACTTTCATAAAATCACAAGACTGGACAGTACCAACTATTAAGTCCGTTCAATCACTGATTTTTACTGATGTGAGAGATTTCTATTGACACCCAAACTCGACTTTTAACCATTCCCGCCCTCGAAACGAGACGCCAAGGCAGTGGATATGTATGATTGCTCTAACTACATATCTATAAGAATAACTATACTGTACTATACATATCTGTGGCTCTAACTTTTGAGTTTTGACCATAGATTCTATATCTGTTTTGAACGACCCATGGCGCGACCTTCTATAATTCAAACGACTAGACCTCCAAAATCGGTAAGCACTCACAGCAAACACCGGGTCACACCAGCGAGCTGAAAGCTAGTAAAAGAATAAAATGTGTCGAATGATGATTTTCTTCTTTGGTTCTTGGATAAACATATATTTTAATAGCCTTATTTTGTCATGTGAGTGCTGAGTGAGTGCTCATACTATTAAGAACTCTATTCCTACATTAAGGGGTCAAATTTTGATTACGTTTTCGATTTATTAAGCACTGGTGCAAAATACTAGTGCATTAGTGCAATATCTGTGGAGTGCCGGAGCGGTAGAATTACTTTGTCAAATCGAAAATGGTATTAGAACCTACCTCCTACCTACAAACACAAAATTACGATTTAAGAAATCATAATTCGGGCTCAAAACAGATAAATTATTTTATAGATTCCTTGGTATAAGCAAACACGTCGTATGTAGCATTTGGTATTAACTATAAAGTATAAGCTAATAACTAATAAGTAATAGGCATTAGGCAATAGCTATGAAATATGAATTAATGAATTATGATGAATTAATGCTTCACTGCTTGAGGTCCATGGATTATGATAAATTATTATTCTAATATTCTATGATAAATATTGATAATGTTATTATTTATTATCTACGAAGACTGTGATAGCATAGGATTGTTCTGTGGTGATAGTGAGCACAATATTCTCTTCTTTTTTAAGGTTATTGAGTACTTATTTAAGACCGAAGCGGTAGCGATTACTGAAAATTTTCGGCGACTAAATTTTGCAGGTCGTTTAATTGACTAATTGTAATAATTGTATTTAAAATTTATTTTAGTCGATTTATTAGAAGCTTCATATAATTTGAACATGTCTGTTTTAATTCAATGCTCAAAGCACATACGCACTGCGTACAATTTAAGCCGTCATAGGATTAGCAACACATTAATATCAAATACGAATACTCATATTTCCCATAAAACATTTCCAGAAACCAACAATGGAAGTATTCCATATTGCAATTCCAATATCCTCCCAAATCGGTAAGTTTTTACCGGTTGTCTTCAGCTAATTATGTGTTTTTAAATTATTTTTAAAATTTTTTGTACTTAGGTCATTTTTTTCATCAGCTATTCATCAAAGCTCATCATCAAACAAAATTGATGAATATATTAAAAAACTTGATTTTGATTTAAGACGAATGGGTCGTATATCGAAAAAAGAAATTGAAGAGATTCTAAAAGAAATTAAGATTTCTAGTGAGTTTTTCTAGGAGTTTTAACCCCAAGAATTATTATTTCATTATAATGTATGTTTTTTTAGAAGCTGCCACTCCATCACAGTCGTTAATGGTTCTTCGATGTTGTGGTAATTTGGTGCCTGATGAATTGCCTGAAAATCGAACAATACTCGTTAAAAAGATATGGGAAGCTATAAATCAAATCGGTATGCAATTATTTATTCATTACAAATAGGTAAGTATGAATTGTTTAATTATTTATTTTTATGTGTAGGTGTCCCTTTGGATATAAGTCATTACAACACATTGCTAAAAGTATACTTGGAAAATAATTATGTATTCTCTCCAACTGAATTTTTGGAAGATTTGGAAAAGCAAGATATTACACCTAATCGTGTAACTTTTCAACATTTAATAACAGGATATTGTCAAAATGGTGATATTGCTGGTGCTAGTCGTATATTAGAATATATGCGAGATAAACAACTACCAATTAACAAAATAGTTTTTAACGCTTTAGTCATGGGTCATTCACAAAATAGGTACACTATAATATTTAGTTAATCATTTTTTTCATTTTTAACTTTTCCTATTTAAAATATTAATGCACTGACGTGTACTTAATTTTTGTCCTCGATCATAATTTGTAATTAATGAGAGTTCCTATTTTAGCGATATGGAGAGTGCTGAAGGTGTTTTAAATGTTATGAAAGAATCAAATCTAGAACCCACATCAGATACTTATACATTATTAGCTTCAGGGTATGCCAAAAATGGTGATCTTGCTAAAATAGTAGATGTTTTGGATACCTGTGATAATAAGGAAATATATTTAAGTGATAAAGAATATCTAGATATTGTTTATTCATTGGCTATCAATGGTCATGGCGATAAGATCGATCAAGTAAGTGTATTTTTAACATATTCTATTATTAAAAGTTCTTATTTATAAAATATTTTGTTATTAATTATAGATAATGACTAGAATTCCAAAAACTTCTGGGTATAATCAAGATGCTATTAATTGTATTTATAAATTAGTCACTTGTGGCCAAGAAGAAATTGCATTTAAAGTATTTGATACAATGACAAAACCACTAAAGGCTGATGGAACTTCACCACCAATTGGTCGTTTCTTGATTGGACATCTCACAAAAGTTAATAGTGTAAGGATAGTTCTACACATTTGTTAATTTTTTTAAATTGTATATATATTTATGTTTAAGTTATCACTGATAAGTGTACTATACGTACAGTCACAGACTAAGCTATAACTAGAAGAAGCTCTAGCTGAAATATTAAAAATCTGTTAAATGTGCAATTACTATGCAAATGAGTATATACTAATTTATAATAATCAGAATTTTCTTTTTACGGGAGAAATTTATTTTACACATTTTACTATGTAGGATGATTCACCAAGCATGTTAACCATATTTTTTCTTCAATATTGCAATTATTCAAAATCTGATTTTTGGAATTTCAAAATGTCCATACTTTAATATTCATGAGATTGTTCATACTACTCAAGGAGTGTTGTTGAGGAGATATACAAATCTCTATTTTTCAAATGAAAATCTGCTTTTCTCTCTATTGTACATTATTCAGTAGATAATTTTTCTGTAGATTTTGAAATCTAAATTTGAAATAGTATTTTTGAGTTAGTAATTTGTTTAGTAGTTAATTAGTTAGTAGTTTGTATATTAAGAATAGTAAGTTTGGAAGATAGGAGAGCTATGGTGATTTGAAAATGTTAGTAATATATTAAATTACCAACTTTTATAATTTCTAAAAATGGTCCATGTTTAATGAATACTAGATACAATAGTAATATATTTTATATTTTGTATAACCATTTTTATGAACTATTATTAGAAACATTTTGACAATTGGGAGACTATTCATTCAAATTTTGAATTAGGTACCTCAAAATGTACAAAAAAATCATACACTAAAAAGAGGTGTTTTTTTTCTGAAAACAAGTTTGAAAGAAAATATGGTCTTAATTTTAAAATTCTAAAAATTAGAATTTGAATGAATTTATTATTAAAGGGAAAAATAAAAAAATACATATTAGTATTTTTTTTTTTTTTAATTTTTAAATCAGTCAATAGAAAGTTAGAATAATGAGAATTATTTTTATAATGACAGTACCAATTCGCCAACAGGTGTAGCAAATTTGTTCCCGAAAAAACCCATGTCACAAATAGTTTTAATTTTATATAACAATTTTGTTTTTTAGTCATTGCCTAATGTCATTGGGTTTTGCAAGAAATTAGTATCTGAAGGGACAAATTCTAAAGCGTTTGAAATTGCAACTGAAATGGCATTGAAGAATGGATCAGTTGATATAGCATTAGGAATGTTTGAGTATTTGAAAGAAAACAATCAACCAATTAGACAACATTACTTTTGGCCAATTTTTGTTGCTAAAATTAAACAAAATGATTTGCAAGGTAATTACTATTTTGTGTTGTGTATTAATTTTAGTAAATTATCTTATCTCAGCATCATTTAAATTATTTTAATTAATTATTTTACTGTAGGATTAAAGAATGTGCTGAGTATTATGGTTAATGAGTATGAATTAAACCCTAATATTGATACCCTTCGGTATTATATTTTACCAACAATGTTTAAAAACGACATGGATGGAACAAAAGTCATCAACGAATTACAAATGTTGGGTATACCAACAGGCACTACTACACATTCATTAGTTTTGTATTTACTGTCTGAAAAAAAGATTCGTCTAGCAGCAGACATTGGTAAATTGTACAGATTTAATCCTGAAATAATAATATTAATTTTTTGTGTTAATTTTTGTTTAACAGCTGCTACTAGTCGTGCTTTCTACGTTCCATCTTTAATTCGTCGTCCATTAGTTAATGCATTTTTAGCTAGTAATGATATAACATCATTTATTACATTACTCCAACAAATTTGCAATGGATTTTCGCGATACTCTCTTGTGACTGCTCCTGAATTGTCAAAACAAGACAAATTCGATAAAAACTCTATTCATACGGAAGAACAAATAACTGAAATGCGAGAATTCATCAGTCAAATTCTAATTGACGTTGTTCGAAGTTTAAAACAGACTTCAGGAGTTGTGGAAATTGTTCATGAACTATTAGAAGTAATTTTTATATACCTAGTTATTGAAACATAATTATAATGAATTAAATTTTTATTAAAAAATACTAGAACATGTATGGAAAAGGCTTGGGAATTAATTCAAATGCATCAGAACAAGTACAAAATCATCTACAAGGAAAATTAAATTTTGAAATAACAAGTTTATTAGAAAATTTAACCGATTCTAATTTAGTGCTTAAAACAGAATTGAGTGCCAAGCCCGGTGGTTACACATTATCTAATGTAGTAAGTGTTATTAAATTTACTATTTTTGTTAAATTAATTTAACATTTGTTTTTATAAAAATGGTAGATATTTTCAAATTGAAAAAAAATGAATTTTTTATTGTAGGATGAAAGTACATTAGAAAACATTGTTAAGAAAGCAGAAGTGTCTGGTGAATCTAGAAATGGAACTAAAAGACAATTATTAAATTTGTATTGTAAAAATAACAATTTTGAAAAAGCTGTTGCATTTAAAGAAGTAAAAATTCAGTGCATAATTAAGAAATACTTATATTTATGTTATATTTTCATAGTTTTTTAATTTATAAAGTCATTTAATGTATAGAAATTATCAGCTGAAGGATTTAATATACCACCTGGGTCAATGGTTTTACTTATTGATATGTATTTAAATCACAATAAACTGGACGAAGCAAAACAGATTTTGCATGAATTACAAACTAATAATTCTGAATTCATTCTGGACAAATTTAAGGTTATTAAAATGACAGAATTAATAGCTAAAACTGATGGTATTGAAAGTAAGTATTTATTTGTTTGTGATTTATATTTAAAGTTTGTTTTTTATTAATACATTAAAATAACCTAGAATTGTTTTTTATTTAGATGCTATAGATTTTCTATCTTCATTCAAACAATTTGATGATAATACTGAATTTACATCATTTCAACATGCCAATACTTGTTGGAAACTATTAAATACTGTAGCTGAAACTGGCAATGTAGAAAATCTACAAAAAATATTTGATTTACTTATCAAGAATAACTATATTACAGTATCAAATATACTCTTAGGACCATTAATTAAAGTTCATATTATCAAGTAATAAGTTATATTATATTATTTTGTTTATGATTTAGATTTAAAATTGTTCTGTATTTGCGTTTAGCGACAATATTAAAGGTGCTTTGGATAAATTTGAATGGTGTTGCAAGACATACAGATGTACTCCATGGAAAAATGAATTAGCTTTAAAATTTATTCAAGCCGAGGATGCTATTTCCTTGCAAGTGTTAACTGACTTGAGTACTACTGTACATGGTGAAGTAAATTCGCTGTATGATCTTATGTTTGCATTTATTGAATGTGGCCGTGTCAAACAAGCTCGTAAAATTTTAGAAGTAGGTGAAAAGTTAATCTTTTATTTTCTTAGTTTACAACTATCGATTATTGTGGTTTAAGTTAAATATTTATTTATAAGGATTTTACAAAATAATGTCCAAAAATTAACTGTAAATAAAAATGTTTAAAATTGTGTACATTTCATGTATTGATTGATCTTGTTATAACTCTTGTACACATTTTTATTCACATTTGAAATACTTTTATAAATAATTGAATCTGTTTTCATTTTGATACTACAACGTTTTATCTTATGTAAAATAAAATGTCTATCTATACTAATTTCTTTTGATCTAAAATAAAACTGATATTTTGATAGTATTTTAATGCTACATTATGTTTAAAAAAATGTATAGTATACATGAATATTAATTTATATTTTTAGACCCCAGGCTTACGAACTAGACAAGATCGTATTAATTCAGCTTGTGCCAAGTATGGATCTGATAATGCCGAGGAATCTCTTATTCGTTTACTAGAAGTTACAAAAAACATTGGTCAATTTGACAGGACTAATATATTTAATGAACTTCTACAGCTATACAGTAAATTGACTTGATTATGTTAACTTGTCGTCAATAATGATAATAATAACATGTTTTATTAATATTTGTCTTAGGTAAAAATAATAGAGTAGAAGAAGCAATGGCTCTTTGGACTCAAATGCAGGAAGAAGATTGCCAACCATCAGAACAATTCATGTGGTCTTTAAGCGAGCTCTTAAAAAAAAATGAACTTGAAGTTCCGTTCACAGTGAAGAAACCAAAAGAAAAAGTTTCAGTTGTCTCTAGCGATGTTAATAAAACTTTATCTACTGAACTTGAGCTATGTATCAAAAATAATGACATCCCTCAAGCTCTTGCTCTGCGTAAAACTTTACGTTCTAAAGGATATAGTATTAACACATCAAATGAATCTAAAATTGTTGAGCTGTTAACACGTGAAAAAAGATTAAAAGAAGCATTTGAAATTGCTAAAGATATGTTAGAAAATGGTAGACCAATAACAAAAAGCATATTAACTTTCTTGGTAAAAAACCTTTCAGAAGCTGGCGACACAGCGAGTTTAGAATATCTTAATGGAAAAGTTACTAAGGTACAAACATTTTGCTTGATATGTATCATTTTACCTAATACTGATCTCAATAACTAACACTAAGCCAAAAGTATTGAGTTATCAAAACATGGTTATTATAATCTTATGTCTTATATTATGTGTAGTAAATTTTGTTGTTATTTATTTTGTTGAGTTATTGAGATCTGAATGTATCTAATGAATGTATACTAATAAAATTTTTTTTTAAGGTTATGAGCAGTAAATTGAATTTGAACAACAAAATATTTAATGCATATCAAACGAATGGTAATGTTAAAGACCTAATAGTTCGTTTGGAAACTGATATTGATGAAAAATTAAATGATGCAAACAAATTATCTGAATTTATAAGGAATGTTCCAGGTGGTAATTTAGTGAACATCTTGAATAAAGACTCTTCTTTCATACCAACGAGTTAGTATAATTTATTAAAAACTAATAATTACAGTTTATTTGTATAAGAAACTGATAAAAATATAAATAGATTATAAATGTATAGTGTTTAAATTAATATGATTTGTATATAATTATATTTTTTTAGTTGAAAGATTACATACCAAAGTCTCACCACATGGTTATATGGTCTTTGCAAATAGTTTGTGGTCTCATTTCATGTTGAATAAAAAGTTTGATGAAGCTTCTAACATTGCCAAAGAATTTGAAAATGAAAAGTTTGTTCAGTATCGACAATTACTGTCTGATATCCGTACAAATAACAATATTGAGTTGGGCTATAAGCTCTTAGAAGTAATACCGATTTTTAAGGAAATCAATCAGAATGCAAACCTAGGATTAATTTATAGTGCTTTAATAGACTCTTATGGTTAGTTGAAAAAAATTAGAAAAATTTAAATGTCATAGTTAATATTCAGCTTATTAAATGTTTTGATCTAGTCAATCAAGACAACGTCATTGAAGCTAGTAAAGTACTAGACAAGGCTTTAGAGAAAATTACACTTGGAGACATAAACAAATCGGCTTTATTAAGAATCAAAAATAATCTTGAGTCTCGGGGAGAAACATTCAAATACAATATAGATATTTTAGAAAAGAAGGTGAGTGAAATATTGTTTTGGAAAAATGTTTCTATGATGCAATGAATATAGGCTGTAATTTCAAGAGTGAGACTACTAAAAAATTGTATTTATTTAATTATCATTTTTTCAAATATACTTTGATAATATTCATATTTAATAATTCTTCGCAGCTAAAAATTTGCTTAAATGTGATGAATTATACAGAACATTATAATCCTGATATTTCTATTAGGCAATGTATTTTAATTTTTAGTTTAATATTTAAATACTAAGTACAAAAAATTTAAATGTCATTGCATGTTTCTGTTTGTTTTACAGAAAAACTTCACGAGTTCAAATGTTCATAGTGAAGATTCCAGTGATTCATCTGATGATGAAAAAGTAGCTAAAGTCTAAACAAAATATTTTTAAGTATTTACAAAGTAGTATATTCCTTCAATATAAATTGTGTTATTGTATTTTTTGTCATGTAAATATATTTTAATTAATTAAAAATCCTAGATTGTTTTATTTTTACTATTCAATTTTCTTTGAAAGGAATTATTACATTTGGATTAATAAAGTAATCAACTATAAGTTACCACATATGTTTTGAGCGTATATTTAACTTACTTTTATTGCTGAGTCAACGTGGGTTTTATGGTGGCTGTTTGACTGTTCCTAGTGGAAAAGACATTTCCTCATTCATCAGGGACAGGTTTAATTAACATTGGAGTCAGGCTGATACATTCGCAGATATTTCAAAAATTTTTGATTCATTAGATCATTTTGTGTCAAGTTGATGTCCTCGACTAAATTACTAATTATGTGGAAGCCTTTGGTCTCCTGGTTTAAATCCTACTTAACTGTTAGAAGCCAACTTGTACCGGTATTTGGTCATAAATCTTCTGAGTATTGTAATATTACTTTAATGTTAGCCAAAATCATACTTTATATGAACATTTAGGTTTATCTTGTTATTATTATTCATTACAGAGCCATCTTGTATCATATCCACGGTTATGTTCCTAGTCACCTGCGCTTGGTCATCTATTTTTCCAGTGATCATCGTTCCTTTGACTTCTACTACCTTCAGAGGTTCTGGGTTGAATTTTGCTGAATATTTATTTATAATATTCTGTCTTATTAGTACAGATGTATACTGTATAGGGTCCCCGACTTACAGCCCGTGTTCTTTAACTGCATGGCTTAGTCACTATTTGTTGCACTAATGTTTTTGTTCTTTGTATCATATTCTTTCTTTCTTAGGTAAGTCTTCTCCTCATCTTTTGTGTCTATATTTTTCGTTTAAGGTAACCAAGTCCTAAATCTTCCTCTAAAGATTAGTTCTGCTCATCAGATATGCAGTGTTCTATGATCTGGTAACACATTTCGCTATCGGAATCGGCAAAATCACACTAGTCGTAAGTCTAGGATATAAAATGTCATTATCTTATTGCTTTAATTTTCTGAAAACGCGTAGTTCATAAACTGGGTTCACCTTTGGTATGAAATGCTGATCCAACAGATGTATGTTATATTGTTATGTTAGAATGCTGTTGTTCTTTCTGGTACAATCCATGCTCAGGTATTCTAAAAAATACATTCTGTAATTCTTGTTCGTCTTAATGCAGTATTATAGCTTGATTTTGAGAATCTTTCGTTATGTTCTCCCATAATATGTAGATATGATGTGTAATTATGCATATGGATCTCTTCCATTTTTCCCAATCAGGAGGTTCAAAACCTGATTTACGATTTTTATCTTCTTCCGTTGCGTACTTCGCTTTTTAAAAGCGATTTTTCCCTTTGGCAATTGTTACCGTATTTTTCTTACGCAATACTCAAATTTACTTTTTAATTTTTAACTACACTCACACTTTTTGCTTGACTTTTCGTCTTTGTCTGACTTAACCTCAGTGATATTACCACACGGCACACAGCAAATACGTTAGTAAAATACATACTTACTGGTTTATTGCATAGAGTAATTCTATGGTTTATTGTTTTATGTGAGAATTCAGGTTGCCTTGTCATTATTCATTACTAGAGCAAGAATTCATGCACTAAAAAATCATCAAATATGCATTTAAAAATATGCACTTATGCATCAAAAAATTAAGACTATGCGGTTAAACATGCCCTTAAAAAAATTAATTTTATTATTATTCTATATAAGTTTCAACTATATTTATATTATTAAATTCATTTGGAATCTGTTTTGAATGTTGGATCCCATTTCTTCATTTATTCTGCACATAATAAAACAAAAAAGGTATTTACCGACCATTATTATTATTTCAAGATAACATTTAACTTTATCGTCTTTATGAGTTTATAACAATTGTTGACCTTAGTTCTTGAAAAATGTTCACCAAAAAGCTTGATTTTCGATAAACTATAAAAATATGCACTAAAAGCTTAAAATATGCTCTTATAATCAAAAATATGGTCCTTAAACCAAAAAATGTCCAAATATGCAAAAATATGCACTAAAAACTTTTAGCTTTTGGTCACAAACGTTGTGAAAGGTATTGTGTACTTACTCTGCATATGTTTAACTAAACCATAAAAAACATGCAAATGCATGAAAGTCCTTGCTCTATTCATTACCTATGTTGTATAAGTTCTTATATAGGACCATAGACGTTAAATTGTTTAGTATAAATAGTATAATGGATAGTATTTTACAGTATAGAACTCCGATTATCCGAACGCCAATCATCCGGACGTCCAATTAACCGGACGAGAAAAAAAAAGGCACGTGCCGTTATTCATACACTTGTGTCATAATCGTTTTTAGATTAGATAAAGAATAGGTATATATGATTCGTAATAATATCCGTCATTCCGACGTAGGTACATAAAAAATTCTGGAGCTTTTGACGCATTGGATTCGGCGTTTAAATATGTAGCTTGAGAGGCAAGAAGAATCGAACACCAGTAATTACGGCTTATTTTGTTTCAGTTAAATATATAATAAAATTATTCGTTTAAAGTTACGAATTTTAAATTATATTACATCTATATGAATAATAAATACATACATACAATATATTCTCACAATTATAGAACTTTTGATATATCGTACGTCAATCACCCGGATATTTGCTTATCCGGACCACCCTTGACATTAATTAGTCTGGATAATCGGAGTTCTACTCCTGCTACTATTAGCCTTGGGCAAAATTTGGTGACTGTATCCTTGCAGTTGTGAGTGTAGCTATTTTGCATATACTATACGCCGGGCAATAATTTATGTTTGCGCGGAGTATTTAAAACAATATTATGTTATTTTCAACATTTATATTTAATAAACAACTCATTTGTATCAGTAGTGTAAGTTACACCGATTTTTAGCGTGATCAATACTCCAGAAATACTGGTACTAATCTTAAATATTAACAATATTTCAAATCTCAGTTAAAGTGTAGTTATACCTATATGTCCTATAATAGTATATGCAGATCAAAATACACATTTACCGATAACGTTATCGTGTCTATTAATGTTTTACACAATTAGCTATATAATTTAACCAGTCGAAAGACGGTGATATATTTTATCAAATACATCAATTTTAGCACTTGTTTTTGGTATTTTCACAGCGACTTTTCTACTTTTATATTTGTCATTATTGTTTATTTACATTATTCATTCATCATTTTACATTCATTTAGATAAACAGCTGTACTTAATTTTGATAAATATCGGTGGCTCACTTGGGGGGGGGGTTATTTTTTTTTAGTGGTGAGATTTTTTTAAATCACAAGACTTTATAAACAAATATAAAACACATAATGTATACATCACACAATTTCTAATTCAAATCAGGTCGAAATGGATAGAGTGTTTAAAGTTAAACACCCACAGATCATCCTTTGTGTATACTCCTTTGTAATATGTACGCATAACATATAATTATTATATACTCTGTACGGCATGTAAACCGATGAGTAATATTATAAGGATAAACAAATATGTAATTATACATACTATAGGTTTATAATTTACATGTTTATTATGTAGGTATTTATTTATATTTATTAGTGTAGTTCTAATGCGCTATTTAACATATATATTTATCCAACATTACAGTATAGTATATTAATATATTATACATTTTTTTATGATTTTTTAAATATTTAAACCAAAAAATACAACATGATTTTGGGATAGCTTATGAAAAAAAAATTATAATCAATTGTTACAAAATAACGAACAATATTTTTAACCAATATTGCATTATCAATACAGACGTTTCGGCATAACCGCAGGAACACAATTATTATATTTTGTTAGTACGTTTCTTATATTTTATTATGTACCTAATGCATTTTACGCAACATGATATTATTATTATTTTTTGTATTTCTGTTTGTTATAACTTATATGACTTATATCGTTCCCACAAAATTACAAAATTACATCGCTTTTCATAATAATAATATGTATTATATATCGTTAAAAAATGACACGAACGACTTTCGTTTTCACTTCAACAAAGGTAGGCAATGTAAAAACGTAACATTGGTTTGAATATGTTCGCGCTCGAACTTTAGGCTTTTTTTTGATTTATATAATATATATAGTGTATTCATGCATAATAATATATATTATGGTATATAATATTTTAGTATATTATAATAGAAACACTTTCAAAGCGATGAAAACGTATTTTTGGCTGGCCAAAGTCTCGTTTGGCGAACACCTATATAATATAATATACTGATCATAGTGGGCATTTTATTATAATATAATAAATATTTCACGTTTTTTAGAGAAAAAAATCATAAAGAAAGTTATAACACGTTAGGTGTCCTTTTAAAATAGGCAGGCACCTGGCACCGATAATATTATTATTGTTGTATAGTATACCTATCCCTCTAAAATATAATATTATTTTCTACCAATATGAAAATAAGAGGAAATGCGAGCACAGTATAATAATATTTTAATGATAGACAAAAACTCGGGCCTTCCGACCGAAACGTATCTTATTCCCGATCTACGCTTTTATTCTTTTATATAATATAGACTTACGCATTTATTTCGTTTTTAATATATAATATTAATTAAGTACCTAATAATATTATTCGAATATAATACAATATTTTACATAAATAAGTAACAATAACAAGATAAACAGTACATTTTTTTACGAATATAATATAGGTATATTTTGTTTGACTAAAATATGTTGTGTTATTGTTATTATTGTTTTCATTTTTTTTTTATAAATTATAATTTAGAGAATAAGTATAAACGAGATAGACAAGAAACATGCGTCTATTAAAAAAGTCGATATAAACGTTTTTTCTAAGATATAATATATTATCGTTATCTGTTATTACGATTGACTAGGAATGAGGTATGAATGAGGTATTTTTTTTTTTGTAAAGATAATATAATTTTTGTTTAAATGATTCATTAATAAACGCACCTCTCCGGTCTTTCCGAGGATAACAATATTATTACAATTAAATAACGAAGACTATTTTATAATAACGTGTTAAATCTATCCGATCAAACAAAACGTAATGATGATAATAATAATAATAATAATAATAATAATAATGGTGGTAAAATAGTATTTACACAGAGAACTTAATATAATTATATATATATTTAGTAATAATAATATTAATAATACAATGGTATTATTTTCTGAACTAGGTATAGGGTAGGTAGGTGTATTAAAACTAAATAATGTTTACATGAAGCGAATAACAGTGGCTTAGTTTAGAACAACACCCGCGGGAGGGTTAACGAAGATAATATTATAATTTATATATAATATATTATAATGTATGTATTAATGTAATATTATTATTTTTTAATTTTTATTATAAGTAGGTCTATAATTTCTGTTAAGAGAAGGAGAGAAGAAAAAATAAAACGATAAAAAGATGAGTGTACCTACCTATGTATAATATATTACCCGATAGGGCGATGATATATAGGCAACATATTATATAATATTATTATCGGCAATATTCTACCAATATAATAATAACGCGGAGAAGACATCGGTGTATATTATAAGACGTTTTGTAATTGCATTGTTATTTTTTTTTTTGTTCGGTATCGACAATAATTTCACTCGCTCTTAAGTACAATATATCATAATATTATTATTATACGAAGGATCAGCCAGGATTTTACTTAGGAGGTAGGGCTGATAATTTGTTTTGAGGAGGCTTAACTGGGGTCCCTCATATTATTATGTTTGGGACGCTGATGCCATGGGTATATGACATTTTAGACATTCACATTAACCTTTATAAAAATTACAATTTTTATACATGGTTACGTATTATTTTTGGATAAGCGTTATTCAATTTTCCTGGAATCTCAGGGTGGTTTTCCGCGCACTCAGTCCCCCTGGCTATGGCACTGAATGATTATATTTTAATAATACGCACCACAATAAGACGAGGTTTGTTTTTATAATATCTCTATGGGTGGCACCTGAACGATAAACGACGATCATTAAGTGTATAATCTATTGGGTAAAACGGATGTATAAACATTTTTTTTTGTGTTTTTAGGAAAATTTATTATGTCTATGGTGGCTGGTAGGAATATTAGGGATTTTATTCTTTTTATTTTGGAGGGCTAATGACGACGGGTGAGAAGTTGAACATGTGAAACCACGCAACGATAACATTGTTATGTACATACAAATCGTGGACACTAAGAAAGTCATAATATATTAATGTGGTGGCCGGTGGGTACGCTAACAATTATTATCGTATAATGTTGTTTTTTTTTTTTTGAGAAAGAATTAGAATAATAATGTTGTAATATTCTCTACGGATAGATAACAATACACGAAATTTGCGCGTTTTCTCGTTCAGACAATTATCTATTTCGATATTATTTTACAGCGTGCCCATATCGGGTTGGAGGTGTTTGTTTGTATTTCAGATTCCGATTTGTGTGTCGTTTAAGGATTATTTTTGTTTACGGTAGTATAGTAATATTATAATATCCAATCGGCTGGTTAAGCGATGACAGTGACCGGCGGCGATGTTCTGTCGTTCGGTCGGTGGTTGCGTATAGGTAACGTTCTCTAGTTTTTGGCGTCGTCGTCCGGATCCTTCAGCGTGTGCCACTGCGCGATCGGACGCCTCGGCGACGCCAACATGTCGGACCAGTGCCGCAGTTCGGTGCCGGTGGCATTGTAGCCCAACACCACTTTGCCGATGGGCTCGGACGTACCGATGCGATCGTAGTCGACCACCGTCACTACCAGGTTGACTTTCTGCAAGCATTCGGACAACATTATAGTACACATTTTATTTTATCGCCACATCGTTATCAGTGCTCGGATGCGCCGAGTGCGTTCTTTTTACATATCATTTGGTTACAGTGGGTAGGTACCCCGTGACCGCCAATAGTCTCTCCTACCTATGTTGACATTAATGATTTTTTTATTTCAACCACTGACTATTGACACGAAAAATGCAGGTTTTATGTATGTTTAAATGAAAACATGGTGTAAAAGACTACAATTATTTTCACTTCAAAATATCACGAGAGTTAATTTACATTGACTAGGTATCGCAAATCTGTAATCAAATACCTATCGCATGTTGTTCGAGTATATTATTATGTTATGAACAAATTTACAATGGCGCACATATAAAGTGGAATATCGTATAGCCACCTGGAATAGAAACGAGAAAGCTTCTAAAGATGTATGGGTATGTAACCGAATATTTTTATCATACAGCTCTGCTAAATTTAATTAAAATCATAATAGTCGGCTTACAAAATAGTATAAAACCACATCAAAGTATTGTGTCCGTGACAGGGATAATTAAACAGTCCGTTGAATATATTATAAATTTATAATTTAAACTTACCTAAAAAGTGATTGTTTCAAACGCAAATAATAATTTTTTTCAGTTAAAAGTTTTACGTTTTTGGATATAATTTTTTTTAGATAGTTTTAAGTCATTAAAAAATAATATTTTGCTATCAAAATAATAACTATTTTTTATCATTAAATTTTTTGAAGTTTTTATTTTTTTTTTTAAAGACGGCATAAATCATAAATCATCAATATATAATTTAATTTTATATTTTGGAATATTTTTCTTAGTATTTATATCCATAAAATTTCAATTTTGAACGAGTAATTAATTATAAACACATGAGTATTTGGAGATGCGATTAGTGGAGTTAAGTTTCTAGCATGGATTAGTGGTTAACAAAACCCAATATATTTACCTAACTTAACCTATTCCAAAAAATAATTATTTCACCAAGTTTACAATTATAATTAACTGCAAAAATGACCGATTAATAAAAATAACTATACACGTTACGAGTCCATATAAATATATATTTAACAACCAAAATGCCATTTTAATACTATTACAATCATTGTTGAACTGAGAAATTTCTAACTTTGTTTGATCACTGGAATTCACGAACACATGAAAAATAATTTATGGTTAAAATAGGAGGTTTCCGTTAATAAATAGAAGTTGACGTATTACTAATTATTATGTGACCATAAAACTTACATAAAAAAGTACACACGAGGGTAGGTACCTTACATTCCATTATTTGTGTTTTAAAGAATAACAAAAATAACACAAAAGAGTATTAATATAAAAATAACGATTTCACTATTTCAGTTCCACATTTTAAATTAAATATAGGTGGGCTATTTTAAATTACTAGGTTCACAAACAATAATTCATGAATTGTTTAGGCAGCGTCACCTTGAACTTTAAAAGTGAAGCCTAAAAAAAATAAAGTTGAAATTATGATGGAAACTAAAAACGCCAATCGACAGCCGCACTTCTTGAATTTGGGTTGCAGGTAATGCATAATGTAGGTACATTTTTTAAATAACTAAATTTTTTTCAACGAAGTTTGAAATAAAAAAGTTTTCTATTATACAATAATTTACGTAACCGGCGTGTTATAAATAAAAGAAAATGGGTTTATCGATTCTACGAGCGAAGTTTTGACATTTAAAATCAGGGGCACAGTTAAAAAATTACCATTTTCTGCTGAATTTCGGCGAGTCGTTTTTTAAACTTCTTTAATATTAAACTAAGTTATATTAGCTCTACAATAATAATTACCAATGAACAATTTTTCGTGTTTTGTCTATATAAAAATATTAAGTAATACATGACTTATGCGCTTTTAATTTTTTTCCTATAATCCTACATTATATACCTAAGTAGGTAGATATTAACCAGATAAGTACCTATATATTTCTATATTTTAACTATATTAACCATATTATAATTTATAGCTGTTGAAAATATAAGCTGTATTTACTTGTATCTGTTCGAACGGCACTTCGAATGTAAACGACTCGTTGTAATATGGATTGAGGGTACATTTTTTTATACTAGTTTTCTTTTTCTTTAACCTTTTGCCATTTTGCATCAAAGCGATCTTCACGTACGGATCTACACAAAAAACACAAAAATGATATTATAATATATGTCATATGAACTACTAGCGAAAACTTCGATGACGAGAGTATAGAAAACTTATTGTACGATTGCAGACAATGGTTTTGTCTTATGGTTTTTACCTGAGAGTCCACCAACGTCCATTTTCTTTAAATTTTTAGCTTCCAATATTACTACTGTGAGTTTTCCGGCAGTGGGCACGTAACGCAACGAGAAGCAAATGTCTCCCAGCTTGTTGTCCTGAAAAAGGGCAAAACAAATAGTTTTAACTTCGAGGCGTGTTTGTAAGTATAATCGTTCGAATCGGTACAAAAAAAAAAAAACAATCCAATTTTCTAAAAAAAAAAACAAATTGATTTTTTACACGGGAACTTGTACTAGGTAATACAGCATGTTCCAAATGATTTGTGCCACTAGATGTGAATTTTGAATCTAATGATGTTATATTATTATTATTATTGTATTTCTTAAACGCTTTGGAATATTCAAATTCTAAGTATCCACTATACCTAAGTGTTTTGACATTCTACGCTATATAAGGTCTAGCACCCACTGCTCTATATAATATAATAATAAAAACAGTAATGTTAGTATAACAACAAATAATTAATATAATATTTACTATAGGTTAATATATATAATATATAATATGTATTATAGGCTATTTGTCACAGAACTTAATATTCCGTTTATTATACTATGCACACTATATTGTGCCTGGGTTTTTTGAGTCCAGGTTTTGTCAATACGATATCGCGTTTTATAATAAAATATTAAAAAAAAATTTCAATTTTGATTAATACACTATATATTTTTAAGCATAATATGTAAAGTTAATACAATATTCTTAAATTGAAAGTCAAAAAAATATTGTACATTTTTTTCTTGATAGAACTGTCGAAATATTAATTAATGAAAAACACCTGGGTTTACCTTTCGGTACTCCACATGGTTTTAATAATATTTTATCCTCAATGAACACATCGTATTTATACACAATTAGCGTAATATAGTTATTATTATATTCAGCGCCATAAAATACCTACAACACAATTATACATACTATATAATATATATTCTAATAATATTTTACTCTGATCCTAATTAAATCTAAAATAATATCATACCACTGTTTTTGTACGTAAATGTTACTCAATGTCTATGTACAAAAACATAACCTTTAGATCATAACAATATATACGTGAAAATTTGCATGTTTTCAGAGAACTACTGTATAAATAGTTTCGCTCACACTTGACATTGGTATCAAAGGTCGAACGGTGTCGATGGATGTACATTAGTCATTATTTAATATTCATTAACAATATTGTGGGTAACACGTTATACAGTTTGAATTATTGGTTTTCTAATGTATAATATTTTATATTAGTTGGGTTTCGACAGAAAAGTACGTCTACCTAATATAGAATTATTGTATATTATATATTATCATCGCTGCCAATGAGTAATTAATAAAATACCTACCTAAATGTTTTTTATTCACGCATGACCCATATTATCGCTTTGAATAGTAACAGCTGAAATAGAAATTGTTTATTTCGTATTGCGTTCGGACGGAATGCAACTGTCTGATTATATAGCGGTATTAAACAATAAAAATAAATTTGAAAACACAGCTAGATAATGAAAAATATTAGTTAATTGCCGTCTCGTCATTCAATATTGCAAAACGGTTGAAACGTGACGCCATGTGTGTCGGTAAACAAAAATTATCAACGTAGGTACTGATAGAATATTTTGGTTATTGTATCATATTATACATTTTATTAGTAATGTTTTATACTTTTATATTATGATTATCTAAGTTCTTAGAACATCAAGAAATGAACTATGTTTTTAAAATGAGAACTTAAGATAGGTAACTCTTTATTTTGGGTTTTTATTGAAATATGTTGACAACTGTCAAATAGTATGGCGTTATTTACAATAAAGTATTTAGTATTTAGTATTTAGTAATTAAGTAATTTTTGTGTAAATACCTACTAAATATTAGAAAGAACACATTTTTTGAAGATATGTTCTTTGAAATAAATTATATATGCGTAAAATAATTACAAATTGCGAAAAATGCATAAGTACAAAATAATGTAGGAGTAAAAGACGTAAAGTAAGTATATAAGTATACACAATTATGGTTGTTTAACAACGTTTGATTAACATGCTACCCTCAACTTTGCATACGGAATTATAATATATCACCGAGTATATCACTGATAACAGAAAGATTGCTGTTCATAGTATTAGTTTTAAAATGTGGCAACAATTATTAAGAATCATCCGAGCAGACACTTAGGTAACCGTAATTCAAAATGTGCTAGAAACGGTGTGGCTGGAACAATTATACTGTTATGGTAAACGGCAGTGATAGGTACAAATTATTTTTATTAAGTTCATTCGTGGGGGCGGGGGTCGTTTAGCTTTAGACCATTGATACCAACTCTGCGTCCGCGACACTTGATCATAACAACAACAATAATTATATGAATATAACGTCAACGCTAGTCGTCAACGAGGGAAAAACCGTGAAAAAGTCACGTCCATTTTCTTTCAACGAGAAAAACTGTCAAACGCATGAATATCTAAAAATATATTCCTAGAACATCGAAAACAAAGGATTTAAATATAAAACTGATGTATATATAATATATTTATATATATATATAAAAAAAAAATATTAAATAAAAAATCATAATATTAGCAGAACACCACAAAAACACGAGACACAGCACACATTTTGGTATGACACAGGGCTATATTTCGGCTGAGGAGGCCGTCGTACTTACGTGAGTATATATTTTTTACATTGTTGGTTTTCGTGGTGCACCGTGTTCCAAAAAAATCGGGTCGATTTTTTGTATTCAAACCAAAACAATACAAACAGAAAAAAATAACAAAATACAATGCTTGCGAACAACAATAGATAATAATATGAAAAAAATGTAGATGTAAAGAAGAAATAAAATATTGCAACAATATATAGGTATATATAATATAAATGTAAGTATAAATATATACAGGGTGTTTTTTTTTTAAACCGAACATCAGAATATTATAGATATATAGTTTGTGAAATATTTGTATTTTAGTTTTATTTCTTTGAACACTTTTAACCATATACTATTCTATCTTTCTTTAGTAGGTAGTAGGTACTCCGAATAAATTAGAATAATATATAGTATAAAAAAACAATAATAAAACGAAAATTACAAATATTCTTTGAAACATAGCCGGTTCACTTAAAAAAAAAACCGTATATACATATACTGCACTCCACACACACACACACATATTATAATATATCTAATAAATATAGGTATATTTGTACATATCATATAATATATGTGTGTGTAATAATATAATAATATATAGAATAGAAAAGTATTGCATGCTCGTTTTATACGAAAATCACTGATCCCAAAATTAACCAATGAATTAATTAAGTAGATAAAAATAAGGATTAAATTCAAACAATAGTTAAATATAAAATAAACATGAGTTAGAAAATAAAACTAATATTATCTATATAATATGAAAATAGCCATGAAATAGTGTTTTTTCCTGTCCGCTGTAGATAGGTATGGAAAATTACACGTGGTATTAATACTGACAAAGAGTTGTGCTAATTGGCTATCATGATCCATTGACAGTGGAATAAAATATTATCGTTACAATAAAATAATATACTTTGTCCTTTAAAATGTTGTAGTTAGAAATTAGTATTTTATTCTGAAACGCCCACAGACGGAGGAATACTTCAATAGAGTTCGATGAAGTTTTCTTATCATGAAAAAATCATAAGTTACTTTTGCGTGTACATAATTAGTACGACAAAATAATAATAATAATAACAATAATAATATGTTGCTTATGGACAAGAACAATATAACAATATAAGAAAAGCTTATTATTAAAATACAATATAGTCTCCCATAAAAAATTCGCCACAATCGCTTTTTATTACTGACCTGTCCTCCTTCTCCTTCGACCGACTGCAGTTCTCTCCATTCTTCGATCGTCTGGGCCAAGTCGATCTGACACAAGGGCACTTTAACTTCTCCTATTTGATCGTGCTTTGAGAACCGGTCGAAATCGAAAATGGCAAACACCAAAGTTTTGTTCATCGCATCTGCATAAGGTATTCCCTGCGGGACGAAGGAAAGAAAATACAAATAAAATAATGTATACTTACAGGTTACAACGCATTTATATACACTCATATAGATACTGAATGATACTGAGCACTCTTATATTATAGGTAGGAAATGGAGTAATTTAGTGTATTTTTCCGGGGAAGGACAAAATAAAATAGATATTTTTTATCTACTTCTGGTTAAAAATATAGCAGGGGTGGAAGTGAAATCCTTTTACACTCAATTAATTTACCAACAATATAAATCTATGAATGCAAACTTTATAAAGTAGTCTTTGAATCTTGTAGAATTTAAAAATAGTGAAAATATATTTAGTTCGTTTTATTGTATTATAATTTGTAGTGAAAAATATGTAAGTCTACCTGCCTATTATAATATAAATATTTTAATGATAAATAATTATATAACATACACATAGGAAAATAGTTCAAGCATAATGCTTTAGAAAAAATGTTTTAATATTCAACGAATTAAAACTTAAAGTAAGGGGTTATCTATTTCCCCACTATAAAACTATAGAAAGCACTTGCCTCCTCCACCCCATGAGCACGACAGATTAGGCCTATGCAGGTAATTATTATTTGATTCTGGGTACGTTCACAAGTGATAACTGATAACGTTAGAAAATTATAATAATGAATAAAAATGTACCTTGAACTGGAATGTTTCGTTAAAGACGGGATTCAGCGTTTTTCTGTGCACTTTTGTTTCGAATTTCTTCTTTTTGTCTGGCAATAAGTAGACCTTCACGTACGGGTCCGAAGTACCTCCCATGTCCAGGGCCGGCAGGTCTTCCGCTTGGATCACGGTCACGGAGAGAGTGTTGCCTTGGAAATCGTATTCCATCTGTAATATTATGTGCATCGGTTTTTTGCCCCATGCCACCAGATTAGAAAACAATTCGGATGTATAGACATATTATTACTGTGTAGCTATACCTTGAACTGTAACCTTCCCAACTTTTTCTCGTCCTTTGTACTGTCTCCTTCTTCCGCAATTTCCTCCGCGTTGTCAGCCAATTCTTCCATGTCTGGTTGTATCTGAAAAATCACCAAAATTATTGAAGTTCCGGCGATGTAAACTGTTTATTTTTGTTTATCAGTTGAAAGTTTTTCTATTACATTATGAGTTGTAAGTAGACTTTGTATAGATTTGTATGACATTTTCCGTATTTTATTATAGAATTTTTTAAACAATTTAATATTTTGACCGATTTAATTCCGAATATTACATACCTAATCAAATACAGCTACAGCGTTACAGATCTATAAATGTGTCATTTTTTAAATTACTTCCAGTGGATTAAAATAATTTATAGTTTATACCGGCATCGGATATAAAAACCTTATAAATTCTAATAATAACAGATTATAATCATGTTCTCATTCCCATTTATTAAACGCATAAGATTATAGTTTATTTTATGTGGTTATTTTGTACAATAGTGTGGAAACAGGGATAATTAAATCAAAAACCGATCATTGTGGTTGTGCTGTTTAATTTGTTTAAAATCCTTACTTTTTCTTTGTATGCCGAACCCAATAGTTGGACAGCTTTTAGATCCACGACGCCTTTTCCTTTTTTGCCATCTTTTGTTCTTCGCTTCCTGAAGAATCTGTGTATGCAAAAGCCCACGAATCCGACAGCTAGTAATACTACCGCTATACACACATAATATTATATGAGTACAAATAATTCAATTAACGAAGTTATTTTACGAAATATGTAAATTTGTTTGCATTTATTTACAGAAAACTGTTGCTTACCTATTATTATAGACCATGACGCCCATGGTGGCATTTCCGAACTATCCGTTGGAGTCAAGGTGTTTGGCGTGGACGTGATGAACGGTATGCTCGGCGTCCTCAAATCTTTGTCTGAGAGTTTAGTTTCTGCGCATAAATAAAATTTCAGTGGAATCAGTAAGGCAAAATACAGCACTGTTTTATGACGTAGTAGCCTACTTATATATTCGTTATGTCCAATTTACGATCTAACATAGCAATATATTGTGTTTAATGTTTATTTCGCACTTGCCTCCGTGCCGTGCGTGTGCGAGTGTATGAGGAGGTATAGGGGGTAGTAAAGCGGGCTTAAGGGTCCACCTATATATATATATATTAAGGCTTGCAATAAAGATTTCTGCAAAAGCCATTCCAATATAAACTGCCTCCTTTGTATTATTGACCTGTCGCAAAATGCGAGACACGCACTTTTTTGACATTTTTTAATATTATGTATTACGTGCGTGTATTATATAGACATAACTATAAAACGAGTAAAATTATTTAAAAAGTGTCATTTGTGTTTAGTTATTTTTCCAATCGTGAACCAATGGGAATATAATAATTTATAATGGCGAAGGTCGTATATAGTTAGGTGGTGGTATACGTGCAAGCGACAGGCGCTTTTTGAAAATATCAATAAATCATTTTCCGGTACATTTCTTAAACAGCCGCCTATTTTGAAATTTGACGGAGTAGTAATGTTAATATAAATTATACGAAATGAAAAATAGCGTCGAGACCTAAGATGAAATCATCATTATTATTTAACTGTCCACAAGTACACATGACTGCATGGTTTTATATAGGATATAGCGTGTAGGACGTGTAGGTTGTTGTGTACTCACTTGAGATGTCTGCGTTTTCTAGCTTAGAACTCATAGTCGTATCGGCGTATCCGGTACCGTCCAGGACAGGCGTACCCTGTCTGGCTGACTGGTCGAGCCCCTGGGCTGACGTACCGCCAACTGTCTTATTTTCGACGATCGCCGGACTCGGTGCCGACGTGCCCGATTTGTCTGCTGAATCGGATCCATCGGTCGACTTGTCAACAGGTGCCATATTTTATCCTGAAACAAAATACCATTGTTGAGAAAAAAGCAAGGAGAATAGTAGTAAATACAAAACCAGTGTCCAATATCCAAATAATATATACTTAGGTTATATTCATAATATTCTATTACTAAATTGAAAACGAAAATATATTTTACTATTCATTATTGTGATATTATGACCAATGATCATGGTATATGATCAACAAATAATATTGTATATTTTGACCCATGTCATTTTATTTTGATTGTCTACCAAAATATCTAACTTAAGGTTATTCCAATCATTCTAATTCATAAACTTTCGTCTCAGATAACGTTCCTTAGTACATTACTGGTCACACGCCATATCTGCACCACCTCAGCATCCAAACAATATTTTTACTCTTATCTCATTACTATGAACAATTCCATAACAAAATTTTAAAATCACCCATACCCTCTTATTTCCAATGATGTTTCTAACACATTAGCAGAAGGGACGAAATCCTATTCGTAAGTTGTCTCAAAAGAAACTGGCCACAGTGGTATCCTCTTTACATATTTAAATAAAATAAAATGCTGAGTACCTAATATATCTGAAGTAGCGTGGCACTAGACGTTTCCTTCATTCTTGTGACCTTATCCTTATGTCTCGTACTTATTTAAACAACGATTTTGCTGATATTTTATTTATTTATAATTCACATTGTTAATATTTTCTATTTTCAATGAATAAAAATATACCTAGGTACTTTTAGTTTTTGTAGTAACTTTCCGAACTAATGGTCAAAACCCGTAAATCTTTAGAGTTGAGTCATTTATGGCTTTCATTACACACGTGTTCTATGACATTCTTATGACATTTTCTAGAACGCTTTGAACTTTAATAATGTATAACGGGGCTTACTACACTTTGTAAAGTAATAAACTAATAAATAACTCAGTAATTTAATTTCATACACGACCAGAAGGAATGGCGTTTTCACAAATATTTATAAAATTCCTTAGATGGTTTTTCTTACATTTTTTTTAGTCAGAATTTATTGTTTGAATCTAATCGATGACGATAAGTAGTGGTGGTATATTAGTTCTTCTTTTTATTTGTAAAAGTTGGCCTTCAAAACCATGCAGACAAACATATTACTACCTATATATTAATACCTAGAAATGTAGTACATATAGTACGATATACCTACTTTTATTGCAAATTTAATATTATTTAATAAAGTTATCTATTTATATAATTTGTAAATAAGTATAATACAGAATGAAACACCAAGCACGTCTTCCCATTTGTTTCAAAATTTAAACTAGTAGTTTCTGAATAATTAAAATGTAATATGTATACTTAGAAAACTATAAAATATGTGTAACAAATATTTATTTCCTATACTCAGACGATTGACACAACATATTAAATGTCTACAGATTTATAATAGATACTATAATTTTTAAATGACCATAGCTCCATCATATTTTCCAAACAGAGTTTAGTAATTAAGAAATTCAAAATTTGAATTTAGATTTGGTTATTTCAATTTCAAAAAATCATTTACTTAATAATTTACAATTCTTAGAAGTTTTAGTTTTTAAAATATTATTTATTTATTTAATAGTACTATTATTTATCCACTTATTTTTGAAATGGTTATTCCATATAAAAATATTTATATCATCCGAATTAATAGCTATATTTGAATAACAATCCATCAACAATAATTATATGAACGAAATCAATAAAATTTAGCTATAAAAGATAATTATAATAAATTATATGTCAGTAAGTGGTTTAAATGGACAAATAAATATCAAAAAAAAAAACGCAAAAAAATTTCTGCCGAAACCAGGGATCGAACCAGGGACCTTTAGATCTTCAGTCTAACGCTCTCCCAACTGAGCTATTTCGGCTTCATGACGTAAACATGGTTTTGAGACTGTTTTAATGATTACGCAATACTTCTGGTGCAGAAAGAAATAGAAGATAATATGTCACTTGTCACCATTAAGTTTGAGCTTGAGTTGTACCTATTGAGTATATAGTATTAACTATAGATGGTATATGTATGGTAGGTGTAGTAATACTTAATTGTATATTTTTTTACTTTCAAGGTGATCTAGAATTTAGCATGTAGGTAATTTGGTGCTTTTCTATCTAGTTAGGAATATCAATATTGGCTTAATTAATAAACATTAGAACTTTTTTTTTTTCTTATTACCTTAGATCTAATAAATCTGACAATATTTTAATCCTGTAATTCTATAGTTGTTATAGCTCAGAAAGTGGAGGGGTTCTGTACAAGAATACATTTATACATTTATATATTATGATTTGTATATAATAAGTAGGTATGATATTTACTTTTGATTACAACCTAGTCTTAGATAGGGGGTCGCCGTTGTACTTACAGTCGTGTCTTTCCTATAGTAGTCGTATATAGTTTAGTTGATAGCTGTGGAAAGCGGAGGTGGCTCTTAAGCTGTGAAGTTGTAATAAACTGACTCTAAATGAGTTTTAGTAAATTATCTGTCTTTGTTACTGTTAGCCTGCAGAGTTGGTTGCTGGTGTAATATCAAAAGTTTACACTTAAAATAGGTGCAAAAAGATCAAATTATAAATGAAAACTGATAAAGAAGACTAAAATAGTGAAGGTACCGTAGATATTTGTAGGATACCAGGGTGGCTATAAATTGTAATACCTACCTAGGTGGCTAGGTATATGATCTATAAGGTCTACTGCTAGAGCTCAGGGGTCTTCAACCCGCGGTTCGCTTTGTCGTTACTCGAGGCCCGCAAAAAAATTTTAATCGTACCATGTATTTTTTAATCATTGAATACATTGTTTTTATGACGAATTATGCGGCCTCGGAGTGATTATAAAAATAAAATAATAGATGACCCACTGTCTCAGAAGGTTCTTCTGCTCAAAACGTAGGGGAACTGGGGAACCGTCTCATAATATTATTATTTCTACAATTCTACTATTTAGTATTTTACCCATATATTATTAAAGCTAAAGGAAGTTAACCACACTATTTAAACATAATTTTATATTTACTAAGTGTAGGCACTGAAGATCAGTCACAATTTTAAAAAAGCAAAAGAATTTTGATTTAATATAATTTTTAGGAATAACGTTTGTTCATTTGTTCGATTCAAAATTTGGACAAAAATGTATTGAATGTTGAGGATTTTTAGTGGAAGGACATCTGAAAGTGCACCTTCCATTAATCTGGGTATGCTCTAAGATTCAGGCACCCATATGGCTATAAATACAGAATACTATGTATGTTTGGGCGTCTGGCGAGAGGCACAAAAGATTAGATTGGCTGTTGTCCGTGAGGACATTCGGTCTGGTGTTCGGATCCCGTTATAATAATATTATTGTATCAAGTAGATACGTTGGCGACGTGACTGGGTAATATACTAATATGTCTAAATGATCATATTATTGTGTAGGTCGTAGGGCATAAACACGCTCGACACGCTCCAAAAATGGCAGAAATGCAGAGATATAATATTGTTTAACCATAATCATGGCCATATGATATCATAATATGATATAATATTAGGTACCTATTATACAGTATTACATAGTATACACCTATAATACTCTATAAGGAAGACATGTAGGTACATAATAGTATAGTACATTATAATATAATACCGACCTATTTATGAATATACGTAATTTACATATTTACTATTTATTAATATATTATACACACATGAAATCCGACATACCGTATGATATACTATAACTAGATACCTAGTTCTACTACCTACCTACCTAGTACCTACCATGAGCCAGTTATAGTCTTGATGGGTTTTTTTCGTGAAATGTATGGATCCCGGATAATCACATAAATAATCACACACCTATAGAGGCTATAATCTATATGAATTGTGATTGTTTTAATATAAAATATAAGTTACGGGAATAAAATTATGGAAGTAAAACAACGAATTAATACACATCAATATATTATTATTATTATGTGTGTTTTCTCATATTCTCCGTGTCATTTCGAAGTTATTCCAATTTGCAATGTAAATCGATACAACATCACTAAAAAAAAGTTTTGCGTGCAAATCCAAATTACTATTCAATCCTGATCGACAGGTATTACGTGACAAATGAACAGAATTATATTACTTAATAATACCGTGTTTTGACTGTTGAAATTGTCGCATCCTTTTTTTTCTCGCGGTCGGTTATTATTCAGGCACAGTTATGGACAACAAACAAATTTACCATCATAGTTGCAATGAAAATACTCATAGTTCTAAATTTATTTCAATGGAAGAAAAAAGGCCCCTTACACCCCTAAATGGCACCACTGATTTTATGGTATGCATTTTATATATTATGTACCTATTGTACCTATTGCGAAGAGTGCGGAGCCCAGAATTTGTCTAAAACAGCATTCGTATTATGGATTTTCTGTCTTTTTAAAATGTTGTTTTTCGTTGATAAAGATTTTTTTATATAACATTATTTTATAGGTATTAATATTATTTCAGATAGAGCCTACTGTCTAGGTAACATGGTTTGACACACTGACTTTTCTGGATGAATACAGTCCATTTTTTTCTATAAATCTCGCCCTAATTATAAAATTCCATTGACACAGGCCTTCATGACAAAGTCGATATACTTTATTGATTATTATGAAAGTAGCTGGTAATGTATACCTATAGCAGTCCATTGAAATGTTGAGATCATATGAATAATCACATTACAAAATTAACACAATTTTTTTTTGATATGTAAGAAATTTACTGCAGTATTTATAGTGCAGTCGTATAAGGCCAAAGGTCCTATAAGTATTCGGCTGTGACTACTAGTTGTAAACATTATATTCTATGACGTATGGCATCATTTTTCGACTTAGTGAAGAAATTTATGTAAACAAGTAAATCTCATGTATTACTTTATATTAATTATTTATTAAAGTAGTTAGGTGAGTATGCGTGTACCTACAGCGTACCTATTACCATTTATTATAAATAATAATCTAAACTGTTGTACTGTACAGTACATAGAATTTTAAGATGAACTATAAATTATCTGCTGTAAAATCATAATAATTATATAGTAGTACAATTTATTTACAATTTTTTCTTGTAACTTAAAGAGAAAAATATGTTCGAACATTTATCATAAATTATATAAAAATTTCAATGTTGATATTTTTAGTAACGCTTCCAATGACACATCACTTTTCACTCTGCCGGAGCATCTATCCTCCTTCTTCATAAATGTATTACTACGATATCGCTTATGTTTATATGGTGTGGATATGGTGTTTTGTAGTGTTAATTAATTGTTATTAGCCAGAAAATACCGTTAATTTGGGACATCATGCGATACATAACAAAAAAAAACTCTAATACCTATAACTAAGTAAATTATGATTTTAGAATATTTCGAACTTTATTGGTTGGTTTGATACTTTGGCTAGTAAATAAGTAAATAAGTAATAATAACAAGACAAACTTATGGAATAGGGACATATTTTATTATTACCGTACAAAAATAAGTTTGGCAATGATATTGTGATTTTATGAATGGACAATATAGTTAAGTAAATTGTGTACGGAAAATACAATTCAAGACTGTTTTGAATAAATATTAAATATCTATAATTATTATTACTTAAAACTACAGGTTTGATAACACCGGAAATGGTATAGATCTATTGGTCGTCTAATTTGAGGTGTCACTTTGTAATTATTTTGGTTAACGAAAATTGATTTGTAAATTTATCAGGTTCAACTATATCTCTAATGATAATGTTTAATATATTGTATAACTTACATAATATATATTATAATACAATTACAGGGAATGTAATCCTATGTTGTGGGTAGTTTAAGCTATTAATATACATTGCATCATATGGTTATAATACAGTATCTATAGGTTCTGCAGATTAATAAGGTGCGCCGATTATAATTAATCATTATAAATGTATAACACGGCTTACGAATCGCAGACGGACTGTCGTCATCAAGACTCGACTGTTCATAATTTTAAAACCGTACCTACAACTCAAAACCCAACAACATCGACTAGGTATTTGGAATGTGTGATAATGGTCCTATTGGTCCTGCTATAAAGTATAATTATTCCTATAATAATAAAATGTGTTACGCTAATTAATCATATCCATCGTTGGGTATAGATTATATATATATACATATAGAATATAGGTACCAATATATTATCAGGGATTCAGTGTCAGCCATTTGTCATTTTTGTTTTTTTATACGACGGTTACATTATAATACTGTCTTAGTATATTGTAATTAACTAACAAATACGTAAATGTTATAAATCGATATATTAATGTCCGATATTTGCTTATACCAACTAATTTTTATTTGTTATTATCCTGTAGACATTTTCGTATGTTTTGTACGTAGTTACAAATTTTTACCGTCTTTGATGTTAGAAACTAAATATGTGCTGATGTCGAAGACACGTATTACGGTTTTATTCAATTCTTTGATGAGTATTCGGACGAGGAATATATAGCCATATACCTACATGTAGACAATATACATTTTTCAGATAACATGCATCTTAAAATATATATTCATTGAAACGCGGCTACGTACACGATAGTGCCCACTACCTATAGGTATAGTACACATGCATAAATTACGTTTGAGTCGGATGTCCGGAGGATCAATAAAGTCGTATACATGTATAAGAATAAGGACGTTTCCGGGTGACGTTGAAAAATCGTCCGTATAAATGCCAATTAGGTTCAAACGGGCGGGGGATTTGCTGAAAGGGTTAGAGAAACTCTTTCTCTACTCCACAGAGTATATATACACGAATACTCTACTGGGACGTGCGTTCATATTACGCAGTTACGCGTTTTTTTGCCGCCGCCGGTTAGTACATATATATCATACAATATTATGTACAATTGTACACACGCGGGCACGCTGCTACATTATATACCTACACACCGTTTATATAAAATGTATAGGTACCCCTACGTCAGTGTAAAGTGCGTGCTTGTCGTCGTTTGCCGTGGTGGGTCGAAATCGATAAACCTCGTTGTATAATATCATATACATATGCCCGCGGCAGGGAGTACCAAAGTGCGTGCGCGTAATTTACGGAGTGCAGTACGAATATAACAACAATACTCGGGAGAGAGAGAGAGAGAGAGAGAGAGAAAGCATAAAAGTCATAAAATTAAAATAGATAAAAATTTAGTTAGCATTTATGTTGTTCAATTGTAATGAGTTTATGCGTTGCCTACGCACTATACCTATTGTCATTTATAAATATACAAATTTACGTTGGAGAATCCTTGCATACCAACGTTAAATATAATATTTCTAACGTCTATCATACCGAACACACGTACGCACTGTATAATCGGTACATACGAGTACAAGCAGGGAGGGAATTTTTGAAATTTTGGGATCTGTCATTGATATCCCATCCGATAGTGGTTCTAAACTTGCTGGTAGCGCTGAATTTAGACGTGAAACAACGTCTTTAGAAATTCATTACATTTTAAAGGATCCGAAGACAAATAGACTTTTAGCCCCCTTAGAAACAATACACTAATACAATTATAAGTAGTAGTAGCTTGGGGCTAATTTGGGTCATATGAATATATTACTACAAAATGTCCGATTCAAATTTCATGCCTGACACTTCAGAACACTGAAAAAATATTATATATAACTACCATATTGCCAAGTAAGTAGGTATTATTTGATATTAAGAGGTTTTCAATTTGTTTGTTTTATTTTGTATATTTATTGAAATAGTAATTGTTAATAATTTTGAATAATCAAAAATTGTTTCGATATTTACGCCGCTGGGTATCTATATTACGCTCAACACACATATAATGCATACATTTTGAATAATAATCATAATCATAATAATAATTTAATTTCATATTTTAAAGCCAAACATTAATTTTGAACAGTACGATAATAAGCGAACACGCAACCAGCACGTACTCTCCTGCTCGAGTGTGTTGCCACGGCGACGACGGATTGATGGTCGGAAAATAGTAGCGGCGGTGGCCTGCTTTTTCGCTCTCTTGGTTATTCTCTCTCTCACTCTCCTTCCATATCTCTCTCTCTCGTAGTTTTACCTCCATTGATAAAAATCCCGACCGGTGGTGGTGTATTTCTATCCTTGACGTCACCCGCAAGCGCACTGAGTGTTACACATTTTGCAAACACGCCCTTCACAGAAGTAGCAACTACCGCCGACGACAATATTATAAATATTATTCGTCCGTGCAGACGATGACGGTTTCTATAATATATCTCGCATCATCGTTAGTGGGGGATTTATAGAGCTATATTTTATTTTCAGAAAAGGCCTGAATGTAAAATTTACCAAGATGTAAGTATATACTGTATACCTTTTTAGGTTACCTTGGAAATCTTACTAAATCTTTTAGTGTCACTTATTTTTCTATCCTAAAAAGTGTTGGCAGGAAAAACGATATCTGCATTTTAATCTATCAGTAATACAACATGAAACGCTGTTTTATTCGTATAAAAAATTGATCATGCATTTATTCAAAATATAATATATTATATTGTATTTGTCTATTTCTACTTCAAGTATAACTCAATGAGTTGGTCTATAGTAAATTTTTAAAGGTTGATAAATTACATCTTACCCACATTTCTTATAGAAAATATTTGATTACCAATACAGTTTTTAGTTCTTAAAATATAATTTTTAAGAAGGCCTTATTGTATAGAATTACTTAACAATGGTATTATAGCACAACTTATAAGAAATCAAATTTTCAGTAATCATAATTCCCCCAGATAAGGGTGAACTTAACTGAAAGCCTCCCTATTATATGGATTCATCACCATGTATTATTTTTTATGAAATATTATAATGTATGCGCAGGTACATTTGGCTTTCAGGGGCAGAAACTGAATAGTCCTATATATCCTAAATTTATGGTTGATGGATATAAAAATGTCGCATCCACATATATTACAGGAACCGGTGAAGTATTCAAAAATCATATCAATGATTTACAAAAAGAGGCCATGGTATTTTGAGTCCTATTGATTTCTATTTTTGTCTTCGGGTACAACGTATTTTTCAAAATGTCTAATAAGCATGACGTATGCGGTACACGTAATGGACAATAGAGTAAAACTAAACATTTTAAGATCGATGCACTATCGGCTGTGGTATACGCAAGGTGGAAATTATATTCAGCTTTCCATTTGGTTTTCCATATTTATCGTTCAAATAACGCATAGCCAGCTAAAATATGACTTGTCATTAAGTCACTGTAGTCTTCGTCATAATGTATAATTTATATTCATAGCAGCAAAACCATTAGCTACCTACTGTGTATCATAATATGATTATATATAATTAAACATTTTTAACATGCTCGTTCAGTCGCTCGTATAAACCCCATGTGATACGTTTTTACACATTTTATGTGATATCTTAGTGAAACACTCGTGATCAACAACAATGAGTAAATAAAATACAAAACACGCCTCTGTCGAGTGCCATCTTAATCTTCATTAATTATATACTTTTAAAATTTAATATTAGTTTCTCTCACATAATTTAGGATAGGAAAACCCTTAAAATTTCAGTTGTTTAAGATTTTCCAATATTATTAGTTTCAAAAACTTTGTTTATCAAAGTAATGATAGTGTCTATACATTAAGTTATATAATTAATTTGCTTATATTAATGTATTTCAAGTGTTTCGATTAGATACTTTAATTTTTGCGCTTTGAGCCTTTGACATAGATAATACTAAGTCATCGACTTGACATAATATTTTTATGTAAACCACGATTTTATGAAATATTAAAACATTTTCTTTATTGCTAGTTGCTACATCTTAGTACTTCAGCGAAGTTAAGAATGTATATTATTGGTTAATAGTTTTATAGTGATTTTATGTCAGCACTTAAATATTGAACATTTAGTACTGTTCACTTATAACTTGGTAAACACAGATCAGTGGGAAGTATTAAAACCCACACCCCTCCCGAATAGGTATAGGTACTACCGTCTACCAGTTACAGTTTATTTATCTCTTTGCTTAAATAAAATTGAATAAACAAACTGGGCTATCAAAGTTTTCACAGAATTGAAGAAGAGTCAACTAATATTATCACTAAGAATTAATATATTATTTGAAAACAAATTATGTTGTTACTTATAAGTTATAATTTGTAAGTCAGCTGAATATGATTTGTGATTATACTGCTGGTCTTTGAACATTTTCTGGATAAACTCCCTCAAATCATTCTTAGTTGATTATTTTATCTTAATTTGAACATAGAGTTATACAATCAACATATTGTAACTTTAAAAAATAAAGTAATATAAAGTTGGTAATTGGTTCATTGGTAAATTCTGATTTGGCACACATGTCAGAATAAGAAAAAATATGATTAACACATAAGATGTTTATCTACCAGCTACCTACTGCAGCAGTGTATACTTTCAAATAATTAATATTATGAATTCTTATTACAATATTATTATTGGCTATAAATTATCATTTTTGATCATGGTTTAAAACTTTAAAATATACTTATTAAATATTTCACAAATATATAAATTATTGATAAATTATTATTGCTTTGCAATTCTTTATTCTTGTCCAGTATCTAGGGCGTAGGTAATCATTTGTAATTTCATGAAACTTGTGGTTTTATTAAATATTGATTGTTCTTTTTACATCACAATTTGTGTTTCATAATATACTATTTTAGGCCCTGGATTATAATCATTTATTTTATTTACGAAAAAGGCTTTTTGGAGTATCTAAACGCATGCAGTGGCGTGCTGAGAGCTGGCAGATAAAGGGTTTCAACCCCTCACTATTGTGTCCATTATTTGTGTCTTTGGTATTACTACCACAATTAATTTAAATGTATTATTAGTTATAACACCCCCCCCCCCCCATTAAATATCCCTGGACATGCCGCTGAACTCATGCTTACTTCATAGAGCACCTTTTTACATTTTAAATGAAGCTTGAGTGGCATTTTAGAATATTGGCCTTTCTCAGTTGTTATCACAAAATTTGGGTAAAATTTTAAAATAGCTGTAAAGAAACGTGTTTAAATATGAAGACCTGACAAACTTTGACAATTTTTATGCAAAACCGAGTTCATCTCATCATCTTATAGATTAATTTATTTTTCTTAAGTAGAAACGGTAGAGACTAGTTGCTCACTTCCATGTTCAATTATATTATTATATTAAATTACACTTTACAGAATTTAAACTTTTCCTCTATCCGGGAAATCGATAGTACACATTAAAATGTTTATAATTTAATATAAATAATTTTAATAAACGTGCTACAACATGCGAAAGCACGTTTATTATAGCTTGTTATGCGTTATACTAATTGTGCTGTATTGATTTAGATAGTTGCATATTTAGTGTATAAATGTATGTTATCCGATATCGGGTGCAATATGTTATGATACAAACGAAAATGTTTGATAAGCGTCTTAATACATAATATAATAATTATAATAGAGACAAATTTAGGTAAACTATGGAATTGTTGCGACGGAAAAAAATCCTTTCAAACACATTATTTTTGATGATACTGCAATATCACACATGGTCGAATAAAGCTATACACATATACGTTATGAGTGTGTTATATGGTAAGTATATATGTAGTATGCTAATTACGTTGCATGAATTATGTCTACTCGAACGGTTGGGGTAATTACCCGAAAGACACGCCACGATTCCCATTACTGGCGGTGACAATTAATTTAATTTTCATTTATCTCGTCTTCAAGTCTAAATCATGCTATATAGGTATACGTCTTTCAGATAAACGACGATATAAAAATGTATACAACTTACTCTATTGGCTATTATATTATGGAGTTTAATACCTTTTATCGAATTTAATATTAAATTTATATATTCTGGTATAGGGGTTCTTGAATCTTGTTCAATGGGAAACATTTGTTTATATAGTTTGTTTGACGTTAACTTATGACTGTCATTTGTTGTATTAAATTTACATATTATGTTTGCATGATATTAAATATACACAATTTTATTAGCATTATTTATGTGTGGGTTGCCTGTTGTAGGTAAATACCTACTTTGTTTTTGAGTCTGCTATATAATATCTGTATTTGCAAGGAAAATTAATTTAGATTCAAAGTTTTTTGTGCATTTTAATTTAAAATTTCGTATTCATTTTAATAGATTCCTGATGAGTATACCATATGGTACCTTATACCTTTGTAAATGCGTTATATATAATAATCAGTGGTGTATTCCCAGGAGGGGGTTACTATGATCCTATGTTATACTATATACATCGTACACTTATAATATAATACCTATATAATACCTTTGTGGTTTGTACCGTACAATCAAACAAATGGTTTCAAATTATATTTTGATCTGTTGCTATTTCTAAAAAAATATGGTGTTATTTCGTAATAAAAATATTGAAACCTTTTAGCTCTCCTAAATAAATTGGTCCCTGATACACGCCGACTTATTATATCGTTTATTTCATTTGTTGCTAGTATTAAGCTGTAATGTTTATGACAAAACATTTAATTAAAAAAAGTTTATTGCCACGTGTATATACGTATGTTGTAATTGTGTAATATGTATATATCACTGTAATACATTGTTAATATAATTTATTATGTATCAGTTATTGGATAAAGGTCATGACTACGTTTGTTTGAAAATTCAAAATATTGAAAGATAAATTTAATATATTTATTATTGAAATTATTTCTATGGTTTTATACATATGCATCGTAATGCATATTTATTTGGGCGTTTAAGGTGAACTGAGAAAGGATTGTTTCCACTTTACTTCCCCTAGATGAATATAATAAAACCAAATCAAATGAAATATTGTTTGATAAAGTGATTATATATAGACATAATATCATCAATTATTTGGACTCAATTAAGCAGAATATTACAATACAAATGTAATAGTCAATTTGTACTTTAATAAATAAAGTTAATTGACTTTAATTTTTAATTTACTACGTGACTATTACATCATTATATTCTATATTGGTACGTGGGAGAGAGAGTGAATAATATAGATGGTGCGAGGATCGGAAAATATCCATTATTAGAACTAATGAATTTCGATTTTAACACGATATTTTGAAGTGACTGAATTGTATTCCTAAATTGAACTGCAATATCAAATTACTCTGAAATTTCTCTACCATATTATGGAACATAATTAAAACAGAAAATGGAGAAGGAAAAATTATAGCAGTACAACTATTTTACAGTTAACTTGCAGGATAACTTGGTAAGTTTAACAGTTTTAGGAAAACATTAGAAAAGTTCTCGAATAAAGTAATACATTAAAAGACAATGCCCTATAATAGTTTTATACTAGTAGCTAATATAAAAAAAAATGCGATGCGATGCTATTGTATTATCATAAAACACAGTTGTTAGAATTAACTACTTAAGTGTTATTAACAGAAAAGTAATAGTTGTGTAGAAATAGTAAATACTTTCACTTTGCTTTTAATACACATCATCGAGTAATATGGACGTTAAAGAATTAGTTTGAACAAATTCAATTTAAGGAAATACTCAGTGCTTGCTAGTAATATTTTTATTAGTACCAACTTTAATGTTTTAGTCAAAGAAATTTATCGTAGTAAGTGAAATGAAAATAATACAGTAAATAATTTGTTATAATATATGAATAGGTGTCTATTTATTAGTTCCATATATTGACTCATTAGGAACACTCCAGTAGAGAAAGTCTACCTACTGTCAGGTGTCTCATCCACCATCGTTCTCATCACGAACATACTCTCACCATGTTTAATTACCCCCGATGACTTAAAGTATGCGATATTTCGTTTTATAAGCTATAACTAAAATATGAGGTTTGAGTAAACAAATGTATTAAATATGTAAAGGCACTTAATCATAAAATTATTTATTTAATTACGAGAAGTAAAATACAACGTTTTCTAAATTTTAATTTCTCTAATTATTATAATGGAAATGGTAATACTTATGTTTTCAATTATCCATTGTAATTATATGTTACCTATTTATTTCAGATGAAAATTTTTTTTATAGATAAAAATCATTAATTTATATAATTATATTATATTACAAATGTTTGTCTATCTCTACACTTGGAATTTGGTGCTTGGAGTTTAAGCTGAAGTACAGTAAGTTCGTTAAACGAATAAACATTTTATACTTGTAGAGTATTTATCACTTAATTATACTTATTAAATAAAAAAAATCACCTATTCCATTTTTTGAACCATGTTTAGTATTACTTTTTAAGTAAGTTGCAAATTTGATACAAATCAAACAATAATACAAAATATATAGGTATATATTTAAAAAGCGTTTTTTACTGTCAAACGATTAAGGTAAGAAGGTAATACATTTATATATTATATATAGGAATACGAAAGGATCATGAATTATTAACCTTGTATGGGATCTTAAGTCGATTAAATTATGCGCTCGGTATACATAAAACTATTCGCCTGGGTATCAATAGGGTGGTCGGAAATAACGAGAAGAAATCGTGAGTTATGAGATCGTCCAACGAGTTATGTACAGTTGGACATAAATATGTATACTGTAAAACACACAAACCTAAGCATGATCACTCCCATTTATCCTTTAATAATACATTTTTTAAAATTCTGAATTTTGGAAATGTAATTATACTAAAGAGCCATATTTTTATACATGTTAAATTTTTTATACTATTCAAGGAGTATCCAGTGACAATACCAACTTCTTTTTCCAAATGGGAAACCCCCTTTGCTTGTAAATTGTTTGAAAAATGATGGTAGTAGTACTACCTACTAGATTATAATAAGTAAAAATGTTGGTTCTAATTTGAGAAAAAAAAGTTTGTAAGAACGCTTCTTTATAGTGTAAAAATCTTAGTATTTGAAAATCTGATTAGTGAAGTAAATCTGCTTAAAATTTCCAATAATCAGAGTTATAAATTCATTACCAAAGGAAAAAAATGTGGTTGGGTCATGTTTATCGAATTGTACTGACGTAATTGTAAAATGAATCGATAAATACCACGAAGGCGGTATAAAACCATATTAGGTATATATTAAATTTATTGTCGACGGGGGATTAGTTAAAAAAAGACCTGTCTTTCAGGACCATCGTACGACGAAAATACTTGACTTCCCGACTTAACGATTTACCTAAAAATCAATCGGAGTAGGTAAATTAGCTTATTTGTACTAAATACATGCGTAATAATTATAATAAATCATCTACAATAAAATCATAAGAATTTCGGGGAAAAAAACGATTCATAAATGGGGTGTACCCATAGGAGCGTATAATTAAAATAATTGATCATTCGAAATTCGATATTACACTTTAGTTCGGTACTCGGTAGCTACTTGTAATGATTCTAACAAGATTAACAATCGTGTAACGATATTGGAGAAAAAAACGACACCGTAAGCGTAGTTTAATTTGCTGTAAATATTATTGGTATTCAGTTTGTTATTCAAATAATAGGTTGCCGAAGTTCTGACGGATTTTATAATAATGATAAAACAATAATAATTGTCCACTTCGCACCACCACTGTGACTACGTAGCATAAATATATTTATAGCGTGGGTATTGAATTTCGCGTGGTCGTGAATTTTTCTCAACTGTACTGTTTTCATTATGACGGACATTACAATAAAAAATGGTAATAAATGACGTCAAAGAACGAATTCGACGGGATATAGAGAACAAAAAATGTGTTCGATTACCTAATTTATTTTCGTTTCACAGTGTCTATGACTAATGACTATATTAAATGATTAATATGAGTATTATCGTAATTTTTGTTTATTGTAACGATTGTTTTTTTCGGTTTCACCGAACACCTATAATCTAAGAGATTTAAAACCGCCAGTATTTTGATGTATTGGTGGTATCCTAACCCGGATAGTTTGATTTAATATCGTCGGTAAACTAGTAAAACTAGTTGTCAAAAGATTTAGGACAGTAGTGCTATGAACACGATTATTGTTATTAAATATTCTATAGATTATGGATTTAAACGATATGTCACGTTGCGAGTGAGTAATGAGAACTCACGTTTCCGCTATTTCCGTCCCTATATCCTCCTCTTCCTCCACCTAACACAGAAACGTGCAAACCGACGACGCACGCACTTCCTACTCGGCGCCTAATACGTACATAATAATATTATAACAGCGATTTCCTCGGTCGATTTTTCGATTAAGCTCCCATCTGCTACACAGGCGCGCGCGCGCATTGCACGTGGAATACCGCACCCCGGGGGCCGCACTAACCGTGGTTCAGTCAAGAAAACGGGCCAACAAACGATGCCGCCGCCGCCGCCGCCGCTGCCACTGGCCATGTGCGCACGTTTATTCGCTTTAAAAAACCAACTCTCTCATCCCCGCGAATCGAGCAATATTATAATAACATGTATATTATGGACGTACCTATATATATATACATATTATAGTCTGCTCAAAGCCCGGGGCGAATATCTTGTATCCGACGCCCGCACTACGCCATCCGTGGCATAAATCGAAATTTATATTATTTACGATATTATAATATTATTATCGTCATCGAATAATACTATTATCCCGTACACATCTATACAGATGGATCGTAATTATATTCTGACGTTTTAATTACATCGAATTTTGCCGCTGCACATATATTTTCGAATACCCTCGCCGGCGAAGGGTCTACCAATTAGTCGCGAAATACGCCACACGACACACACGTACACATACTCAATTTGTCGCGTATTGTTTTTACGGAGATGGGATGATGGTTTGGAGTGTGATAAAAATCAGTGTGTGAGCGTGTGTGTGCTGTACTCGTACCGAGCGTGGTGACTATCACGATTGCACCCTCTCGTTGTGGCCAGACGACGTAAAATCTCATTGTTTTATAAACCTATAACTACGTAAAATCTTATATATATATATTTATGTGGGGGACTCTCGCTTCGAAGAGTGCCCTCTCAGCTTCGGATGCTCTTCTCGGGATTGTGTCTGTACTCTGTATATCGTGTATATATATTTATACGTCACCGTGTGCAATCTGAACTTTTCTGGTACTATAGAAATATTCGTATCGAGTGGAAAAAAAAATATCAAATTTATTATCGCGTATTTAGATTCGTCCGAATATCGGTGGTTTGATCTTAACGAAAATCTCGGCAACATGTCGTTATAATGTAACTCATACCAGTTTTGGCGTGCATCCACGTTTGTATGACATTATAATATAATATCAGTGGTGTATAAAGACACGCGTGTTCATTTGAAAGGGTGAACATGTTTTATGTACTTTTAAATGTTGTGTACGTCACGCGTGTAATACATGATAATAATTTGATCGCAACCAGCCGATAAAATGTTAAATGTGTATTTTCGTACACCGATTTTCGTTTACACCGTATTATTAAATGTTAAACGTCGCATTTTCATCGGAATAATAAATCAGTAGGTAATCACTGGTTTGCGTATTATTTGATCACGTATCGTATTCGTACCGTGCGAACTACTGAGATATGTAGGTACTGCAGTACTGATGTTTTTAATGAACACCTCGTGTGACCCATCATTAAATGAGTGCTTTCTTTTATCGATTTCCCAGGTTTCTGTATTCAATATTTATTTTTTGTTCTTACCTCTCAATTTCAATAATAGCTGTTCATTTTTTCATTAGGCCTATTATTTTATTAACTGTCCAAATAAATATAATTAACCTAACGATTGACATTTATATTTAAAAATATGTATATATTATATAATTTTCATAAATTTATCACATTATGTATTATGGATCCTGGAATACGATTTCCTAGTAAAAAGAAGAGTTCTGTGCGGTCTTGGTCTATATCGAGGGCGTGTTAATGTGGATTCTTTGAATACATTTTACGGTATACGATATTATGTGATCTTTAGTTGAATATTTATCACATAGGTAGTTCTTGATATTTACTTACATCGAATGTAGAAACACTAACTTAGTTGCACAACTGACTTATGTAATATATATTATATTATATAGATACATTTAAAATGACTTACAGCACGTTAATTAATCCATGTATAATTTACAATTTTATTTCATTAAGACTATCATATATATAGGTACATTGTATAATTATTAATATCTAAAATTATTAGAATTATTAGAATTATCAGAATCAATAATCATATATTATTTTAAGAAATATGTGAACACGGTGTTAAATTAAGTTTCGTGTACGTTAACAACTAATGATGTTAAATTTTATTCCGATAACATAATATTATATAGGTACCTACAGATGTTCGAGTATATATAATATTATCATGCCGGAAGCTATTTAGATAGGTAGTTTATGTGATCCGTGTGACATTTTAGAACCAAAACGTATATTATATTATAATGTTATACGCATAACATTACCTTTTTTTAGGTAAAGGAGAAGGATAACATATATTATGAAAGTCTGTCATGTCCCGACTACCGTATAAAGAAGATACATTGATAAATCGCAACTTTGGATAAAAGTGTGGCCTGCAAGGAAAATGGCAAATAGAACTGTATGCATTGCACATTGAAAAGGAACACGAGTCAAACCTCTCATAAAAGTAATTATAATTTATATTATGTCATCTTATAAAAAAAGTAAAACTTAATTATTATTATTGGGGTGAAAAGCACGTATATAATCAAAAGTTGTGCCTTCATCAATATATTATTTTTCAACGCGTAAACTATAAACGAATAAACGGGTCACAGGATCAGAGATTTGCGACTCGGTGAATTGGAAATGTATTCAACCATCAACCCCGAGAGAGTTGCTGCAGCGACGACACCGTGGAGAGTGCAATACAAACTCAAATTGAATCGAGAGCATTAATAGTATTATATATACATATTTCTTTGTCCTCGGGGTTTATAATTAATTGCATTAGACGGTATTGTCTTAGTTAGAATCAAATTCTCAGTTAAATTACAATATTATAATATAATAATAATAATAATCTTCTGATGTTTATTACAAGATTCGTATGTGTATCCTACACAATGTAAAATACAACAAACACATGATACCTATATAAGTAGGTAAATTTACATAATGAAATACGTTACATTAAACTTACATGTAGGTACCTGCTATGTTCGCAGTTCGCATAATATGAGTATTTACTTTAATGTGCCTACACAGAAATGTAAAAGACGCACGGAAAAACAACCGGAGCTTCGAAAACAAACGAGCTGTTGGTTAAATTGCGTCGAATGTATTTATAGGTTTATATAAACTACACAAGACTTCTGAAATAAATACATTTTAACAATGAGTTACTGAAAATTTAATTATATCATGATGAACCATAGGAACCTGCAATAACTTATGTACCTAGCATAGACAATATAGACGTAGAGTATAGAAAAAAACGTGGCACGGTCATCGGTAAGTTAGACAAGATATCTAAAGTACGTTTAGAGTTCGTGGATATAGGTAATTACTTTTAACAAGTTAATGGATGAGGTCAGATTTATTAGTTATAGTAGCGATAATTGAGATTATGAAATATGAGATCTATTTGTGATTATTTTTGAATTTCGAGTACCAATGCGCGTTCAGCAGAAATGTTACACGGATGATGTAGGCATATATGAGATAATTTGTTATTTCCGTATTGTGCGATTTATTTAATATATATATTAAAATAGAATAATTTATTATTTTGTTCTCCCCACGTCTATCGTTATAGTAATTTTATTATACAATACAATGTACCTGTACCTAGGTATATTATAGTGGGTACACTGTTCCGATTTCATACAACGAGGTATGCGTACAACATTAGAAGGCTTATAAACTAGAAACTATTATGTCTATGTTTAGACACGTCACACTAAAACACTAAAAAATACTACCGTTAGACCTAAATTGTATTGTCATATATATAATGCCTCGTGGTTGCAGTATTTAAACATCACGTACCTAGTGTCAACAACGAGAAACCCGCCTAAGTACCGCGGCGTAGCCATTTCGTCTTCGGAAAACAAACAGTTTGCACAACCAATTTATTTGCACCGTGTGTACTTATACAATATATTATACTATGTGTGAGTAGTGTGTAAGTGTGTTGTACTCGTAATAGTATACTTAATATCAGGACCAGGCTTAGTAATTTCGCGGTTTTGTGAAAAATGATGTTTTTGTTTTCCTATTCTGTGTTGGGTTTAGACGCCAGAATACAACTGATACTGTATTATAATCAATAGATAATAACTAATTAATTAGTGGTTAATAATTAACTTGAAAGTATGAAACTACCGGAAATTAATATCCTATACCTTATTTATACCGACTAAGCTCGGGACTTTTAAATTCAGGGGGTTCTGTGCGACGGTTCAGTATATTGCGATAACATGTCAAATCATGCACGACCGTTTCACATGCCCCAATAAATTCAGTAGGTACCTACAGATCAAATTATTTTATTATTTTAGATTGATTTTGTAACACTTAGTTTTAATATTACCTATACCTACTAGGTATACTCTGTCATAATAATTAATCTTCGATTCGATGAATCCCTCCATTAGCAGCACTCAGATTCAACCACCTGCATGGTACATGACCATACAATTATAGTTGAGTATACTGTATAATGTGTGTATGGATATTCAATATAATTACATTTTGTAAATATATATCTACACCTAATGGCCGATAACACCAAAGATTTAATAAAAAGGATATATATATGTATATAGAAAATATTTGTATACGTTACGTACTTTTCAAAGTATGCAATGTGATAATGTAATATTGATACTATTTTTGTTTTCAATATGCATCAATAAGTAGAGGCGCGTTTAAGGCTTAAACTTAAAATTTAAAAATATTTTCATAATAATTTACAAATTTGCATTAAATGTATTAAGTACGGATTAAATATTTATTAGACATGATATTGTGAAATTAATTTATATTGATCGGTTTTTAAAGATTCTGAAAAAAGGGAGGGATAAAAAAAGTATAAATAATTCAAAAAGTTTCATGCAACACCTCTCCAGATTTGTATAATATGAATATATGGTACTTTTAAAGGATAGCTTATGAATTTTCCAGTAGTTGTGGAATACAGTAGGTAAGACAAGAAGGTAAAGAGTGGTAAGAGGTATGAGTGAGTGAGTACATTTTTTTCAATAAAATCTTTCAAGTGAGCTACGTACGTTAAAAATGGGTTTTCAAGAGGTTTAAATATGTGTGTAAGAACTCTATAGCGGGCATAACGACTGAATCATAATTATTGTACGTCGTTTAATTTATTAATATTATTTCAACTACTTAAGTTTTTTTTTATCATGATTTATAAACAAAATGTTGTAAACGTAATTTATTAATATGCGTACAACCTTAGAATGTGAGTATTTGAGTAAAAATATGCATTTAATTTTGTATTATGTATAATGAAACGAGTATACACGAATAGGTACGCATTGAACAAGATTTTGAGTAGAAAATATATGCAAATGCATCAAGGCTCAAACACTCGTAATGTAACAACTAATAAATAACAATAAGTATGCATGTACAATATTGTGGTTTTGATACAAAGCTATAATCGGACAATAAAGAGTTCGATATACATTATAATAATAGAATAACATAATACTGTTTAAAAATTAATACTACTCACTATTTAGTAGTTATAGGTATATTATATTGGCAATAATATCGTGAGTAGAACAATTTAATAAGTTATAGGTATTATTATAGTAGTTCGGGTAAAGATGACTATTATATTTAAATATTTGAATTATTGACTAATTTCATGATAAATATAGAAAAATAATGGCTCATTACCATGTGTAGAATCTTCATTTTTTGTAAGTCTAAAATACTGACCTGCTTGTGGGCCGCTAAATATTAATTTTCCTTGGTCAGTCCTATATCTCAAACTGTATTCTGTCCATGTGTATACTATACATATTAACTAACTGATCGCGGATTCTCGTTACCGCTACTCATTGTTTCATACATATAAATATAATAATTTATGTAGAAGGTATATAATGTACCATCGTTCTCAAAGGTTAGAATCGAAACAGAAGAAAAACACCGCAGCGAAACAATCCGACAGGATTCGCGCGTTTACCTTTATTTTTCTTAAACTCGTCGTCGCTCGCTCATCCGGCCGGCTTCCGTCGGTAAGAAATCGAATACACACCACGCGACTCTTAATGAGGTGTATATATATTTTATGGGTAAAACTATTGGTTAGTTTGAGTATGACTTAAAATGTTATGTTATCATTGGTACTATGACGTTGATGTATTATATTTTAATTACTGGAAAATATAATGACGACAAAAAGATTTACTATTTTATTTTACAGCATCTACGGAGACTAATGTAATAATATGATTATAACCGACCGCGGCGGCCCTACAATACCGACACCGTCTGGAACAACACTTCACTCGGTATTGTGGCGGAGGCAGAGGCGGCAGTAGCGGCGGCAGCAGCGACGACGACGACGGCGACGACGGCCGATCGATCGACATTTTGTGTTTTGCACACACGCTGCCGAATCGCGGCGACAACAAACAACAAAAAAAAAAAAAAAAAAAAAAAAAAAAAANCGTGTATAAATATATAATACTTTATGCCCAACAGCTATCGCTACCGCCTACGCGGCACATCCACGTTTGCGACGACCATAACCCACATAATAATAATATTATTATTATTATTATTATTATATTGTGATACACATACTTAATAATATGACTGTGGAGAGGATTATTATACGTGGCCGTAATAACAAAACTTCTGAAATAATATTCGTAATCGGATGCGCTCTTATTATTATAATAACCGTGTATGAAAAAAAATGTTTTCAATGTAATGTAGATTTTAAGTTGTTCATTACGTTAGGTTACTTACTGATTTCTCAGGATTATGAAAATAAAATTAATCCCACCGATGCCTGTCCGTAGACAACCAGTACGACAAACGCTTAAAAAAGTGTTTGCATATTGAATGCATAGACGTGAGGTGTGATATAGGCCTCTTCCGCAGAGGCAGCATATATTTTATTTTGATGTACAACGCCTTAATTTTTAAAACCAGTGGAAGATAGTGATAAAGAAAGGGTTGAAAAATAATGATTCTCTAACTCGTTTGTTTGGGAGTATACAATAATAATAATAACACTTTTCATTACTATAGCTTATGATTTTATACCATAGGTATTATGGTTTGGTGTAATAATTTCTAATGGGGCCGTTGTCGTGTTTATTACTTTATCAGTAATACTAACCAATTTGTATCAAAATAAAAAGACGAAAACAGATCAAAAAGCATATAACATATTATATATTATATTGCTATTCTCTATTCAAGGAATATAAGTATTTTTTCTTAAATGTAGACTGAAGAGGCGGCTTGATCCTTTTGAAAATGGCACCACATGCAGCCTCTGCAGCTGCCACCGTAGTCACACACTCACGCCTATGTATGAATGTACGTATGTATGTATGTATGTATGTATGTATGTGAGTATTCACACTTCAAGTAAGTAGAATAGTAGATACAATTTCTCGAAAAATGGAAATGGTAAAAACATAAAATGTATTTGATATGTAATATGCTTGAATTTAGTTTTAAATAATAAAATATAAGCATGACTGTAAAATTACTGATATCATAAAAAGCCAAACACAATTGAAGAGTTAGGATACAGATTATTGGTGAATAACCTTGTCCATATTATTTTGCATGCGTTGCGTAGATAATATTATAATGTATCAACAACAATTTAATAACAATTTAACCGTTAAATGAAGTATTAATGGGGTAAAAAAGGGAAAACATACGTATAAACATGCAGCAATTATGCAAAATTGCTAGAATCATAATTCATAACGTATATCATAGTAATTATTGCCGTCGCCCATTCGGATAATGGAGATTTCATCGCTTCAGCAAAAATAATAATAAAAAAACTAAAACTCGATACACGCGACAGATATTAATTACCTATGTAAAAATATTATATGCGTGATATTAATATTACGGTCGACGTGTTTTGACGCGTAAAAGTCCTGATCACTACCGCCACCCCAGATTCCGACGCTCCTCGTTACACGTACAACCACTTTTCCTCCCTTGCCTCCTACGCATAATAGCCACCACCTCCTCCACCTACGCGCTACCACCACCAAACTTTAAAGCGCGTTTGACCCCGCGCGTGACCTACATTCTAGGGGTGTGCCTTCCTCTAGCGTGGCGTGGCGGTACGACCACGGGAACCGCATCAGCGGTCATGGTTGTGTCAACGAGACGATATTATGTGACAACAATATTAATAAAAAATATTGGACTTTGGACAGTATACAATACACATAGTATTTTTTAACAAGAGTTACACTATATCTTGATTTTCCAGTTTACTATATTATATTATACCACTCTCAATGCACTCATAAAAATCAATAGATTTCGTCGTTCACCGCCCCTCTATGCGTCTCGCGTGGTTTCATACTCGAGGTTGGGCGACGAGGAAAGCGGTAAATGGGTCATACTCCGCCTGCGACTATATATAATATAATATTCGTGAGTAAACACGCGCATCAACACGCGCCTCCCAAAACTACTCTCACACACACACACGTCACAGTATTATATATCATTACTACATCACCATAATCACCATCATCGGGACGACTTACCCGCGTTGTGTTGTGTCCAAATTCAAAAGCTATATATGCGTCTTCGACCGAGCCGCTCACTTCTTCCGCGGGCGCGATGGGCTCTCGCGCGGTCGGCGATGGTCCCGTGTGACTGCGTAGAGGTAGGCAGTAATCTTAAGTGTACACGTTGTATCGCCCTACCCGATCCGCACACACACACGACGGAACAGTGTCTCAATGACGAACCGCGCGCGCACGGTCCTCGCGTACACCGCGACTAACTACTAAATGGGTCCGTTCCTGCAGGACGTGCGCGGTGGACCTCTTTCGGTGTGCGGCGGCGTCCGTCCCGACGGAAATCCGTCCGAAAAAAACCGTGACGGCGTGTAGGCGTCGGAATAGCAGCGATGGTGTCCGCGCTCGTTCCGTTTTCAGTCCATTGCCGTGCGGCTACCGTGTGTGCCGAGTCGAAGTCGGAGTCGTCGGAGTTGGAGTCGTCGTCGTCGTCGGAGGGGGTGGGGGGCACGTCGCGGTTTGACGGCGTGTAAAGCTCGTCGCAATATGGCGACGACCGTGAGAGACTGGACCAGCGGAGCGGTCGGCCGCCTGGCGCGCGCGCGATCGATAAAGGAAACGCCACCGGTGTACGCGCAACGGTCGGCGCACGCGAGCTAGGCCTGCGCGCCCACCGCTGTAGAAAGTTTTGCGCCTCCCCGACCCCCACGCAATTTTCACACCCCCATGCGACAACCACCCCGTCCGTAAGCCACGCCGCCCCTCGCGCACTACCCCGACCGCACATTCGCCTACGCACACCGCCGCCCTCCTCAAGTATCGTGTATGTGTGAGTATGTGTGTGTTTTTTTCTTCTTCCCCGCCGTCACCCCCTCCCCCCTTCCCCACAGCTCGTCGGTCCCGGCCCACGCCACCGGTAACTGCGAGACGCTTAGTCTCTCGTCGACGTAGCCGTCTCCCGCCTAGGAGATACCGTCCCTGCCGTGGCACAGCGTAGTCATCGGATGTGCTCTAGCGAAGGGCTACGAAATAGTGTAAGTGCCCGATAAATGTCTTCTGCACGATTTCACAAGGAACTCAGGATTCCATGATATACATGATACGAATGATAGAAAATGTTGGTTTGATAAAATATAGACCAATTAAAAAAAATAAAGAAATAAAATATACTACTTACCTATATTGGTCCAATTTTGGTGACTCGTTCTTGCCCAATTCAATTTTTCAACCATCAGTCTATCATATTTTTGATTTTTGCATATTTTAACTACTTATACTACTTTGGAAAATTTTTGTATGAATTCGTGAGTTATGATTTCAAGTTATAATTACCTAGTTTAAAATAACCATTGATGTGCATTGCCTATAGCTTATATTCTTTATATGGATGCATCATATAGGTAGTATGTAGTGATGGCACACTTGCGCAACAAGCATATACCTTAAAATCATTCGATTTTCGTCAGACTCCCGACAATCTTTGTTCATAACTATCTAGTTACATTTGTACACCCCCAACTGGCAAGTTCTGTAGTGAAATCAATTAATATATTCACTTTTTTATCGATAACATTGAAAAAATTTGACTATTAGCTGTTCTATTGAAATGAGTAAGTAATATTGGCTCGGTGAGGCGCGGTCGCATGCTCAATCTGCGGAAATGCTCTGGGTGTACGTACCGGTAGACGTTGCTAGCTCTCGGATGGGTAACCATTCGAGTTTTTCGCAACACATAATCCTTGTCACCCACACAAACACGTGTTATCATCCTACCAACATAAAAACCTATTAAACCTCTACAAAAAACTACCCCCCTTACTACCCCACACCTAATGGCACATGTTGCCGAGGGATCCCCTTGGTAAAAAAAAAAAAATAAAGTAAGAACCTAATACTGATGTTGAGCAAAATATGTGTCAATCAGAATATGATAAAAAGTCATACGACACAAAAAACGATGCGGCTGTGAACCCTATTTTACACTCGTGGTGAAAGAGTAATCACGATATTTTCTGTTGGTAGGTTTCCTCAGCGTATCCATCTCGCTGCCAAATACGGTTCAGTTCACGTCGATTTTTTTTTATCGAACAATTTTCGTGCGTCGTTTTCGATGAGTGTCAACATAGTGTATAGATTTTACAGTGGAAAACCGAATCTTGATTACCTTCCACTTGCCGACACGCAACTCCCGTTTCCGAAGATGTGTCGAGGAGAGAAGTGGTGTCAAGGTAGGATCCACAAATTCCCACATTTTTTTCATAATATTGAGGTATTTCAAACACCTTTTATGTGAGATAAGTCTTGTGATTATTATCTTAAGCTCTTAAAAATGGTTATATTCGTCACTCGCTATCAAGTAGGTCATTAACAGACACTGATTGCTATTCAAATGTTTTTTTAAGTTATAGAGCACTAAAGCTATACTTATGATTCAAATAACAATACTATGTAATAATTGTACTTAAATACTAATATTAAGGTTAAGTCATCAATGAATACTAGATTTTAGAAATTCTTCGCACATTCGCAGGCTCGTTGCCATCGTGTAGGACTTTCTACAGACACCGATTTCTATTCGAACGTTATTTAAGTTATGCAGTACTTAAAACTATACTTGTGATTTAATCAATAATACTACAAAATATATATTACAATAGTAATTAATTTGTCTTATGTTAAGATGAATAAATAATGAGTGAGGTGTATAATAATACGTTTGGTTGAAAGAAATAATTTACAAATTAATTTGATTAATAGTGCAAGATAAATAATCGTGTGATCAATGACCATGCACCTGGATGTTCGAATGACTGAATAAACATACAAGTGTGGATGCATTATTTTGAATGGCAAAAATTATATCAAAGTGCTGCAAACTAATGTGGACAATGTGCAGCCTTTTCACTGAAAAACTGGCTCCTGAGTAGATTTAGTTTGGTCCTTATATAGGATGATGTGAATGTAACCCCACCTAATATATACATCAGTATCGTTTGAACGAAACGTTAAGGGACCACGATGCACTCGCAATTTTATATAGGACGGTGCTGCATAAGTACCGCCAGGACGCCGAGCTAATAGAGTATTCAATTTGTGTTATTTTGTAGAACGCCGGTGCGTTTGTGCACACCAGTGCATATGGGTCATGGTAGTGTATGTTAATGTATATTGCATATATATAATAAATAATATATTTATATTGTGTCAGCTCACACCCTCCGTATCATGGAAACGTTGTAAGTAATTATCAAGTATTCAAGTATTATTATTTAAATAATACTTTGGTTCCTATAATAATGTTACATTTTATATTAGAGTTGTCTTCAAGCACACTTGAAAATTCCAAAAATCAGATTTTGAGTGAATGCATCATTAAAGAAAACATGGGGGCGATCTTGCTCGGTAAACCACTCCGTATATATAAGATTGGTTTATCGCTGCAAATGGATCAAAAGTCTACCCTCTTGCAATTTATTGTAAGTCATAATCATCACTCGTGTTCGTATTTAATGGACAATCGTCTTGACGTTTTTTAAAACGACTATTTAGGTCGGAACTTCAGAGAAAAAATTATTGTCGGTCGATCTTCACCAATAATCACATTCTATTTGTTGTTAAATAAACAATGTACTACCTAACCATCGTTCACGTTCTATACGCATACATATACGGTAGGTACATTTTTTTTTAGGCATATCCTGCCGATTTCTTTTTATATTGTTGTATACCTACGTAAGTTGATGATACAATATAATTTTAGATATGCCCAGTCACGAGCAGTTAGAACGGCCATTACTTTAGTAGTGTATAGGTATGTAGCTATACTCTTTAGGTATATAATATATATATATATAAAAATTTATTTAGTGCTCACCTTATGCACGCGATTTTAAGACACGCTTACGGTATATCTATATGTGAACCTACAAGTCTGGCGATCGAAAATATCGCATGAGTCTATAATATATGTACATGTAGAATAAAATACGAATTACGAATACAAATTGTCCGATTATAAATTGCAAGAGAGCTGCAAAATAAATGATTTCACGTCCAAAAGAGTAAAACATTTTCTGAACAGATACGTATTATGCGGTGTATGTACGCGCGACCCATTTTACCCGAGGGTGTACTATTCCGCATATTATTATATTGTTTTTTCTTCGGCAAACACTATTTGCGCAGAAAACAACTCAAAACACTTTTGAAGACGTTCAGAAATTGTAAGCCAGACACTTACTAAGTATAGTATAACATGAATGATAATAGTATTGTTTTAATTTATCATTTTTTTCCTAGGAAATAGTGAAAAAATACAAAAATGGAAGGGTGATAACCAATTAAGATTTTGCTTAAAGGGTGTTTACAATAGAAACTAAGACCGTTTTTGGGCTAGTGGTCCAGAATTGTGTATTCTTCTAAAGTAATTAATTTTTTTATTGAATGAAAATCATTACAAAACAATAATATGTTGACTGCAGTTCACAGTTATATGATTGGTTTGTCTATCTCCTGTTAGCTAAGCTTGAGAGTAAGGTACAGAATTGTGTGGTACAATGTTATCTACAAATAAAATAATAATAAAATATTAATTACATTTTAAAATATAACACGGTAAAATAACTGACAATATACCATTATCATAGTATGTTAATGTTTAAAGAAAGAGACATGAGTGTCCAATAGATATAATACAGAAGATCCATGAAACGCTGTCTCTTTATTTTTGGTGTACAGAATCGAAAATGGTAAAGTGGGCGTGTTATAGTGGTATTGCATTTCGGGTAGAAACAAGAAACATATTTCGCTTTGGACAGACTCTATTTTGCAATTACACCAAATTTTTACATCAAAAATTAAATAAGAGATATACTTTGTGTTAGAACTTAAAATTTTTACCAATTAGGATTAGTGCCAATTAACTATAGAAACACTATGGCAAAATATCGATTATCTGAATTTATGAAAACGTTCTAAAAATAGGTAGGTACTACTTTTTGACATTGGTTGTCTCATATATATATATGTATAATAAATTGGCTAAAAAACTAAGAAAAACTCAGACAAGAAACATATCGTTTCAAGTTCTACAAATTAAAGTTAAAATGTAGAAATAGGAATTGAAAAATACACATTTCACAGTAATTGGCAACTTTACTAATAAGTTTAGACATACTAAAAATACAAAAAAAAATACTCATCTTGTTTTTAATAAAAGTTTTAACTGATAAATGAAGTTCAATAAAACAATTTAATTGGTCATGAGTTTTTTTATACTTCTTTTTGAATTGAAATAAAATATTTTTCATATTATTTTCCATAAAAATTCATCCAGAGAAATTAATAATGACAAAAGTATCAAACTATATGAATTTAGTTACGGTAGAGTCAGCCATCAACTTTACTACAGCCCAGCATTATAAAACTTGTAAACATTCTGAGACATACCGAGTGGGTGAAGGAGGAACATTTAATGTTGATTGTAGAAAACTATAGATAATATTGTGTTATTTTTATGGGAAAATGTTTCGTTGGTGACGCTAAGATATTTAATTTAAATTATATGTTATATTAAATATATCAAGATAGGTGGATATTATTTGTAGTTTAACTAAAATAATGGTAGCTTTTTTATTTCGAATAAACTCTTTAATATTTGTATATTTCCTTTGAATTTCAAGTTATATAAAAATAATGTTTTATTAATATCATGTCAGCCATTATAATGATTGACGTTTTATAATTGATATATGTTTAACGTTTAATATAGGTACAATAGAACTTTTTATTTTATCATTACCTACTGTATATTTTATGAGCAAACACAACATAATTTCTCATTATTTCTATTTAATTTGTGTACTTTTAAAACATAATATTTTAACATTATCTGCTATAATTTATTTAACTATATCTTGTTACTACTTATTTTTCTTATTTAAATTAAGTATTTGTAATTTTTATTAACTATTGTACAATAAGTAAAATTAATCACATGGTTTGAAAAATACAGGTACACAGTTGATAAGAAACTACCCAGTAGTAGCACCTCTGAAAATAGTTTGCTAATAGTATGTTTGGTAGCCTCAAATACATTTTTTTTATAACATAACGGAATGATGGAGAAGGTTTCGTATTGATTTTATGGGTATAAAGTCATGTAATGGGTGGAAAACAACTCGTACACTGCTAAAAGTAGCACGGAATTAAACGAGGTGCTAATGAGGAAAACAGTTGTCTAAATACCTTGCAGAGTTTTTCTTCAAGTAATTATTTCACTCACAGAGACATGAAATCAGTTTTGTTTTCTAATAAACTTTATCCTTCAGAATGTTATTAAATGTTAGTACATATTATTGAATATTTAATAAAATAGTAGGAATTAAGTCTCCTTTAATAGATTATTAGATAATTAATCGTCTTTCATCGTATTATGCTGTTACTGTGTAGATTGAAAAAATGTGCAATATTGCATACTCGAATCCACTTCATACATAATATTAAAGTATATTATTTACACTTTAGTAATATTGGAAATTTCCAACAATAACTAGTTTATAGGATAGGTAATTTGTCCATAAGAAATGTAGTAAATAACGTGACAAACTTATATACTAAAATAATACAATATCAAATATGTATATACATTGTATATACTTCATTTCCATATTTTAAGTATTTGAATTCTTTGTTGTAGGTAATTGCCCATAAAATCTCACTCATACTCAGTTTTATTAGACAAACATAATTCAAACTACATAAATAATACAAGAATCTCACATTTGTTGGAATGGTATCATACTATTAAAATATGTACCTTATAATAGTAATAAGTTTAAAAGGTAAATCAATATTTATGGAAAACAGAATTAATTTCTCTTCAACCCATTGTTAAGTGTCGCTTCGCTCGAACTCACATTACAGTCTAGGAAAATGCTCTTCCTGAGTTATATATTTTTTACGAAATCACATTTTCAAATTTGTGTTTAAAATATGTTCATTATTTATGAAGTAATTGATAGAATACAACGTTAATTCTATTTTCAATTATTAATTAGGTTTAATATAGGTTCCTACTTCACTGAAACTTTATCAAACTGGAGTATTCAAAAAGTTTCAAAGGTTTATTTTTCTAAATATTATAGTACATAGATTCTAAAGAACGGACATTTTACATAATATTGTACCTATTTTCTAAACACAAACTAATAAATATGTTAAATTATTATTTTACTATTTTTACATTTGCATCAGATATCATTTAACAAATAATATTTTATCAATTTTGAAAGGTATACTTTACTAGAAGCAAAAAAAAAAAATGGATGATTTATGAAAGAAATTCGTGATATTTTTGAGTGCATTAAAAATGTTTGAATATAATTATTACCAATTGAATCTTTTCAATTGAAAATTCATGTATATAAGATCTATATATATATTTAAGTTGTAAAAATAAAGCCTAAGAAGTTACTATGTTGCAGTGGCCTAGCCTGGATTTTAAAATGGCGGGGGAGTGGGGTGCAAATTAAAAAAATTAAAAAAAAAAATACTCAACAATTAAGAATAATAATTTATTTACATGTTGTTTTAGACTTTGATTTGTCTAACTAACCCAATAAGCCTCTCTTTATCCACAGTTGATCTCAAAATAATTCTTCTATAATTTCAGAGTGGAAAATGTGCTAACAAGATCCATGGTATTTTGACTATGTATACTGTATTACTGTATACTGTATAGTATGCTGTATAGTAGGTGTCTGGTTCACCTCGTCTCTGAGTAGGACATTGCAGTAATGAATGTGTTTGTAATTTGAATTAAATGATAAACCACTCGACACAAAAAATGATTCTGAGCTGGAGCAATCCTGCTCTCATAATTACTTAGTATATTTGATAACATATTCATATAGATATTATGGCAATTTATTTATTTTACTATTATTAGTAATACTGTGGGCTGAATTAATTTAATTAATATTTATTTAAGAATTAATGATTTTAATAGTAGGACAGCAGCCTATATATTTACATAATATATTATTGTTATAAACTTCAAAAATAATACCAACATACTTTAGAATTAAAAAGTTATGTGGTATAATGTATAAATAACTTTAAATAAATTTAATCCAATTATTTTGGAAATTGTATTGTGTACAATAAATAATAATATACTTAGTAGTTAAGAGTTTAAGTCATTACGAATAATATTTTATGAATTACAATAAAATAATAAGTCATTATTTTGAAAAGCGCTAAGCATTTTTATTATTAAAAATCCCCAAAGTACCAACTAAAACAAACGAAGTGCAACTTTCTAACAGAAACCAACAGATTGAATTATTTTTATTTCCCCCAAAGGTGACAATAAACACAAAATAACCGTTTAAAAATAGCCCAGAATCTAAAATGACTTGAAATAATCAGTGTGATTAACAATTAATAAATACCATGGCGGTGGTGGTTATAATTTATAAATAAACGGCTTCAGTTTATATTGTTTTAAATCATCATACATTGTACATTGTAATTAACTAAAATGTCATGTAACTCAACTGAAATAAACTAAAATACTAATGAATACTATAAACAATGATAAGCTACCTACAATTATCAATTTAAATTATAAATTATTTTTTACTGAATTAATTTGGGAGTTAATTATAATTCAATAAATTATTCATTATTAATAAAATACGACTGTTAACTTACCAAGCATTGAATATCTATATTGTATTCAGTTATTTTTAAATTATGGTAATCCAATACTTTTACTTAATCGTAATTGATTATGTATGTATATAATGGAAACTGCATTATACAGTAGATATTCTACACAGAACTTTTAGTTATCTGAAAATTATATTCCATGATAGTATTTTACGTTAATGTTATTTTAATGATAAAATAATATTTAAATTAAAACATTTGCTTAATCCTTGGAGGTATTATTGACTACCTAATACCTATTGTGTATGGATAATAATAAATTATTATACTATTATACTATTATACTATGTTATTAAGTAATCCTAGTATTTTCTATTTTAATCCATTACCATCTTCCGTTTCTTACTGTTGAAATTATGTTTAAACGAATCTTTGTAATTGATTGTTCACAGATGTACTAACAAACGACAAATTACGATTCGTTGATAATTTAAGTTCGCTTATAAGAAGAGGTAGGTAATTGCTGTGCTGTATAGTTGGAATCGAGTATATCCCGTCATTGAGTAAGTGACTAACTGAAATGTATTTTCAAATTTAACAAATACATTATGTGTACCTAATTTAAATTTGAATTCAATGATTAAACATTATATACAAAAACGGTTTCAAGGAAGTCAGCCTATATCACTAAGCATATTTTATACGATATAGCTATAATATTTGTAAGAGAATAATTTATTTTACAATTAGTTATCTGTATATCCATATGGTAAGTTGAATTATTTTTTACCAAAACGTTGCATTTGAAAATGTCATTGTGTGTATAAAATATCATAGTACACGTTAACAGTTTCAAGTACTCTCAAATAATACTTTTGAATTAAAAAAAAAATAATTGAAATTGATATTCTTTGTTTTAATATTATCTAATTTTGTTGAAATATAAAATTAAAATTATTTTTTAGTTTTTTTGGCTACAGTATAACATATTTATGATAATATTTGTTTTATATTTTTAATTTTTTAACTACAAAATCGAACATTTCATAAATTTTAATTTCAAAAGAATTTGAAAATTTTGTGATTCTAATTTTGTCAAAAATTGAACTTTACTCGTAAAAATCGTGCGTATATATCTTTTATATTTGTGAACGTTATTAAGACAAACTAACTATAATAACCTGACAACTTATAAGCGATCTTAACTTTAATTTTCAAATTTTCAACAGAGCCAACAAATATTTATCGACAGTAATTTAAAAAAAAAATAATAAAAATTTAAAAAGTCTTATGCCAATAAATTTTTATATCATGTATGGAAATTAGTCATATAACCATTTTAAGTACTAAGTTTAATATTTAAATTAAAGGGAGAACTTTAAAACACGACGGTCCGCTGTGTGTAATATAATATATATTTTAATTCTCATAACCTAGGTTGTGCATTATTTTATTGATTTATGTAGAGTATGTCAGAATTTTAGGTTTTTTTGGTACGTTACATACAGTTTTAATAGGTAGGTATTTTATAACGGTAATAAATTGATATTAAAAAATTAAAAAATAAATAATACACATTTTACAACGTGTAACGAACAGTAAGTTTTAGAATAATTTAATTTAAGTCTTCATAACAAATTATGTAACAATTAATATTATAACGAGTATAATGTTATTAACTCTACTTAAATTATATTTAAATTTATATAATAAGTTATTATTACATTTTATACGGATCTACTCAATATAAGCACTTAGTCGAAAATAAGAGAATTATCACGTTTTATAAAAATTAAAATTTATAAGATTAAATTTTAATATTATTTTATTACATTATGTTCAACGTAGAATTTATTACATTAATGCGATTTACTGTGTTAGTATTAACTTATAACTTACTAATATGAAGTTTCGTTATAGGTTAAATAAAGGAAAGCTCATTTTAAGTGTGAATGGGAAAATACGTATAGATAGCGCAGTTTGATTCAATTCTTACCAATAGTAGTAACATTATATTAATGATGTAAAGTATCTATAATATTAAATTTAAACTATAAAACCGGTTTGTATAGGTTATATTATGTTGAACAAAAATAATCGCTTTATATATGCAATTTTTATACCTATTTGGAACTAGCAATAACAATAATTATGTATACATTAAATATTAAGGAGTAATATTAAAGTGACAATTGTTATATATTTTTGTTCCTCATATTTAAATTTATATATGATTTCAGCAAGAATAATATTGGTATTTAACTTACGTTTTCCACATTTCTTATTTATTTCTATGAAAATATTTTTATCGATTCGCAAATTGTTGGATTTGATTATTTTTTTAACACTTAGAAATGGCTAGGAGTAGACTGTGGAGTGGAATGTTAAAACCATATTTCAGTATAAAATTCTGCTGGGGTAATTCATTCGGTTTTATTTGGAAAAGGGGCATAATATATTTCTAATGAAAAAAATTTACTCATTTGATGAGAGTATAATACGGTGAATGGTGATAGTACAAGATCTTCGTCTGTAAATAAATTTATTTTTTAATTTTAAAAATATTTCCCTTATTATTATTATAAACAACTTGTTTAATTACAATATTTTAGAAATAACAGTTTTCGATTCTTACAGAAGTGATAAATATATAAATTTATTGATTTTACAATGACTTGTGTATGTGTGTGTGACAAAATGCTTCAGCCTTAAACGTTGATAGTGAATTTTGGTAGAAAATTGGGAAGTTAAAGTAAAAATTAACAATACCTATTAAAATAATAAGGAGAAAAAAAATGAAAAAATGAAGACAAATAGGTTTTCAAACAGATTATTATAAAACCAGTTTTTGTTTTTTTGTAATTCAGAAATAAATGATATTAGAGACTTCTGCACCAACTATTCATATTAGCATTCACTAGATATTCCATACTTTTCAAAATATTTTGCTCTCTATTTATAAATAAATTTTATTTTTTATTTATGCATGATAACATTTTTGACTGCGAGTAAATGATTGAAATGAAGAAATAAATACAAGAACTCTTGTAAAACTTGTGAAAGTTTTCTAATAAGTAGTTCTTACTGATATTCCAAAATATAAAAATATATTTGTAAAATATTTGCACAGATATTTGATCAAATTTGTTTCAAATTTAGAAGAATTTAGATATTTAAACGAGGAATAACAATTTTAGATATATGTTGCTGTAGTTTATAAACATTATTTGTGGGTACTTATAACTGTTATGTATATTTTTATATTTTATTATACACTAGATACCACATTTTCAAAATATTCAGATTAATTTCAAGATATTGCCAGATATTGACACCGTTTTCCAGTAGGTACTAGGTAGTCAGAATTCGGTATTGAGTCAAAAGTTAAGGGTACAATTATGTATAATGATATAAATATATGCCATTATAATAATTAAAAACATAATAAATGTTATGTTTTTTGAGCAAAAAAAATTCAATCTACCTTATTACTAATAGACGGTAGTTTATTGAATAAAATGTCTATAGTAGCAATATAAATAAATGATAAAATATCCCTAGAAAAAATATATATAGACTGATAAGATGGTATTTGTTCCGAATAATTTTTCGTATGCAATGGTTTGTCATTTGAATTTAAATTTAACACATCCATTTCAGTGTCCTATGATGAGGAACTTCGAAGCTTACTGTACAGCAGAGCAGTCAACTACTTGCCCACATTTTATTCATAATGGCTCATTCAAATTAACATATTAGTTTAAGTAAGTTATAGTTATAGTACTATTAAACATAGTTGTAAGCTATTTCATATTTTAAATTATTCCTGTATTACATTCTGTTTACTACTTTGTTATTAATATTGAACCATTAAGTAAATGATTATTTATTAAATTAATATAATTAATTAAACTTTGGATGTTTATCGAGGGCGTCCTACCAAGAATGATCTAATATTGAATAATTATACATTTTTATTGGTATGAGATAATATTTTAAAATCGAATATAGTACATATTATGGACTTACAGGATACCCCCATAAAATATATTTTGTGTGCTCCTCATAGACAGAAATTTTATTAAATTTTAATGAATGTTAGCTTCCATCCAATCACCATTCACCGCTATCACCACTTTATGAGGAATAACGAATTTAGATTTTAAACTCAGTATTTGGATTTCTACCGAAGTAGCTCAAACATATCGTGTGTGACAGTAGCTGTGCTGAGTCGAGTCACCATGGTGGAATGAAAACAGAGTGATAACTGATAGAGTCGACTCGAGCGTATCAGTTACTTCTAGAGTCATCTGTTGGAATTTGAATGAACGAACGAGAAAAGGATAAAATCAGGAAAAACTTTCGTGCTTTTTTGATTTGAAAATGTAAATGACCAAAGAAGGTTAATTGTTTGTGGAACGTCCGAATTTATTGATAGTTAAGTATTTGAGCTGGAACAAATATAATATAAAATATTTTTATTAATTTATACTTGAATCAATATTTAAACAATGTCATTTAATCTAATTTAACTTAAATTGTATTATTAAATTGATGACTAATTATGACCAATAGTTTTTTTTAGAAATTAGTACCAACAGGGAGAGAGCTTTCATATATAAATTGTACAAGGGTTAGCTTAATAACCCATGTCCTCCAATACATAATATAGTGGTTTCAGTTATAACTATGAATAATTCCATAGTAATATCACAATAATTTGGTAACGTCACTTAAAAAAAACGTTTGCAATATTGTCTGTTTTTTGGCTAAAATAAAATGTCCGATCAACCGACCTTTTTTTACAACCATGTTCCAAAAAAAAGGTAAGCTGTCTGCAATCGTGTTTCATAGGTACAATAAATCTTTAATGATTTTGAAATTAATTTAACACTTTACTATCAGACAGCCTTTAGTTCTAATACATTTTACTATTGTCATTATTTATTTATAAATTAAAATAAATGATAACAGAACATACTTTAGGCTATAGCTATAAGCTACGTGGTTACGATGCTTATTACAATTTATATTTTTGTTTTACTTTTTCAGAGTAGGTATTCAAACTTTAGAGCTCTGCTTTAATGTTTAATTAAATTCTATAGTAGGTTTAAAACAGTGGTGTACCAAGGATGGTGGACTACGCATCCGAAACTATTGGTGCTTGTCAAATAACAAATTAAACATACATTTAAATTTTGACTTTAGTCTTTTATATTTTAGACCCTGAGCAGTGCCAATGAATGTATTGGTATATGTATTTGTGTGAGTTTGTTTTATTTTTGTGTATGTCATAAACTTTTGGAGCATTAAAAATCAAAGGACAATTTTTCAAATACATGAATTTATTTGTACTACTTAAGTGTCCTGTGGTGATGCAAACTTATTTTTTTAAAATGAGAACAGAACAGATGTACATTATTCTGTGGATAATTTAAAGAAAAAATGTTGGTGTACATGATTCAAAATTTAAACAAGTAGTTTCTCAGTTTTTTAAATGTTTATGCTTTATGCTAATAGTATATTAATATGTTCCTTAAAAATGGTTTTACAAAAAAGTTAAATAGATGTAATTATTAAATCCTTATTTTACTTGTTACATTTTTACACAAATTATTGATAATGATGGATTAATATTTATGACTAAAATATCAAATCATCATTGCCGCCATATTATCTTCCACACCCATTATCATGGACATATTAGTAGGCACACAAATTTAAATAACTCAAAAACTACTAGTACGAATTTAGATTATGAAGTATTTTCAAAAAAATTATCTGCTGAATAATTTGAAGTAGAAGAGTTAGTTCTAATTTGAAAAACAGAAGTTTCTATCTTCACAGGACACTACTTAAGTAGAAGAAAAAAAATCTCAAGAATTTGAGAACATTGTCTCTAACTATGATTTAAAATGTCTAAAACTCAGATTTTGGAAAACTACGTAGTTAAAGAAAAAGAAGGGGATAACATGATTGGTGAATCATTCTGTATAAAATATTTACTTTATATAACGGTGATTATAGATTTGTAGTTCTCTCCCTTTATAAAAATCCCTTGGTTTCTCCACTGTAAAGATAAGATATGGTATCTTCCTGCATTGTTAATATACATAAATTATTACTTATATGGATCGGTAATGAAAAATATTTTATGTTTATCGTTACCGGTAACAGTGGTTAGTCCCTATGGCATTGAACCATTATTTTATCTCTTTTAGGTCACGTTCACCAGTCGGTGTAAACATAAATAATATATACTGGGAATCAGCCATAAAGTCTTTAGGTTAGGTAAGTTAGAAAAAAAAAATTCGTTTTAGATTTATTATAATATTAGTCTTTAGTTTTTACCATACCTTATCTAGTTAATTAAACGATAATAATATGATACTTATTAGCATGATAAAATTGGAATGTATCAACAAATTATGAAACAAAAATATTCATCTTTACTCCCAAATATCTTATTTATTTGTTTATGATGTAATTAGTTCATTTCATATTACAAAACAGAATAAATAAATAAAATGTCTAATAGTATTTTTTTTTTATTCATAATAGTTATTAACATGACTATATTTACATTCTATGAAAATATTATAATATTTTTACATTTATTAGATTAAGATGAGAAATAACTTACAATCATAGGATAATCTTTAAAATAATGATATCGTAATATTTAATTATTTCGTAACGATTATAGTATTTTTGAAAACATTTAACATTACAATAATATTATGTGTCCTCTTAACTTAAAACTATTTAACATTCTAAATAATTATGTATAACAATGTTAACAATTATTACGTCATTTATTACATAGGTACATAAAACATAATATTGTACCCTCTTGGTTTACTCATGGCTGTTTTCGTTTATTTATTTCGATATCAATAGAGGAGATTCTACACAATTGTATATTGTAATACAAAGTTTATTTTTGAAATATTTATTTCCGTTAAAAAAAAAAAAAATATTCTTATAAATATAAAACACATTTTAAATTTATGAGCATCTTTGTTATTATATTATGTGTTATTGTTTGGATAACCTATTTATTATTAATGGTTCAAATTGAAGTATTGCAAATATTATTTAAATGTGAATTAAATCGTATAATTATATTGTTTCTATTCAACTAAAAAGAAGATTATTGTAATTGTTGAAAAATGAATATTAAACTATTGTCGTTTTAAATGTTTGATAGGTATATGTAATAATTTTATAAAATCATACATGAAAACTAAGTATGATGATGGGATTTAAACTTTTTTTATTAGTTTCAATATTTTTTTAAAACATGTTTTATGTGGCTTGATTTTTTATAGTTTTTAGTAACGTGAATCGTTGAAATATTAGTAAAATTTAGTTTAAACTATTAGCCCCACCATGAAATGGAAATAACTTTAATTGATAAACTTAATCAAGCAACGAGAATGAACAAATATTTACCATTGAATAATTTTGATGTAAAATAATAACATAATATTATTATACACATTACACATGGCATTATATGTTATTATGATCACTTTTGTCATTTGAAATGTTTTCTTTTTTTATATAGTTTAATCAAATTAACCCATTATAATTTGTATCAAACATTAAGATAAGAGAAACAATGTCATCCATACCGAACCATGGATGTTATTGCATGTTATTATGGTTTCATTCTACAAACGTCATAGGTAGTGAGTTTGCTTAACAATATAATTTATATTTTATATTTTCTTTATAAAACGAAACCTTTAATAAAAACGACCTTTCATGATGGTCTGGGAAAATTAGATCATCGATGGTGTTTTAAAAATGGTTTTATTATTAATGGGTGACCTCACTTTTATTTTATTTTATCGTGGCACGAAGCGCTCGGTGAGTTTGTGTTAAAGCCATTTTCGTTTCTTCAATAACAAACCAGCATCGGAGAATGGTAATAATTGTAAATACAATTACCAGAGAGTGTTACAGAGAAGTTCAACCAGGAACTCTTTATTTTTTTATTTATTTATTTAATTAAATTTTTTTTTGAAATAGAGGAGGGGGTTACGAATATTAACATATTTTCTTCACAGGTTGGGGGGGGGGGGTAAATCTAGATGAAGTGTATATGAAATATTTCACAATGTATAATGTCTGGTTATAACTAGTTGCTCCATTTGAGTAGAGAGATAGAGATTCTCACACACGCACACACACACACAAATATATAATTCTATGGGTTCAATGCGAGCATAATGTGATGTATTATGTACGATAAATTAATACAATAAGAAAATAACAATAATAATAATAATAATTCTATAACGGGACGCCGGGCTTCGGGTTTCCTCGGTGAGCAGGACGACGAGGTTAACTCAAGTAAATGTCATCGGGTGCCGGTTCTAGTTGGTGGTAACTGTTGCGCCTCTCGCCACCCGGGCGGTAGACGTAAGTGGCCTGGTTCTTGTTCTTAAGTATCGACTTGGGCGTGGTCCTCGACGACGACGATGACGACGTGGCAGGAGCGGCCAATGGTTCCGGTTTGGCCCTGTGGTCGATCGCGTCTGGGGCAGCCACCGAAGAGGCCAGGGAGGCGTTGGACAGCCGAAGCGTGTCACACGTCCGCTGCATCTTGGTCAGCTCCTTTCTGAGTGTCTTGTACTCATCCAGGAACATGTCCAGTTGCGCAGTGTGGTAGTCGTACGTGACGGACGCGCCGTCGGACAGCAGCGAATGGTTGCTACCGGTCAACTGGTTGTGCATCTGGTTACCACTGACTCCACTGTTGTGGTTGTGTTGATGGTGACTTCCCCCACCCGGCCCGCCGTAAGTCCGCCGCCTGGACGACAGCGGATCAAGTATGGGGGTCTCGGCGGCCACGGTGGGTAGTCCGGCACCACGACCCACCGGTATGGCGGGCAGCCGTCGCTCCCGGGCAGGCGATGACGGCAAGCTGGGCGGCGTCCAATAGTACGACGGGTGGTGTTGGTGATGGTATCCGCCTGAAGACTCACCGCCGTAATCGCCGCCGCCACCACAGCTGGCTGTGGACAGGTTCAGGTAACTGCTCGACTTCTGACCGGTCGTCAGTTGCCTGAAAAACAGTAAGCTGTAAGTATATCCTATACATTCAGTAATCAGTGTGAAATTATATTGTAGTTAAAATCATTGGTTCGTCTACTGTTTTCTTTTGTTTTTGTTAACTATTGTAAATTTATGTTTTCTGACTAATAGGTTCTAAAGGTGGGTTCACACTGCACTGTATCGTGTCGTGTCGTGAACTTTTTCTAATTTTCACAACATGATACCACTCTATACCATAAATGAGTTCTTCATTTAATTGATATCAAAATAATATTTTAATTCATGTATTATCACTATTAAATCAGTAACAACACTTTCAAAAGTTGGATGAAATCAACTTCGTGGTATATGCGGAAACATCATGGTATTTGTAGTAGAATCCGTAAAATGTGTGGTAGAAACCAGATTTAACCACGTGGTTGGACCAATCTGAGCATGGCAACATTTCACGATACGACACGACACGGCGCAGTTTGAACCCACCTTTAAGGACAAGCCTACAAAATTCAGGAGTGTTGACAAATTTGTAAGGGTTTCCGACTTAACTTTACCTGCTAGTGTAGGTATGTAGTGTTTGTGACTGATACTCGAATAATTTTTAAGTGAAGCTTTCAATTGTTTATTACCATGTATGTAAATTACTCGCACGAAGTTTTCAAATACCGGTTTATAACATAACTTGATATAATAAATCGTGTTTTTAAATTATTATGACTTATAAGTATGATGCCCAATTTTACATCTAACTACAAGGGTCACACATTTTGAAGTACCTATAAAAGTATAAGCCTACACAGTCTTAAAATATTATTAGTACCAATTATGAAGTAAAGACCATAAAAGCCACCTAGCTAAAACGACTTTGGTGCCGCCATCGCGAGTGCGCCACATGATGACATATTATATATAAAAATATACTATTACATCATAATACAGATACTGCCATAATATTTTACTAATCGCAATACGGCCGTACACAGCTGCCGACCTATCTAAATGATACATTGTGCGGTAGATTTATAATTGACTAAGAAAAATAACTGTCCTGTTTAAATGAAAACGACAAGAGTAACAACACAACAAAAGTTTACACGATGTCGTGTTCTAAATTTTCCGTTGAGCATACATGTAACGGGTTTACAACGCGGTAGAAACTACAACAAAAAGTTTCGATCTGCTTATACAGCTCACTTCGATCTTGAGATTATGATAAAGTTCGCTTTGTTGAATATCCAAAATCAAACAATCCAACGAATATTGATGTTTGGTTTATAGTTTGGCGAAACCACTATTAAACTTTACCGACGTAAACATGGTATTTAGGAGTGGTGTAATGTAAATGTTGGTGCATAAGCCGCGGACCATAATTTTACTTGTGGCTTATGAATTTTCTTTGTGTAATAATACTTAGGTCAATTTGGTATAGAATAATTGTATTAAACGTATCCCATATGCAGAGTGATTTTTAAAATTGATGTTTGAGTTACGAAAACAATTTTATATGAAATTCATAGCATTATATAAATTATTTTGCATACCATACCTATTTAATTATCGTAGCATATTAGATTATTATGTTTATTATTTCATGTTATGAGAGTAAACCTAATAAAAAAGCACTAAGAGTAATAATTATTAATTTTAAAGGTTTACGTAATGAAATTCACAATCGAATAATGAGTGGACATTTTGTTTAAGCAAGTATAAGGATTTTCAAAAATATTTAAAAAGCCTTAATTCAAGACTTATATATTCTTTGGAGTTAAATGTACAGTTATTAGAAAACGCATTCGCATGTATTAATCCAATTTCGATCCTACTGTGCCAATAATATGCTATTTAAGCTAATCTAGTTCCTATATACTATTATATAATATACACTTAATGTTTATATTCTATCTAATCGAATTTAAAATTATGATGGGTAATATTCTTAACGAATTGAAATTTGAGACTTAAGTTACATATACAATTTAATTTTAGGGTTTGAAAAAAATCTTAAATTTGTATTTATTATTGGCTCTTATAATAATTATAAACGATTCTATAGGAGTTTCATATTATTTTATAAAATGTCGATCGACGAAGTTTAAATATTTAACATTATTGAGTGACAAGAAAGTTAAAATTTTTACAAAAATTAATTTTTATAATATTTGATTAGAAAAACCTTGTTCAATATTTCCATGTTCTCTTATCTTAATAAAAAATTAACTCGATTACCTTAAGAGCAAGATTAAATTTCACAGTGATATTAATTGATTTAATAATTAGTACAAATTGAATACAGTAATTTATAAAAACTAATTATATATAAAACAACAGCTTATGAGTGCAAAAAAATTAAAATTGTTAGACAAAAGAAAATACAAATATTTTTTAAATGTGATGAAAATTTTTCATTTAATTTTTAATCACTGTCTCAAAAGAAAAATATAATGACCTAATTACTCACAAAATAGTTGTAGGAGGATTTATATTATTAGTCATGTTTTGATTTTAATAGATTTATTATAGTAATTTAAAATATCATAGTTTAAATTAGTGATTTGTGGAATTAATAAAAATAATTTTTATATACTCCCTAAGTAACCCCAAATCCTTAGTAAGATTCCCTAACACTAGTGTTCAGTATAAATACTAATATGATAGTAGATTATTGGTAGATTATTTTACACGCGCATAATGTTGTTACCTACTTAGTGAAAATTGTATGGTCATAATAAGATAAATATAGTTATTGGAATAAAAACTTGTCATTAATTTAATTTAAACTAATCTTATTTTTAGAATAAATATATATCATATACTTATTTTGTGTGATATAATATAATAATACAATATGTCAGTGCACAACTCAAAACTTTATAAAAATATTAAATACTAAATCATGTGCCTACTTAGGACAATTTTACTAAAACATAAATTAGTTTGAATTAAAAATCAAAACTGATACGAAAAAACAATCTAACATATATAATAAAAACTAGAATTTATTATGAAGAGTATAATTAAAATGATATATGATGTAAAAAACCATCTATGAAATGTATGACTTATTTAAAATCATTGGCAACCATACATTTGTCTAACACGGGTGTCTAGATGGGTTACCACTTACTTACACTTAATAATTTATTTTATAGTGCCTTATGCATGCAATATTAAGAACACATCTGGATAATCGCCAGTTATCTAATAGAAATTGTCAGAATAGAATATTATAATATGTACCTTGGATGATCGGACGATATGGACGAATCAAAGGACAGTTGGCTTCGACTGGTATTGCTACCACCACTGCTACGACTTCCTAGTAGCAAAGGAGATTGACTCTCCGATTGTCTTGGCGTGTAAACAGTACTCCTTCTGCCATTTGAATTAATTCCCGACCTATTGTTATGATTTCGAACAAAGTGTTAAAGTAAAATAAATAACTAAATAATAATTTTTAGATTAAATCTAAATGAGTATGGAGTGTTCAATGTTCATAAGTCATGTTAGACGTCAGGTGAACACGAATATTAAATGTATAGACTGTCTATAAAACATTAAACATGGTAAGCAATTTGAAGATTAACTCTTGGTACAAATCGTACCTTAGATTTTATATTTTACAACACTATATACTAATAGGTTTTAGTACATTTCAACTCACCTAGGAAGTGTTTGCGAGATTCGACGACCTTTGGTTGGAAGTAATGTGTCCAATAGGTCAGGCACATTTTTTGTATTAAACAATTCCTGACGACCTGCTGCAGTAGTGTAAAGGTGACCGGCCGGAAGAGATTCTTTATGTAACACATGATGATGTAAGGTTACTTCACCCAAGTTACACTCTAAATAAGTTTTCTTTTTTCCATCCGATGGATCATCCGGCAAAATCCGAGGTCTATTGGAAAAATAACAAAAGAAAAAATACTGTACAATAATGAATGTTTTTAAATAATAATATTATTGGATGCATAAGTAAATACTCATCCATTTCCATATTATCAAAATTGTATTTTAATATCATAATAACAGTAACATGTAATGTATAATTATTATTTTAATACATAATACATCATCCACACATTATTAACGAACCAATTTTAAATAAAAAATTCATTAATTCGTATCCATATCTTCTTATTATGTACTTAAAATATGAAAACTATGAGTTTTAGATGTAACCTTTGTTATTCACTCATCAGAAACCTTTTTTTCTTATCATTACAGAAAGTAAAAAATTAATAACCATTGTTGATGCCAACAAAATGCACAACATAATTTTTGTATGGATATTATTTATTTATTTCTGAAACCATTGTTATTTTTTATGGGCCTTTGACCTTGTTATTTAAATAATAATGGATGGTTGTTGTCATTACAATATGGTGGAATCATATTTATAATAATAGAGTAACACTGTCAAAATTGGTTAGAAAGGAATTCTCAGAATTTTTTTCTTTTAGATGGTAGTGTGTGTCACTACTGAGTCCCCTCCTAAATCTGTAAGCCTCGTTATGTCTATATCAAATATAATAAAAATGTCTTATTGTACTAAATGTGTATACATTGTAATTATATTTTAATAAAAAAAAAGATAGTAATTATTGAAACCAAAAAAAAAAAAATATAAAAGTATAAAAATATAATCATTAATTTGTTTAATTAGGTACACCATAAATATTGTAATTTAACTATACAACTGGTGATTAAATTATTTACAATTATGTAAAAATTGGCAAACTTATATATTTATATTATTTAACATTATTATGGATAAAATTAATTAAGTATTTAATAAATATCAATATTTCTGATGGTTTTTCTTATGTAGTTTATTTCTCTATGGTAATAACGAATACAATTTATCATTCTAATCATAAATAAAGATAATCTGTTTTTAATTTGATTCAACTTAACAGTTATTTTTATAATAATGAATGCTATTGATTTGAATTGAATGGTAATTTTTTTGAATGGTAGTTTTTACATTTTAGTATTTAGTTTACAAAAATATATTCAATGTTAATTTGTATGCTCACTATACACGGAGAGTAACCTTTAAGGTAAACCACTCGGGTGGTGAATTGTTGGTTTAAATTGCAAAGCGAAAATAATCTCATTTTAAAACCCGTTTTAAACGACGTCTTTTGTAAAGTTTCCTCATGATTTTCTCAAAATATAATAGAAACCTTACAGTTTTGACAAACACAAAATAAAATATATGTCCAGTTTTCAATTTACTGGATGCAATAGTATTAGGTATATAGTATTTATATATACTATTATATGAAGATCTATAACATTAAAAACATAAGTTACAGTTTAAAACCCTATAACGTTATAATCCAGATTATTATAATTGGTTAATATAAAACCAATAAGTAACTTTAAATTGTAGTGTATGTGTGATCATTTATAAGTATTAAAAAAAAATTAACATGGTTAGTTTATATCTAACTAAAAAAAAAATTGCATATTAAATAAACTGAAATATCTACAAAATATTGAACTATATGTTGTATAATGTATGTATTAACAATTCACTGAAAATTACTACCATAGTTTAAAATGCCAATTAACAGTACAATACTAAATTTTGAATTATTATACTGAATTATAATACTTATACCTATACTTATACTAATACCTTTTACAAAAAATGAAATAATTACTTATTGCTTAAGTGTTTAGTAAAACAAAAAAAGACATTTTTGTTTTGTTTTACTTATTTATTCATTAAGTATATTATTTTTATCAGATAAAATATTAAATAATCATAATTATATTTAATGAGGTTATAAGAATTTGTTTTTGAAATAGCTTTACAGATAACAACTTTTTGAATAACGATGTCATCCAAAAAAACAATTTCTATATGTATTATAATATGATGTAGACTTGAAGTGTATATTGTGATTTTCTGTATACTATAAAGTGGATTGCTTAATAAAAAATTAAAATTTTAAATTTTAAATTCTGAGTGGAGTGATAAATGTATTGGTTTTACAATGATATGTTTTTTGTTTGTTTGTGTGTCTGACCGTAAGTTTAGGAGCAGTACTACACTAGTTGGTACTCAAAGTGGTTAAAAGTGAACTTTTTTATTTTCATTAGTACTAGAAATTTCTTGGAACAAAACCATTAGGATATTTTCCTAATTAATAATATTATACTAATTATCCATATTTTAATTTCTTTAATCTCGATTCATGGAGGTATGCAAATGTAGATTATTCATTACGAGATCAGCCTAGAGAACTCAAAGTAGGTAGTAATATATTTTACACTTTGTGAATATGGTGTGTTAGGAAGAATTTTTCCTATGTATTATTGTTATTAAATGTTTTATTGATGGAATATACATATAAATAAATATTTAAATTCGTTAACTATTCATATTCAATTATACTAAATCATTTTACACAAAAGAAGAAATATTGCTAATAAATAATAATTATTATTTTCATCCTTAAAAATCGGCATTGTACTTTTAAATACATATTTATTTAAATGGTGCTTTCAATAAGTAATTCATCTTTTAAGTTTTAATTAGTAATATACTTATATCTAACTATTATTGGTTCGTTTGAATTGGAATTAACATAATGGAGTAGACAAAGTAAATAGTACTATTATAACTATATTCTAACACTAAATCTGATTATATCAACATAAATTTTATTTATCGTGCTAAGCATGTATCAGTATTGCATATACAGAGCGCCGGGTTATCACCAGTTCAATAAAGCTTAATAATATTATTCAAACGTTTATTATGTACCTACGGCTCTTCACTGTCTTATCCTTGGTGTCTTAAGCAAGACTTAATGGTAAATTGTGTGAGAAAATCCTTAAGCCAATGGTACATTATCGCGTGGGGGTTTTGATAAAATCCGTACCATATGGGCCACAGACAATAGTTATAAATTGTCGTTTTCTTATATAAATCCACTTAATGCCGTGTTTTATCTTAATTAGCCTTTGCTCAATCAAATATAACTGAATCAAACCTTTTCATTTTAAATAAGAAATATTACTCTCAGTGAATTAATAAATCTGTATAAATCTATTGGGCATAATATTTATTTTGTACATTTTGTTTTAACAATATGTAGGTAGCTAAAGTTTGAGCAGTACACACTACATAGTTTCATACTATGGCTATATTTACAATGTTTTTAAACTACCTACCTGCATTTTTGTATAAATATTGGTGAACATAGTCATAGATTCCTTCCAAATTTAATATATATTTTTTTTTAAATTACATAAGTATTCGTTAAAAGACAAAAATAGTTGTTTTATTTTCAATTTTTTAATGTTTAATTACTTTAATTTAACTATGTGAACATAAATTAATAAACAAACTATAATTTTTTTTTGGTAAGTATGTTAAATACAAAGGTTAGAATGTAAGTAGTCGGTTGGTTTTTATAACTTTTCTAAGAGACTATTCTAAACTGAAGTAATGTTGAACAAATATTAAAACACGCTATCTGTTTTTGTCGAATCTTAGATTTGCGTGACATTATGAACTGAAATTGTGATTTTTGCATTATAAAAGTTGTTGACCTTATTAAAGTATGGAACATTATGTTTAAGTTGAAACGAGAATAAACAATCGATTAAACTATAAAAACTTACTTAAAAATATAATATTTTACAGATGATTCAGTATGAATATTTTAGTTATAGAATGATAAGTATATGCATTGCATATAATTTAATAATAAGCTAACAAAACTTTTTACGAGTTATAAGTTTAAGATTAAAAACAATTCGTGTGTAATAAAGTGAATATAATCTTGATGGATACTTACTCAATAATAATGATATTTTTACCGTATTTGTTAGGCTAAAATTTGTCTTTGTATATGAGTCATAAAACAAAATATTTGAGACTTGTGATAGTTAACAAATCTGTTATTAAATTAATGTTTTATAAAAAAGAATCATTGATATTTTTTTAAACTATGTTCCCGAAGATATCACAAAGATACTTTTTTTTATAAATATTGACACAAAAAATATTTTAACACTGAAGGAGCATCGAGGAAAATTTAATTGTATACATATTTTGAATATTTTTTAGTTATTATAAATATTATACTTATAATGTATAGAATATACAATTAAATAATGAGAATGTTTTTCGATGGTTGACCTGTAACAATTTTATTTTTGACATCAAATTGTATTGTTGTTTCTTGGTATAATATATTATATATAGCCGAACAAACCAGCAGGCCAATTTCCATGTTTTTTTATAGATTTATTTTACTATACCTATAACAATTTGGACCAATAGTAAATGTATTTTTATTATTATATTATTTTCGATTTGTTTCATGTTCTGCGTGTATACATTTATGATAACAAGTAAACAACAATAAGCTCATATATTACAAAATAATATATATATATATATATATTTAGACAAATTTAATACACACGAATGTCAACAACTTTCGATGGTAAAAATTATTATTCTTCTAATGTTATTTATAGGTATCTAAAATAAGTTACATCCGTATTTTTTACATAAAATAATATACGTCATGGTTAAGGTCATACCTGACTGTTAACGTAAATCCATGCTATAAGATCACAAACACTTTTATCTGTAAATCTCGGGTTTAATAAAAGGCTGAGCAGGTATGTGTCACATATAACATGATTAACATTTTATAGAATTGAGGGTCTCATATACGTATTACTTCTAAAATATTACGGTGGACTTCACCATATTAAACTTTTGCCTAGACGGCTATTAGTTTAATAACGTATAGGTATAATATATTTAGTTATACAGAAAAACTTCCTTCATATAACTAAGTGGAAAATACATTTTATGATGATGAGATATTATTTGTTAAATTAGAAATTACTCATTAATTTATACAGCTTATTATTATTATTATGAAAATAATTGTATAGATACTATTATCTATTTGTTTAATGTTTGACGGTTAAAGTAGATTTTTTACGTCTCTTAGTATTTTTTTCAAAAATAATTATTTGATGATTTGGTAATGAATGAAATATTGTTCTATATGTTACATTAATATGTCATGCAGTAAGACATACATTTTTTATATGTATTTAATTTTTAATTTCAAATCATCTATATGATTATACAAAGTCAATATAAGACATTATTTTGATTTAAAACACATTTTACTAAGATATTTGTAACACGAATATTTTAAGGAGTAAAGGAACTCTATTGGTTTTATATTTGTTTTTTTTTTTTAAATTTACAGTCAATAATTCAGTTTAGAAATTCAGAAACTACACATTGACTGAGAAAAGTTAGACAAATATTTGTTATAGTATTCTGTGAGGCTGCATTATCAATGTGCATGGCATTCATAATACAGTGCAATACAATATAATAATATTATTATAATTGTTCAATACACATAGAATTTATTTATTCTTTATTAAGAATTATAATCGAATACATTCAATATACTGATACATTTTTATCAACCAAACAGAACTCGGCAAGCTAAATATGAATGCAACTCATATGTAAGTATAAATGTAAATAACAAAATATCTAATAATATATAATTGAATCAGCTAATAACCCTGTTGTAGATGACAAACACGAGAAAAAAAAATGGAATAACTGTACAATTTGATTTGATGATTGTATTTACATTGTAAAAACGCACCTAATATAAATATAATGATAAAAAAAACCTTCAGTCAGAATTGATTTTTGTAAACGAGTGCAGACGATGCATATTTAAATACACTCAACTGACATATTTATACATATCTACACTCACATTCACGTCGTCGTACAACCTACCTACTCGAAGCTGTAGCATGTCTGATCAATATTGTTCACTAGTACTATGTAGTATGTACATTGTATTGTCTTAGTGGATTTAAAAATTGTAATAAACCTTATTTGTATATAATATTAATTAATAAATATTCACTGCATATATTGTTGAAGTTAATAAAATGTTAGTTTAAAATAGTGTTATTTAAATGCATGTTAATTGCCATTCGTTGTGATATTATAATCACACATATACTTAGACACATTCTGTGTTCAACTATAAAATTTATTATTCATCAGATAAGAAATTAATCTATTACTATACATTTATAACTTCTAATCGAATAGATGATTTCGATTTGTAAATATTTATTACTATTAGTACTTATTGTTTCTGAATGCTGTCGACAAAGTAATATTATTTAAAATAAATCATATTGGCATTGATTTTATGTGAAAATACAGGATACCTATAACAAATGGTTGTGATTTATCTAGATAGTATATTATCTTATCTAAATAACTATTGTGCACATTATTATTACTACATTTGAACCTAATTCTTCATTCAAAGTTTATGTAGACAACTTTAGGTAATGATTGCCTATTCTCCAAAAACTAGCTCTCTATTGGTACCAATACTTATTTTTAAAAACTACTTTTTATGATTTTGTCTAAAAGTAGCCCACTGCTTTTTTGTCACATGTTTAAAAAACCTTTCCTTATTGAACATTGATAGTTAGTAGTTTGTACTAATTTGACATTTGGTCACTGCACGGAATTTGATTATCAGATACGTGGGTTAATCGTGGGTTCAACAAGAAAAACTCACTAATACACTCATCGTTATCATAATATAAACAAATAAACATAATAGTTGTCATAATATTTTAACTATAACTGAAGAGGTTGTATGTAATGAATAAATAATCGTGTAATTTTCCCTAGACTAACAGAAAATTTTTAGCGTGCTATAGCGGGTATATCAATACACTGCGTGTGTTAGTGACGCTCGGTTTGTGAATCACCCCAAATAAATTAGCATGCTACGATTAGAGTGAACCCTAACTATTTAAAACATAACAGAGAATCAACAATAAAAATAGGTACTAAAACAGGTTAAAACTATGGTAGTATACTAGTATCATCAAGGTAAATTAACTGCTCATAACTGTTTTACCTAACTAAAGTATAATTTTAAGTTTTATTTTTACATTACAATAACATTTGAAAAATATTTTTAAACCAGAGTTGCAATATTTTAAAGATGTTTAAAACATTTTTTTAAAACTTTTTGTAAATTATTTCAAACAATAAATAAAATATATATATTTAAAACAGGGTGAAATCTGGAAGAAAAAATCAATATCCAACATTTTGATTTTTGTTCAGATAAACTCACAAAATAAGCATGGTTATCTGTTATTTGTCAAGTACTACGATTGCCGTAATTTGTATCAAACTGCAGAACGATTATGATGCTATTGTGTCTTCTACTACAGAACTGATAATAATTATGTCGAACTTTTTTTTAAGTTATACATTATTTGTCTGTAAGCAACACTGTTTTTGCTTTCGGTCAAAATATGTAAGTATGTGTGAACTTATATGTTCAATGTATCGCAACATAGCGCACAGACGCTCAAGTATTCTTTCGACATATTTATATTATAAAAAGCTTTTGAAGTAACTTTATTATGAATAATGTTTTCTCGTGTATGAAACTACATTAACCTGTCAATTATTTTTCCATGCTAACCCTATGAGCATTAACGATTTAATCTTGACATTATTTTTAAAGTAGGTTGATGTATTCTAGATTGGCATTATATGTTTAAAAAACGTATAAACGAAATGCCAATTTGGAATTTAATGTATGAATTTTTAAATAAAATATCAATACAGAACGTGCCTACTTTAAAAATAATGTCAAGATTAAATCGTTAACTCACATAGAGTTAGCATTGAAAAATAATTGACAGGTTAATGTATATTTGTGTACACGAAAAAACGTAAAACTTTTTTAGGAATAAAAGAACTCGAAAAGCTTGTTCTTATTATTTTATACGGTGAAAGGAAAACTTTGCTGAATAAGATTAAAAATAAGGTACCTAAAGTCACAGTCTATACTATCGTAAGTGCGAAACGAATTTATTTCGTTAGAATTGATCTCAAACCGAAACTTTTGTATACTTGGACATTTTTAGAAGAAAAATAACGTGACGGTTCACACGGTGAGATTATTATTATTTTTTTAATTCGTGATTTATATGTTCTCCAATGCTATCATAAATAACTCTGTAATGGAAACTTTGAGTGTTTAAAAAAAAAAAATGAAAGACGGTTACGTTTTTTTTTGATAACGAATTGCTTGACAATTTCGTACTGTTGCATTTAAAAAAAAAACAAGAAAATTTTTATGTTAAACTGGGAGATTTAGATAATAATAATTTTCGGCAACTATAAAGGGGGATTTTCCAAGCCCACCTCCATTAACCAAATGTTGTCTCATTATTTTAATTGTCATCAAGTGTCTACCATGTGTATAGTGAAACAAATTTGTTAATCGATTTTATGGATATAAGCTTGTCCATTTATTATTATTATTATTGCAAGTAACTACGTTTATATGTTTCATGAATGCAATTTGTGTACACCATATTCTACTTAGGGCAATTGGTACTCGTACACTTTATTTTTATTTTTTATATAGTTTGTACTTGAATTTTAATTATTATACCTAGTCTAAACTATTTAACTATAAAGTTATAGAAAATTATTATTAATATTTATGTTTTGACTTAGTATCTGAACAGTTAGGTGACCAATTTATATTAAACAAAGTACATTTTTAATTTTAATAATATTTTATTATTATTATTATTTTAAATTTTAGTTCAACAGTTTTGTTTATGGACGAATAACCTTGTGATGATGTGGCTATGACGTATTTAAGTGTTTGGAATAATTATGTTCTGAATTCTATTCCTATATCGTTGATTTATTCACCTGTGTTTATTTAAATGTATAATTACTAATTAGGAGTGTAATGAGAAAATTGAATATTTTCAGTAATTTAACCACAATAAATATGGTGAACATGTAATTAATGAATCACCGATGAGTTTGGCAGATGAATAAAGACTATCTGATATTATCGTACTTAAAAAAAGACAACTCGCTTACAAAATGTTGGGCAAAGGTACTGCGCAGTGGCACTGTATTATAATACACCTTTTTGTGTAATAAATTTTAATTATTACTATAGGTACACGCATATTTTATAAACAAATACAATTTTTAAGAGAATGCCACTATACACATTAAACTCAAATTGTATTACAACAGTCGCATTTACATAAAAAAGCAGTTTTGGAAATTCCCCGTTAAATTAACGTACATAGTATATTTTTATAGATAAACGCAAAGGAATTTTAAGACTGTATGAATGTTGAATAAACATAACCAAAACATTAGTATTGCTAATAAGCTGCAGAATTTTTGAGTCTTAGTAGGTACTGCATCGTAGCTATGAATCAATGACGAGTTAAAAACAATTTAGGGTATAATATATATTTCGGATGTTCGTGTGATTTGGATTTTCATTATTTTTTGGCTTGCGGAGTAATTCCATTTTATTCATAATCGTGATACTTCTTCGTGTTCGATTGTAATTAAGGTACGTTAGGATAAAATACAATATTAATTAGATAGTATAATACTATAATTAAATGAGATTGATGAAAATTTCACATCTGTCAAATCTAAATCCGGAATGTCCATTACAGATTCTTTACAAAAGTTCACACACAACTCGACAATATATTATATATATGTATGAAAATGTGTTCGATAATTTTTATGACATACCTGTGCGGGATTGTGTTGGTGGTCGGATGGCTCGGACGAGCGGTCGGCCGATCCGTGATGGACGGTGCTGTCGAAGAGGGTGGCTCGTCGATTGGCGGCAGCCCGTCGTAGTCTTCGTGCTCGTCGTGACGATGGTGCAAAAGCCCACCAGAAGTGGCCGCTGACTCTGCGTAACCAGGCGGATCCGGTCGGTTGTTCACATCGGACGACGAAGCCGGAAGTTGGTGAAGGCGATGCTGCACCTTGTTGTCGTCCCGATCCATTTCGATCTTCTCGTACCGGTCGAACGGATCTGCCTCAATATTGGCCGCGGCGGAGTCGAGAGGGCCGGAAACTGGGACGCCGTGGGAACCGGTCGGGCTGCCTTTGGACCGGATGGCCAGCCCGCACAGGAATATAAGGCAAAAAGACAGGACCAGTATAACACCGACAATGAGCCCCGGCAGTGCATACCGGTCGGCGCCCAGTACTAGCTGCGGAGACCGTTTGACCACAACCACAGTGACGTTGGACCGGGAGCTACCAGACCGGTTCTCCAGCTCGCAAGCATAACTTCCACCGTCCTGGGCGACCGCCGACACGATGGTGAGGTTCGTGTACCGGCCCTCCGTGACTGGCACGCTGCGGCCGGTCTGGCTCAGCGGCCGGTCGTTGCGCGTCCACCTGGACGACGGTATGGGCACACCGTACATGCGGCACGACACGGTGGCGTTGTCACCCTCGGTGACGACCACCATGGCGGACACGGGCACCGAGTGTGGTTCACACGCGAAGTCATCCAGCTCGAGTTTGTCCCACGGCGTCCGGGCCAGACGGACGGGTGTCTTGCAGACAGGTGGCGCGCCGTACGGTACATTCCGTCTGGCCATCCACTCTCTGAGCGGTCGCAGCTTGCACGAACAGTTCCACGGGTTGTCGTTGAGCTGCACACCATGCAGACGGGCAAGTGACACAACCGTGGATGGCTTGACGTCACGCAGCTGATTATTGTCAAGCCGGAGCCACTCGAGCGAGTTCTCGAGGCCGGCGAACGCGGTGGACTCGAGCAGTGCCACTCGGCACTCCGACACGTCCAGCCGGACCAGCCGCGGGACGTGAGCGAACGCTCCGTTTGGCACCTTCATGATCGGGTTGCCGTTGAGCCGGAGCTCCCGGAGCTCGGGCACCGACTCGAGTACGGCTGACGGAACCACCGGAATGCTGTTGTAGCTCAGGTCTAGCTCGACGAGGTTGTTGAGCTTGCGGAACGCGTACCGGTCTAGCGCCTTGATCCGGCACCGGGACAGGTACAATTTCTGCAGGTTGAGCAGGTCAGCATCTGCAAACGCGTCCTTACCCAGCCTGTACAGCGGGTTGTTGGTAAGGTCGAGCAGCTGTGTACCGTAGTCCAGGTGCCGGGGCACGGCCGTCATGTTTGCCGACGCGCAAATGGCCGACTCTTTGCCGCTGCGCCACTTGCACTCGCACGCCGCCGGACAGTCTGCCCGCGCACCGCAGACCACGCACGCCGACAGCATCAGCAACACCACGATCAGTCCGCCGCCGGCCATCGCCGCCGCCGACGTCGGCGCCGGTGACGACGGCACGCGGTCGACGGGCGCCGCCGCGACGCGCTGCACCTCCTCCTCCTCTCGTCGTCGCTTACGACCGGAGTCGTCGCGCCGGTCATAATGCAGTCCGCAATCTGCAATGGTACCTGTGACACAAATACCAAGCCCTAAGTGTTAATGTATCGTCTATAATAATTATTGTAACCTAATATTTTTTTTTTAATATAATGTAATATAATTATTTTTTTGTAATTAGTGATGACCAACGATATCGTCGATATCCCCATCAATATTATTCTGGAATCATTCGAGACAATATCGAATACTGTTGTTATTGAAATTGGTCGTGTTTGATCCTGGTGTTTGAAATTTAGTGATTTGTCATAATTTATTATTGTCATGATGTCCAACGAAAACAATTAGGCAGACTTCCTTCATATGCATACAGAACTCGTAACATAACACCTAATACCTATTTGTATATTTTGATACATATTGACTCATTTATTGAAGACTTCTGATCAATAGGCGGCCCAATTTAGGCTCATCATACGAAAATATGCCTTATACCTGTGTGTAGAATATGCGATAAGTATTTTCGTGCATATAGTTAATCTTAATTGTATTTATTACGATTTAAAACGAGTCAACGTTAAGTGGAATATTCGTTATGATTCTTCGTATTCCGTTATTTCTATTATTATATTCAGTTAATGGTGTTGACAAAACGTATTTTTTTAATTTGAACTTAGAGAAAAAAATTCTCAGCGTCAAAAATCTAATATTCTCTATATATTTGGCTGATTATTCAATCAACTATCTTGAGAATTAAACCAACAATTAAAACTTCTTATAGTATTAATAATTATGTGTATATTACTTAATTTTATATATTTATTCATGTCAAAAACAATTAATACAATTAAATCCCTCGAAATTCCTCAGATTTGCTTATACGTATTATAATATAGAGGGGTAATTATTTTAATAAAATAAATAATATTGGTAAGTTGGCTAATAATACAGCAGCAATGTTTATTAAGGTAATGAAAAAAAAAAAATACTGCCACATAATAATTGTAGGTAAACATTGAAGCATTGAGGTGCAGTTGGGTGTATAATCTTACATTTTACATTTTTTATTTCAACTTTGCGCATTATTTCAGTTTAATAATGAAATATTAATAAATATTTTATTTGTTGTTCGTACACGTTTGTCGGTAGTTTTCACTCGCTTTGATGAATTATTCTGCCTCTCTTTTCGTTACGCGCTTGTATACGTTTCGTATTTTAATTTGTTTTCAACTACGTCGACAATAACGAAATGCAAAAAAAAAAATATATTATATTTTAACTACTCATCGTTAAATCAATATTGAATTACATATCTTATTATTACTGTGTTGTATAATAATATATTTATGTACTAGTTGAATCAGGCGCACATCCAGGATTTGTCAAAAGGGTGGGAGAGGGGCGAAATTCCCTTGTTATTTGAGGGAGCCTCTCGTTTTAACCTTTTGTTTTTACGGTACAAGCAATATTTCCTCCTGAAACTACCTGGTAGTTTTTAATTTTTTAATCTCCTACAGTTCTACCACATATCAAAATATATTGGTTCATTGTTTGTTACATAACGATTGTTCGGAAGTTATGCTGTTGTTTTTTTTCATGTTTAATCGATGACGATTCTCACATAAACAAATATATAATAGTAGACTTTTATTTGGTGTAATTATATACCTCTTGTACCAATACTCTGTATCAATGCTGTCAAATCGTTACTCTCTCCTACATAAAATAAATTGTGCATCGGACTCTCATATCTGATGGTCAACCGACTTGTACAAATTTCGGTTGATAACGACATCGCGATTAAAGCATGTTAAGATATTGGAAGTCTTGATCCGTTGCATCATGTGCTCGCCACTTAAGGTTCTAATCCCTCCCACCTACTAATGACAAGGAAATAAAATGGATCAAACAATGAAAAAGACGCAATAAATTGCGACCATAAGATATTGAACACCGAACAGATATCCTTCAACATATTATTCCTACGCTCGGTTCCCCCTTCAGTGGAATTATATGGAGGTTAAAAAAGAGGTATTTTACCATCTTCATTTTACACAACAGGCCATTGGTGTCCATAAAAGTCTTTAAAAAAATTGATGTGTCACGAATATTCTACGAAAATATTATTATCTATAAGACATTCTAAACAGCCAAACTTAAAAAAACATTCAATGATAATAATATATGGTTATGCATATTATCGTGTAGTTTGTCATTATACGGGTATTTAAAATACAATGTATCAAATATCAACAAAATGTTTGATGTAAATGTGATTGTCAAAATTATTAAAAACGGTTATTTCTTTTATACGGAGCCATTATACAATTTCTTAAAAAACTGGTTATCATTTTGTGCTTAACTATTTTTAACACGGCGCATATTATAGGCAATAGAGGTACATAAATGAGTCGATTAGCATAACAATATTATTATTAATATATTAGTGTCTTTTATAATGTATTGAATAATTATTCATAAATAACTCATAATATTATGTATGTTTTTATTGTAACTTGCCATTGAAACAAGTTCCTTCAGCGTCTGTAAAGTATTGATTTAAACTATTTACACACCACCATATTAAGAAAAAAGCAAGTGGTGTCAAATCTGGCAGGCTATTCAACAAGCAAACGGAAACATCGGAAAACTGAACGGAAATTCGTGATTAAGGTCAAAAATATTACACACCTTTTCTCAGTTGAATAATTGTTGTTTATTTTTATCGTTTTCAAAAATAAGATTTATAACATTTCTGTACGCCTCTTATTTCGAGGAATGGAAATGTTCTTTTCGTCATCATGATTAAAAGAGTTAATTGCACAATTATAATTTTGAGCTGCGAGTTGCATATTGTCAGAATTAGCTATAAATAATACAACGAAATAGTGTAGTAATATTAAAAATTATATATTGGCTTTTACTTCTCTCAAAATTGTTGAAACAAGACTATAAATATTATTTTATAATGAGTTAGTTATCTTAATCATTAATTATTATAGTTCAACATAAAATAAATACAAAACTATATTTAATTTAGACTCTGAGTAGCTCTGTGAATGCAATGGTTTTAAAATGATGTATGTTTTATTTTTAATTTTTTAATGTTATTGTCTGTCACTGTATTTTGGATCATTCATTAAAAATACTTGGATTTTTAACCTTGATAATAGATTATATTGAAAATATACATTATTTTGACAATATTTACGGCAACGAAATATCTATGATAACTATTTTTGATATCACGTATTATCATACAAATTATACCTACAAATGCGTGTGTTAACAATCAATGTATCATGGTTTTTAATATACAATATTATTACTATTATTATTATTATTATTATTATATATATATATAAAACAATTTTTTATCATCTACTTATATTGTAATAAAATGAACAAACCTAGTCGATTTAAAAATTATTATTGTTATACAATTTTTTTCAAAATTCGATGATAGTAAGGATAGATCTTAAATATCTTTCCTAAAACGATATTTCAATACAAATCCTATTTGTTTACATACTTAAAATAAGATTAATTTACGAGTTGTGAATAAGAATGAATTAACTAAACATATAAATAAAAACAATACTATGTTTAGTGTCTATAAAAAAAATGTAATGGCTCATTATATTTTCGGAATAATTCAGGATGCATTTAAAGTGAATAAAATATAAAATACTTATTTACTATCAAGTTAAGATAATTTGTTTTGCATACTTAGAATGATTTGGGGAATGAATTTTTGAGAAAATATTCGTTAAAAGCATCAACACAAAATAGTGAAATTAGGAAGTTAAACTTTACCGAAAGTAAAACATTCTATTCAATATGAATGTGTTTTTACTAACAAAATATGCAAACTCTGAGTTTGATATACAAGAACTAAATATTTCGTTATGTTAAATCGAACTTGACTTATTTCGTTAAAGCCTAACATCGAGCCTATATGAATACGTTTGAATTTAAATATGTACCGTTTGTCCGTTTTAACTGTAGAAGAAATGAAGACTTATTTTTTGGAGAAAATTTCTTCAGCACACATTTGTCCAATATTTTTTTAATAAATACGTAACATTGAAGGAACGATTTTTGGTCGACGAACCAGCTTATATGGTGTATGATAATATTGTAGATAATATTGACGAAACAGGATATAAAATAGAACCAAAATCCATGTTAGTCTGTACGTGTGGAGATCACTAGTTTTGAAATTATATCGACCATAAACACATTTCATAACGGCTTGAGAGAGAGAGAGAGATAATTCACAGCATCTTAACTAGGAACAAGCCGAAAGATAAAAACAAAAATTCTCGAGCTTCGAATGTAATTCCGGTGGATTTGATTACCCAAGTCTTCATCAAATAAGGTATACATGGATTGGTCGCTAGTATAGTCACTTTCATTCGGTCATTTTTCGATGAATTCACCATAAATAAGTTGAAGTAGATCATTTGAGGACATTGTCCAACCAATTTTCTGTATTAACGAATTCACACATACTTTAAAGTGTGAAAATAAAATGTGATTTGGGTCCGAAAAACTTTACAAATGTATGGAGTTCGGAAATCCCACAATACTATATGGATATACTTCTGTAGGTTAGTGCAAAACTACATCATAAAGTTTTGTGGGAATAAAATAGTCAACGGTTTACTTTGGAAAAGAAACACGCATTGAATAAACCAAAAAACGTACATTTAGAAAAACATGAATTAAAAGAAAATATTATACATTTTATTTTGATTTGAGAAAAACGAACAATATAATTATATTTTAACAACACTATGTTATTTATATATATATTATACTGTTGACACTGCATTGAATAAAACAGCGCTAAGAAATCTAATTTAATTTTTGAAAATTTTTCAATTTTCTGAGTTAATCTCATACTAGTGTAAGCTTACAAGTTATAAGTTTCTGTTGACGCTAAGAAGCACCAAGAAATATTTCAGTTGATCAATCATTGAAAAATAATTTTTGGGAGGTGAATGGAAAAAACGAAATACATGTTTTAAAAGAATTTAAAATTGTGAAGAATTTCAGCATGCTAACAATTCACTTATTAATTTACTTAATTTTCACACTTGCGAGATAAGATAACAAAATAACTTAAGTTTTAAAAACACAAACTTTGTTAATTTAGATTGTATTATTCACTAAAAATGTCTATCTATCTGAAAATATTTAGTGGTGCCTAACTTTTAGCTTGAACATATTTTAATATATTATATAATATTATGTTCAATACTACTGTGCCTCAAACTCTCAAAGAAACGAAGAATTTGAAGATAACGCAGTTTTGATGGAATTTCATTTAAAAACCTATTTGAATATGACGATTTATCATAAATTATTTAGTTTTTTTTTATTTTTCATTAAAACGTATAACTATCATTCACAAATATTCCAATGTTAGGCTAAATAATTGAGACGAGTAAGCTCAAATTCAATAAATAAAAAATGTATCAAAACTAATTCAAATAATACATGTATATTATAATGGTGATAATGAATACGCATCAAGTATATAAAACGTACTATTACACTTATCATGACTATAGGTTTTTTTTAGAGTAGGTTATATTGAAAGCTGTAGCGAAAGTAACTTATTTGTTCGACCAATGGCTTATAATCGTTATATCATTGTCGCTGTCGGTATATAGGGCGATAAAATTACATACACAATTGAGTTATTAATCCGTATAGGATTAAATAGGTACCTATACATATAACTATTTGGACCGGGACGGTAAAGAACAGTTTAATTGAAAGTAATATATAGCATTGTATGAACATTTAATTCTATACACAATATTTGCGGTAAATTTGTTCACAATTTACTATTTATGTATCATGCCAATACGGCCGTATTTATTATTATTTTATGAACGAAATTAGATTAGTTGTATAACAAATTGTCTATAGTAGAAAAATGAATCGATACAAATTTAACCCTCGCCAAAGAGAATTCAATATTATTATTATTTTTTTTTTGTGTGAAAATGTGCTTTATCCTAACCGATTTAAGTAAAAACCTTGCACGGGGTTATCATTGTATACAATTGAGCATTGAAAAGATCACATAGATTTATGTTAAACGTCACGAAGGACAATTTATATGGATATGCAGTGTCAGACATAAATCTCATTGTGATCAATCCACTTGCTACTATTTCTCGAGCGTCCATGTTTGAACGAAATGTCGTTACAGTGCAGAAAAACCGTTTTTCTTTACTCTATGTAAATTAATGTATCATGAATGGATTTGCAACAAGCAAGTGGAATCAATATTCGATCGTTCAAAATAATCACAAATGTAATAAGATCATGTCTTAAAATAAACGCATAATATTTGGAATTCTTTTTTATTTCTCTTTTTATTTAGAAAAAGTTCTAAGAAAACGAAAATCAAAACATTTTCAATATACTGTTTTCAGAAAATGTAATTGAAATATCTTTAACTGGAATTTATAGTGTTTTAATATTAAGTGTACAGTATTATTTTTTTTAGTAATTCCTCAAATTGTTATTGTAATATTTTTAAAAATATTTATCTATATAGCATCTTTTCCCTAAAATACACAACTTAGAACGTTACTTTCCAATATTGAATATTGAATAGTAATAATTTTATTTTAACTACGGTATCTTAATTGTATGATATTGCAAGACTTACGTAGAACCACATACACAAAATAAACTAATTAAAAAGTATTTCGAGGTACAACGTTAAAACAATTTCACCAATGATAATTTAAAATGCATTAGTTTAGTTCGTAAGACTTCAGTATTCCTTTTAGTTGTAACTTGTAATTATGATATTGTTTGTAAAATACATTTACTCATATTGTATAAACTATAGTAGGCAATTCAATTAATTATATTAAGTAGTCGCATCAAAGAGTAAATAATAACAATAAACAACAAAATAATTACAATGCACTTCAGGCTAATTCAATATCACTAAGGTATTTGAAACATAATTTTTATTTTTTATACAGCTGCAAATTATACTTATTTTACTTTTACAAAAAAACGAATCTACAAAACAAACTAAATTATAAAAATGTACACATATTTGCAGCATACTGTCGTTCCTAGTAATTGTTAACTATCCAAAATCATATTTTTAGTCATTAGAATAAAGTCTACCTACTTTGTAAGATGGCTCTTTTCCCAGTGGCCTATGTCACCTAGGGTATTTTTATTAATAAAAAAAATAAAACAAATTAGGGCTTCAAACAAGGAATACTTATGCATTTTGTAATCTCAATAGAGCGAACCCACTGGTATAATAAAAATGATTTATTAGTATATTTGTTTAGGCTGCAACGATATTTTTATGCATACCTACCAGTATTCCTTATTATTTATTAAGTTAAAATTTGACATACTTTACATGGATATTTCCGGAAAACGTGTAGTATAATATTTCCTTGTATATTTGCTGTATTTCACAAAATTATACATCAAAATAGGTTTTATATCAAATATGAAGTATGTATTTATTTTATTTTATGATCTACACGCATGATTGAGTTTGTTGATTTATTTGACTGGTTAAAAATAAAGTAAAAATACATATATATATATATATATATATAGACAGCATTTTAAAATACAATAATTAATTAGTTAAAATAAGAAACAAATAATAATTTTATTTATTTATTATTTCAGTTATTATAATACGATATATTTCATATTTTCATTGTTGTGCAGCACACGTCATCAATGTTATTATCTAGTTTAATTTTTAACCTAAATTGTGTAATTCGTTAACTATTTTTAACACACATAATTTGGAATACAAGTGATCAGTATAGTAACCCTTTCACATATTAAGATAAAAGTAATTTTGTCTATTTCATTACAACAGTATTATTCATGATCAGACACAAAGTATTGTGGTTTTGTAAATTTATACGTTTTTCCAATATCCAAACACAATTTCAGACATTCTCGACAGCGGAAAGCTTTTTATTATGGAAATTTAGTACAGTAACAAAACATAACGAGATTTATACACTATAGTACTACACAGGGCACAATTTTCACGATTCTCTTAAAATTCAATAATACGAGGTGTTTTTATACTGTAGTATTAAAAAATATAGCATGTATTTTTCTATGAAGTTGTTCCAAAATTATAATTTTAACTATGAATAACTAACGTTTAACAAAAGTATTAGAAATTTAGAACCATAAAATTGGAATCATTTTATCTTAATCAATAATATTTACATGTGCTAAAATAATATACATATTAATATATTATGTACGTAATGTAAATACAGGGATACAAGATACATGGAAACAAGTATTTAAAATTAGATACTAGATGCTAGATAGGTACATAAATGTTTAAATCTAGATATAAAATATAAAACTAATTTAATATTTTCGAAAAGTTACAATATATATATATTTTTTTTTATCTTTAATTAGTAGATTTTTTTATATTATAATATGATACAAAATTAATTTTTAAAAATAATTTGATATGTAAAACTTATACAAATTAATATTATTTTAATTAGGTTCATATGTTAAGATTTTTTCTTTTTTACGAATTCAAGAATATTTCTCGTTATTTATATTTTATACACTTAAAAATGCAGAGTTTTTAAAAAATTTTCTAAAGGTTAATTAGGTGATTCCGCCAAAAAAACTATAGAAATTATACGATATATGAAACAATTTATTTAAATAATGTGATAATCAAACAACATTAATAAATTGTACGAGTATATATTAATAAACTCATCGACATTCTTGGAAATTTATTTTGTTTTATTTTATAATTCATTAAATAAAAAAAAATATTTTTCATACCTAATAAAATTCAAAAAAATATATGGAAAGCGGAAATGGCTGCTTAAAAAATGTATCCGGGGCGGGGGAGTATGTTATTTGCTACCCCGTTAAAAATAGCCAATACTATTCTGTATCTAATAATCAGTGAACATTCCTTTGTTCGGATTTTAAATGTGTTTAATATTAATATAAATAAATCATACAAGTATGTTAAAACATTAAAGAATGTAAAACATTATGTAGATAGGTATATTAAATATATTTCATAAATAGCTTATACACTTGAAAAATGCAAAGTATTGTAAATAGTGAGTAATATAGTTATTTGAAAAATACAAAATATATTCAATGCCATTTTTTGTGTATTAATGGTATAATTTCTCGAAACTCAACAGCCGTACATATATTTACTAACAAATAAATAATTTAGTTTGATATTTTTGTATATAAGTCACACATTTTTGAAATATTCTAAATAAAATCGTATGTTATCAGAAAATATCTAAAGATATGCTGATACAACTTAGATAATTTTATTCAGATGTAAGTGTGAGCTAAATATGTAAGGCGTGTTAATGCCTGTAAATCAGATTTGATAAAAAAAAAAAATATACATATATTTGCTATTTTTCATATAAATACCCACCCCCATAACTAATCACTAATCAATCTAGATAATATTTTATTGTGCCACCTGTTATAAATGTATACCAAAATAGTTCTATCGCAGTGATACTCGTATCTGTTAAATGCACAACACTCGAGTGCATAACATTTAATAGACGTTTACCATTAATTATGGAGCAAATTTATGACGTATAATGATAATAATCTGTGCACGGGAAGGCGACATATATAGCCGTCGCATGTGCCAGACAAAAAGCGTATTATACGTATAATAATAATACTATAGCGACACTGGTTCTCACAAGAACACCAAATAACGGATAGCGGATTCTATATAGTATTATACAATATGTATATATTATAATATGTCTACGAAAAGGGTATTTAGTCCGCAGTGTATACGCAGTGTACACCCTTCGGATAGAGTCTAATTTCGCTTTTTCATACGACGCACGATGTCCTTCACCGACTAATCTCACCACTATTCCCCTCGTATATAACTCGAAGGCTTAAAATATCATAAAACATTGACATGCAAAACGTAACACGAGACTATTTTTCCAATTATAAACGCAAAATCTCTTCAAATATTTAAATAGATCACACGGTTTTTTGCCAAATTTATTGTATGTTAGAGTTGTTGGCAAACCTTATACAAATAAACATCCTGTATTAATATCCAAGCTAAAGAGTGGAATACCTGTGAGATTGTAGACTTGTAGTGTGTTGTTGCCTTGCCAGTTAGTAATTATTAACCAGTTAAAATGCATGAATTATTCAAATATTGGAATAATGGACTTCATTCAGAAGTAATGAACAAGTGAAATAACACAAAGAGAAAATATGTTTTATACATATACGTTTCGTTGATTAAAAATTAGAAATTAAATCGTAAGTTACAACGTCAGTAACGAATTCAAATGTTGATTCGTGTAATACATTTTCATTTTTATTTTGAAAAAAATATAACAGTCACTTTGTTATGTATTTAATTGTATGCACACGAATACATTCTAATGATTGATACTTAAATTTAAGAAAAGGTTAAAAAATACAAAAAATTAACATAAAAATAGAATATATGATAGACGTTATAATATTGACTACGGCGTATGATAGCATATATATATATATATACTCGAATGTCAAATTACATCAATTAAGTGAACTAGATGATAATCAAATATAAAGTACCTACCTATCAAATTAAAAATTCATGGAAGAAATGAAAAGATCTAATTATGGAAACCTTTGGAATTATACCTCGTCCAATAGTTAGATTAGGTTAGAATCAATACTTAATAACATTATAAAAAAAAGTATTTTAAATGCAAATTGTTGGCTTATACAAAAATGTTCGTATCGAAAATGATTATATCTATATGTCAATTAGTTCGACACATAATAAAATATTAATTTGGCTCCATGAGTCACGAAGGTCTGTATTGTTACGAAAATCATATATCTAAATAATATATCATAATATATTATTATGCGACATACGAGTAAGCGTCTTCCTGTCAATTAATAATTGAACGTTAATTGACTGCAACACAGTTGTCTTGTTTTGGGTATGATGCAATTCGAAAATGAGATATATTACTAAATAATTATTTAACAAATATTATATGTTCTTTTTTAAACAAAACACTGTTTATAAAATTAATTAATTTATATGGACATTATGAACTTACGAATATTAAAATATTAATTCATGTTAGTCAATTATACTTTGTTATAGTAAATCTTACAGTTTGTTTTAAAAGTTAAGTGAGTGTCATAAGATTTTCAGAGTGCCGAGTAAGTTTTCGCTATTGTTTTTTTTTTTTCAAATTTAATATCACGTTTTCGCTGAAAAGTTTCACTGCGGTAAAATATAAAAAGAAAGAAATAAAGAAAGAAGACAATGAGGCTACAAAACAGACTTATGTGGAACGTATAATTTTTCTGCGGAGTTATAAAGAACAAAAGAGGTGGTGGCCCAATGCCATAGACAATCAAGTGAGAACCACGCTTCCAGTGAGATAAGGATGTTTGGATGGACGGGGAAGTAATTGAAGTTTTGCCAAGTAACTATACCTATGTTTAGAGCCAATTGTGGGGGGCGTGAATGGGACCGCATCTCTATCCGTCGTACAGGGAATCCGGATAGTTGTCGACGCGGACAAGGAAAAAAATGTGTCACACACATGCAGCTTATGCGCCAACAAGTATATTACGGTATTCCACAGTCATGAGGACGAGGTGAGGGGTGAAAAAAAAGCTCGAGAGAAATGTTCCGCAAGTTAATGACATGGTCTATCGGTTGCGTAAAAAATTCCTTGTGTGTTTAATTTTGTGGAAATATTTTCCGATAATTCGAAAAAACGTCTCGTGATTTTTCGAGTAGAATTTCGTTTGAATAATGAAGCAAAATACAAAAAAAACATGCATATATATATTTATAAAATAAAAGTAAAATACCATATACGTTTAATAATCAAAGTATTTTTAATTCTTTTTTTTCAAACACATTATGTATAGTATCCGCATAATGCAAGCACATAGAATATTGTCCATAATGTTTCACGAATCGAGGGACTATGTCAATGAAACAAATGACCAACGAAATGAAGCTCTTTAAACGCAACAATAACGAAACTCCGATTCACAAGAAATTTTATTTTATTTTCAAACTCTTTGAATACATTACGACCTTTTTCAAAATATATTATACCAGCTGCAACAATGGAAACTTTACGATGATTTTTCTATATCATTGAAAATTCATAAATTAATTAAATCTTAAAACTCAAAATGCGTTTATATTTTACTAAACAAACGAATTATAGCCACTTATGTCACTGCTGTTGGCCTTTTGGCTTTTAGTTACAATATACTCGTATTTATATATATGTTTGTTGTGATGAAACACAATTGTATTGATGCGTATGATCGTTTTGACCCACTACGCTTAAAACTTTTGTGAGGAGTTCTACTTTTAGTTTATAATATTTTTAATAATTTAATTTTATGCTTAACATATTGTTATATAAATCATATTGTAATTGATATTTCTAACGCATTGTCGACGTTCCAGTATATTGTATTTAACAAGAACTTTTACAATCGTGTAACTAGTTATTTGCGCATTATTTCAAGTATAGGTATTCAAATTTGTTTTGTGTCAACTTCCTATCAATAAAACTATTATTTATATCAGGTATTTTAAAAAAAAATATTATTTTGTATTGTTTAAGTTCTAACGAATGAAGAATTTAAATTGGTTAAATGAAAGCAACAATTATACAATGTCATGCTATAATTAAATATATTACTTATTCTAGTGGGCTTGATGTTGCTGTATACGGTAATTAGAAAACAAGTGGTTACATACATAAAGGGGCGTACAATACAAGGTTTGTAGTAGGGTCGAGTGTTGTTCCTTTGCCTTTAAAATTTCATCAAAGGATCGCTATTTTCCAGTGGCTCCTTGAATCTGGAACCACTAAACAATCGAGCTAGTATGAAATAAGGCAAAGCAATGCTTTTAAAAAGATTATTGCTTCATTGTATGCAATTATACAGGTAAGACCGTACATTTCAACATTCATTGTTAACGTTTTTCAGAATATTGTAAAAAAATAATGAATTTTCAGGTGAAAAAAAAGTATTTCAACATTAAACGTTACTTACTTATAGTCCTAAACAGAACAAAACCAAACTCAGAACGACAACGTGTTATTATCTTTCGTATAGAAATAGATTGAATTTTAACACAAGACTCGTATTATTTTTCGAAGCTGGCATTCGGGTTATTTTTAGTGCGAACGTGACGCCATTTTTTTATAGTTTGACGCAATTTTATATTTTTGTCTTTCTCCAGTTATACGAGATTTTAATAGAAATTAATAAATTGGATAGAACTTATAAAAAATAATTTTTTATAGATATAAACTGTTGAATTTTAAGTGATTTTAATAATAATATATAAACATTAAAAACAAATAAATAACAAAATAATGAATACATTTTTAATAATTAAAAATTATTTCAAATTACAAAATAATGAAAATTGACTCATAATTTGTTGTACTTAGATTTAGTTCATAAATTTATTCCTATTCTGAAATAGCATTCAATTTTATTTTAAAAAAAGTGCACAGATTACTACACCGTGAATGTAAAAATTTGTATGAAATGTCAGCATGTAAAACAATATTATTATGTTTGTTTAAGTGTTACACAAGACGGTGTGTTATTAGAATAATAGATCCAAAATATTTTTGTTCAAAACTTAGAAATTTCGTTGAATAAAAGTAGGCAAATAAGTACCTACTGTTTTGCTGTACAGTAGGTGTCGAGTAGACCTCTTTTAGGTTGCTGTAATAGATGTGTTAAACTTGGATTACTTGTTAAATCATTGCATGTGAAATCGGTTCTGAGAAGAGACTGACCAATATTACTAAGTATATTTTATTATAATATGCATTTATATTGTTATTATATTATATGACGGGTATGACTTACAAATAATGTTAAAACTACGGTTTAAATAATTTGGTGAGGTTACCAAAATTAACATCAATGGAATGAGTAGTAGCATTTTAGTCTATAAGTCAATCTTCAGGTTGTTTAGTTACTGTAATTTACTTTTTAATATTTAATTACAAAAAAAAAAATCGATTTTATCGAAGGGTGGTTTGTATGAAAATCCCAGTTTTCCCTATTTTTTTTTCCGTTTCATCTGATTATTTTGAAAAATACTGAGAATTTTCAACTTTTACCATCAGAATCCAATTTCTACCAGAAATCACTCTCAAAGTTGAATATTTGAACATTTTTTTCTTCTTTAAAACGTGTACACATAAACAAAAAAAAACAAACATCATTGTAAAAGCAATAAATTCATCGCCCCATTCAGAATTTTAAATGATCTAAAAAAAAGTAGAAATTCAAAACAGTGATAGTATAGTGTACTAGTGTGTAATAGAATAGAGGAAATTCTATTAACAGAGTGAATATGTTCCGGGTTTAATTTTTCTTTTTTTTTTTGTAGTGATTATAGTGGGTACCTCAATTAATCCTACCAAACGTTTTTGCAATAGAACTCGGATAGAAATCCGTTACACAGATTTGCATGACAAAAAAAAAGGTTTAAGTAAAATTCAATTTCCCGAAATGATATAACAATAATATAGATTTATAATCATTTTCTTCTTTAGTACTAGGTAAGATGTTGTTTCTACGATTTGAAGTATTGTTTGCTATACACTGTGCAATGAAAGAACATGAAAAATGTTACTGAACACATTGTAGATATATGTAGGTAATACAAAATCAGACGGAATCACCTAAATGATACACTAAATCACTTTAAAAATACAATCTAAATAAATCATCAAATGTGAATTATTTATTTATAAAATCACAGCTCAAATCAATTTTATTTTAAAATATTTCTAGCAGACAGAAAGTGATATAATATTGTTGTAGGTACATGGGCGTTCTCATGTGGGATGTTTGGGGAGGGGAGGCATACATAGAGCTCCTGTGGCCATTTTATAAGTCCAAATAATTAGTGCTTTTTAAACTTTTTATAACTATTTATTGTAAGTAGTAAATATGTTGTGAAATGATAAATTTATAAAAATTTGTTGCGTTTTTCCATATTTTTTTTTGAACATCAACCATTTCAATTTTTATCATTTCAACTTGAAGCAGACATTTAGACTGTTCGTTGCTGAACTAAAATTATGACATACAAAACTAAAAGAATCGTAAATTTTCTAAAATAACTATAAATTATGTATTTTAGTCATTCAACATTTTTAATATTTACCAATTAGTCTTGAATACGTCCCTTTATACTGTTTATTTTGATTGTCGACTTGTGGGAATATATTTCAATGTATTAGGAGTACATTTTCTAATGTTAGCTGTTATAGTTCCTAGTTTAATTTCTTTATAGAACCATCTCAATGAGTTAACATCTTTGGTAATTCACAGAAATTTGGTTATTGACCCAAAAGAAGTTTTGATGTCATGTTTCAAATCAAGAAAAATGTATGTAGTTATCTACGTAAATTAAAATTAAAATAGTTTTAAACAAGAGTCACAGGAAAAATAATAATTATTGAGATTGTATGTATATTATATTGTTGTTGAGGTGGGGGGGAGGTGTTGCGACTCAGCGGCAAACTTTGCAATCAATTTTTCTATCCCCTTCCATTAAAAAATCTTGAAAGCACCCCTGTATAGGTATGTGTGTTATCAGTAAAGAGGTAATACAAAAGCGAAGAGCCCAAACTCTAAATCATCCCTGGAGTACGGTTCAATGCATTCTGCAAACGTTTTCAGTTATTATATTGTATAATATATGCGTGTATAGGTTTTGAACAGCGTGCAGTGCCGAAAAGAAATACAGATGTTGATGCATAAAATGTTTGTCATGCCCATTATAATAATAATACATCACTGAATCCACATCGTTTGCTAATTTAATTTATCAGATATATCCCATAATAATGTCCCCCGAGCTTCCAATATGAACGGCATGTAGGTTTATTACTCAAAATTCTGTTAAGTTTGCAATAATTATTATTGAAGTGGTTCGTCTCAGTCGGGACCAGTTAAAGGGAATGGCTTAATAATTTTAACAGGTATAATCGAACCATACGAAATATAAATTGTACCTACTTGGCTAGAAAACGTAAGACAGCAGTGAAGTTGATCAAATATTATCTATTTTGTTTTTTTCATTGTGTAGTCCGTTGTATCCTTTGAATTCGAGGTCAAAGAAATTATCCTATTTCCTACTTACTGCTACACATCTGACCGCAAATGTCTCCACTGCTTTCAATAATATTATTGTTGAGTGCCGAAATGTCATTTCGAAATAGCAACCGTCGAAACAGCGGAAAATTCTATACCACGGTGGTCCAGTATGTATAAAACGAAAACTTCAGCTGACGTACAAAATACAAATCACTGGTAGCCATTAGGTATAGGTATCTAAAATACTAGCTTGACGCTGATCAGAAATCGATACACTACGAAATAATTCAACCATTAACTATAATATTATTTTCCCCCTGACTCTTGTTAATAGCATTTTCTTGACGTTGATAATACAGACATTGTGGACATTTTCCTCTCGGTCGTTTTTCTGTCAAACCCTAGCAGGGGTCGTATCGTGTTCCCGAAAAATAACAATATCAAGCACATAGCATAAAATCGATTTGAAACAAGTAATAAAATGTACATACCCTTGAACTTACCTATTGTGTTATATTTTATTATTATTTTCATTACATCACAGTTGTTGATAATTTTGCCTACAGTTCACCGAGTTATCGAAACTTCTATTCAATGACATTGATTTCATATAAAAGTTTTGATGTTAGTTTCGTTAATTGTTGCAGTGTTGTTAAACCTATTGTGTTTTTTGTAACTTTCAGTTTTCAGACCTAACAAAGTAATTGATTATTTAACGTTTACGTTGCATGAATTTGGCTTATCAGCATCACTGTCATTTAGTTCAACAATTTAAACTCATACAACTTTAATTCCATGTTTTATTTATTTTTTAGCGTATCCACCTGTATTTTCTAGTTTAGTGATTAGTTAAGGTTTTTATTATTAGTATCCATATATTAATGGGTTTGATTAGAAAAATATTAAATTTTTGTTCATAGAAATAATACTATAAAAGTTAACTTCTGATGAGAATTAAAATAAAAAGTAAGGTATCTAAACTAACCCATCCAACTATTTAAGAATTAAACAATGTTATCAAAAGTATCAAAATTTAAAAAGAAATGAAAGTTTTCAAAAATATTAATTTATTTGGCTTTGATGAGAACACACTCTTGCATGTAACAATACTACTAAATACGTATATAGTTATAGTACAGAGATTAATTAACATTATACACATAAGCAATAAACTTATAATAAAAGGCAACTTGAAGTCCCAATCAGATATATTTTTTTAACTAATTAACACGTACTTGTTAATATTATGTAAATTGCTAACTTGAAAAATCAAGTCAGTTCAATTAATAATTTAAAATAATTTAAAATGAGAACAAATTATTAAACTAAATTCTATTTTCCACCAAATAAATATTCGTAAAATGTTTGGATAAAAAAAAATTGATGGCCAATATAATATATTTTTAATAAATTTAAGTCTTATATTATGAAAATGTTTTTTGTCATGCTATATTAAGTGTTATTTATAATGAACTGCAAACAGTAAGCTCTTCATGTTATTCAATATTTTGGTATGAACGATATGGCAGGAATATTAGAAATAATACAGTAAAAATATGATTAAGATAATTAAATTGCCGTTTGAGTAACAAGTTTAAATTTTATGAATTTCAGTTTATTGTAATATATTTGAATAGTTCATTTTCAGAAATTCATGTACGTATAATAAAAGTTAACAAATCATGAAGTCCAACAATTCCAATATTTCGAATTTTTTTTCAACTTATAAACATTTTGCAATTTTGACACAACCTAAAAAATAACTGTTCAATATATTATAACCTAAAGAAAGAATATTTCAAAACTTTTGAAGTACTTTTAGTGCACCGAAACGTGTTTTCAAAGAAAAAATATATCATTGTATAGCCAATAGCTTTCTCACTTTCCACTTAAGAATGTAAAAATAAAAATACATTTTTTAATAGATCGATTGTTGTTTGCAAGATTTTCTATCATACGTTCAAAATGCATTTGTAGTATTGTACTATCCTTACGGAATGCAAATGACTGTTTGGTTTTTATTCTCAAGACTTAAATAAAATTACCAGTTATTTTACCATTGTGAATTTGTATAAAATTGAATTTTCCTCATAATATTATGTAATTACATATAATATAGTTTTTAAATTAATTATAAAGTCAGTATCTGTAAAATAATAAAGCTACCAACCCTCCAATTAATTTACATAGGTACTGTATATACATATATATTATTTATCAACTTTTGAATACTTTGATTATTAACAGTTCTGGTAGAATATAGTCAAATTTCATCTAGTTGGCATTTTTAAATGTTTAAAAGTAGAATATTTTGAGTACCTACCTACTTTATAACAATAAATCTTGAATAACCCACAAAAAACAACGGAAAACGGAAATAATTACACTACACCGGTTGCCAGTCAAAAAACTTGAAAATGTAATACAAGGTTTTTCATAAGTGGTTCTTAGTGAAGTCCTAAAAGATCTAAAGTGAATAGAAATAATTTTTTTGCAGGTGTTTGAAGTTCAAAATTTGAAGAAATTTGATACTTTTCGTAAAATAAGGATCTTACTTATTTTTTGTACTTTAAAAATATTAATTGAAATATCACTAGACACTTTTCTTCATCGCGTATCTTAATATTTTTTATAAACAATGAAATTTTCAAAATATTTACATTAATATTTAATTGTAAGATATTTATACCACGAGCGGCACAAGCCTATTCCGTTACATAGGTATCGACTTATAGGACCTTGTACGCAAATGGCCCGAATTTATATGTAAATGAAAATTCTTCTACACTTTTAAGTTTTGAAATACAATTTTAGTACTCTAGGTATATGTCAACGTTTCTTAATACTTAGGTACTATATTCAAAGTTTGATCGTTACGGAGTACTATCAGCTATTTTGAGCCTAAAATAATCGAATCAGCCAACTAAATTTATCATTTTCTGAATGTTCATCAAATCCAATGGGATTAGTTATTAATTTAATTTTAATTGTTTCGTGATTAATTGATAAATATACAAAACAAAAAAATATAATTGATTAAATTTGAATTGATTAATAAATTATTAAAAAGATTTATTTAATTTCATATTTAGCAGAATAATTAAAGTTATTATTAATATGAAGACAAAATAACTAAGTTACTCTACCTAGCCCTTAAAAGGCAGAGGCAATAGTAATATGATTGGACCATTATTGCTACCTAGGTACAATAATAACGTCTTCAATATAGATACATAGTAAGCACTAAGTTATATAGTACATATTTTGTTATTTGTATTATGTTTGAAAATTATTCGAATAATTATCTAGATAACATTTTGCACAACTCTGGTCAATTTCTCACTTCATTAAATAAAAACTTTCATATAATAGATACAAAAATAAAAGAGGTATTCAAACCATTAGAAATCAACTAAAATATTGGACAATTACCAACATTCATATCATAGTATTATTGTTAATATGGTAATATTGATAATTGATAAGCATATTATGATTTGGATAATTTTTGAAAATCATATAGTTTGCTATTTTAATCTGACAAATACTGCTGCGTTTGTGATGAATCATCATTTACCAAAACTATTTATTTTCATGGTATATTATACTATGTACTATTATATATCCACATATTGTATCCACTTATTGTAGTATTTCTTTTCAAGAGATGGCTGTTAAATTCACGGACTTAATCATTATCGTGAAAAATAACGTGGTTTATGGACAGTTGTTTGTTGTATTATTTATAATAAGGATGAAATAATGTTTACTCTCATTGTTTAATTTATAATTTTCATTTTATAGTTTTTATGCACACAAATACAATAAAATACTTATCATTATTTCATTTTATTTGATCTTCCATACATTTATTAACTGTTTGTTACGATAGGTTTCTTTTGAATGCGGCTACCTTTAATAATTGCACCGACAAATATTTGAACAATGCACATCATAATCGTACCTTAAAACCAGGTCAAACATCGTGCGGTTTTGCACGCAGTTTTGACTTGAAATAACGAGAACAAGAAAAACATTGACTACTTAATGTTATAAACTGTGGGTGTTACTGTATTTCGAATACATAGTTAGTTACATAATGTATATATTATCTTAAACTAACCTAAAACTTTTGGGCTTAGAAGTTTCAAAACACTTTTAACTGTTTCGCGCTTGAATACAGTTATTATTTCACCAACTTGAATGTGTACAATATTTTATCAATAGGTTGTTGTAAAATAATATTTTTTTTCTGCCTTTAAGATGTGCCATTGAATGATTAATGTTCACCGTCAGCTGTACTCTATCTTCTCGGTTTATTTTGATAACATTTATCTTAAATTGTCGGAACCACAATAATAGTGTATAGAACGTGCATAGCTTATTCATTCTGTACTATTGCCATGCCATCTGTTACTTGATATTCTGCATATAGGTTAATTGTAATGTCAAATAATAATATCATTACAAATTGTAATGATAGGTTTAAAGTATTAACAAACCACATACATGAATACAATTTCATATCATACATTTCAAGAAAATAACTTAACTATCCATATATTATTGTGTTTCACAACCTAATTTATTTCTATTTTCATTGTATTATACAGAATAGTAAAATATAGTATAAATACACATTGCCTATTGTTTATATATAATTAGTAATTACCCTATATATTTTAATTTGTCATTTGATTAGTTTATAAAAAATTTTAGTATTATCTTCAATTAACTTTGAAGAATATCATAAATATTTGTATACAGCTAAAAATCCCTTATTGTATTTAATTAAACTTTCGAAGAAATCGTATCCTATGTTTAAAAAATGTAATAACTTAAAAAGACAGTAAACGTTTTAGTACATTGTTTAATAAACTGCAGGTAAATAATCAAGAATTAAGCCCTTCTCAACAATCTAATTAATTTTCATTTGAAAAAATAATGCGTACTCGACATTTAATGAGAGAGTTAAGTTATAATTATTTTTAAATACATTTTAATTCTAAAAACTATCTAGTTAAAAAGTATTTATTTTCAGTACAGATTAAAATTTTTAACTTGCTTATGTGAACTATAATATATTTGGAAGATTGTCATTTAATTTACTAGTAATTGAATAATAAATAATAATAAAGTAGTAATTCATTATCGCTTAAATTATACAATTAATATCAAATTGTTTGTCTTTATTATCACTCAATAATCAACTATAAATTTAGCTATTTTATAAACTTATAAGTCAGTAGCAACAAATCAAATTATTTATAACTTATTCACATATTGTGTGATATTACAACACATCTATAGCGATTTGTGAATATGGTAATGTTATGTTGGAGTTCAGGTGTTCATTATTTTTGTGTAACATAAGTTAATTATTATTATTTTTTTAAAGAAATTCCCATTGAAATCATAGATATTTTTCTCGAGTTTTAAATATTTTATAATTTAAGATTATCACTGATCTGTTATATTTTCAATGTTTTATTTTTCAGTATTCATTATAATATGTGTAATATTTAAGCTATTAATATTTCTATATTCAATTTTTTATGTTATAGCTGTTAGGTGAAAATAGTATGATCAATACTTTTTTTTATTTTAAAGTGAATTGCTCGACATATTTTATTATAACTTCAGAGATATAGTATTTGATTAAAACGAGTTTTTTAGCTATATTTTGCTCAATTTACATTTATATGTCTTGTAAAATGAATTATTTATTTTAAAATAATTTCAATATTATCTGTTTTGATATTGAATGCTGAGTTAATAATTTTGTTAAATCGGTATCAATGATGACATTCATAATACTTCTGTGTGAGGGGCGAATGATATTTTGTCAATATTGACAGGATGCAAAAATCCAATACAATGCACGTACAACATCTATACACGATTTACAACTTTTTGTGTCAAAAATCTAAAAATATTATGTTTGTCACAAAATAAAGACAAAAACTCATAAGTGGTGATAAAATATAGTTAGTATAGTTGTATGCTAGGATTTTGGACGCAGTGAATTCGAATAGCACTTATATTTCATATTTACTTTTCGCTGGGACCCATTTAAACACACGCGTGTTTGTGTTCCTTCTTCGACTGTCGTTTAAGACCGGTAAACAATATCGTCGTTGCCGTAAGAGCAGAGGGCCGATGGTCTATGAGAAAATAATGAAAACCATCCGAGAAACGTCAACACTGCGAGAGCTGCAGGTTTTCGAGTCAAAAGGACGAAACAAAACAACCATAAAATCTACTCCTCGCGTACGTCCGTTGTATATTACGTAAATATAATGTAGATGGTTGGACACATATAATATAATATGCACCCATCACACTGAAATCGCGTTGGGTTAGCATACGTATTATATTCTTATGTTTTCATCTCCTCCTCCTTATTATTATTATTATTGCGTGGCAGCAGCATCCGATGCGCATAAAAACGTGTTTTATGTATCACCCAGAGATTATATTATTATTACGACCATCTGTTTTATTCAGCTCACACGCGTGTTTTCGACAACGAACCAAGGACGGCGGAAAGGAGATCGCGGGAATACACTTAAACGTCTCGCGCAGACCGTATAAAAGTAGTAACAGCACCGACAGGCTGCAGCCGTAGAATTAGCAGTATAGTATTTGCAGAAGTAGTATAATAATTGTAACTCGTAAGTACCAAAGTATATTAGTATCAGTAGAAGTCGGTGGTTTCGTTTCGACTATAATTACTTCGATACTACGTAATACACTTATTATTTTTTGTCGATGCGCCCGTACTATGTACGTACTTACTTACACGCAAAACGCACGTGTAGGTACATAATACATTAAATATCGTACACATATTATACGACTTACGCGTGTTTGTATGATAGGTATATAATATGTTTACTCTCTCTCTCTCTCTCACACACACACACACACACACACACACACACACACACACACACACAGTGCGAGCTATAGCGCGTGTAAAAATGATATAAATAACGGCCGTCGTTGTCGTCGTTATTGTTATACTACGCTGCTTGTGCTGCACAAGTCTCGCGTGCTAAGAGCGTGTGGGGGTGGAAAATAAAAATAAAAACGCCAAAGAATACGGTCATGGCGGCGAGCAAAAGGTCTGATTTTTAATGATCGCGTCGCGTGTACCCCATAAATTTATACGGAAAGAGAAAAATGCGGGCTTCGGATAGGGCGGCTGTCGTTAATTTTGCAGCAGCCGCCGCCGCCGTTGGTCCAAACTGTCAACTCGTCGAACCACGCCGTCCGCGTATATAGAGTGTATATCGCTGCAGCGGCGTCGTGAGTCATGGGTGGGGGAAGAGTGGATAGTGGTTGGTGTGACCCAGCGCGTTAGATTTATGCATGAGCACCATTAACCTGACCTTTTTTAAAAACATTTTTTTTATTTTTTGTTTTGTTCGCCATTTCCACGGTGTCTCTCGAGAGAGTATTATGCCGATTGGAATACATTTTTTACCAAATTTACTGTAAACACATGGGCTAGGCATATTATATTTTCTGCAGCCATAACGAGTCGTCATCGCCGAGCGAGCCCACACATTCATCTTAAATCGGAATAATGCAAAGAAAATTATTATTATTATTATTATTGAAAATATTACTTCTACATTACTCTTCATTATTCTTGCCTAACCTAATACTACTATGACCCTATCATTCTATCTTTTAACCACTCATTAGCCACCCCTCTATGATTTTCAGAAACTGACAGTGGTGTATTGTCCGTTATTCTCGAAAATTACACTTGGTCGACCGCCATTGCCGTGGACTCTAAAACGTAAAAAACTAGAGTATAGACACTTTAAATTTTTTTTTCGGCCTAAAATGCCCACTTATTCCACGGTCCCTATAGAATATTTATAATTTTTTTCTACAAATGAACCGTACACAATATACATACAAAGTTAGCATTACGTATAGTAGGTAGGTACCTATTTCTGACGTCGTCGTCGTCACTCGCGAGCGCCTACATCATAAACCGGAATAACGCAAGAAGGAAATTATTATTGTCGAGAATATTACTTCTTCTACTCTTATTTAATATTACCTTACCTTTTACTACTCACCCACCACTCACTCGGCCATCAACAATCACCCTTTACATGATTTTCAGAAATGAGCAGTGGTGTTCTGTGCGTGACTCTCGAAAATTACTCTGTTGATCGCTCGTCATTGCCGAACAATAGCTCACGACAAAGGGTGCCATGGAATTTAAAACGTACCGAACGAGATTATTTTCATCCAACTGTGTTGAAAAACTCTGAGACCTACACCTGCACTGGCTATCCGCTTTCTTGTATGGACGCGAATATTGAGTTTTCGATCCTCTTATGCACGTAATCTTTTTAAATCCTAAATCCTTTGGCGTAAACAATGCACTTCTGAGTAACACGCCAAACCCTCGCCAAGACAATTAATACCGACCTCTCATTTCCTAAACTATTAATGTTAGGATCGGTAGTTGGTAATGGGGAGTTCAGCAGAGATCAATGATTACTACGAACCTTGAATGGATATTAGTGGGACGTACGGGTGACAATAAACTTGGAAAACAATGATAATAATACATGTACAGAATCGTTTTCGTTACAGTAATACGTGGAGCATTTAAAATAATGCAACATATATCGCTTATTATAATAAGTGTCATAAAAGAAATGAATAATGATTCTTAATAGGTATTTATTTATTAAACATAATATAAGTGAAATATTATGTTAAACAATTTAAAAATATCATAAATCATAATGTTTTATAAAATATTTTAATTTATTTTTCCAATACGAGTAAAGTGAGACAAATTTCTAAGCACGGATAAATATAAATGCATGTATTAAAAAGGTAGTCAGAGCACCATTTGTTTTCTCGCACGCTTGACATAGTAAATTTACGTTTAGCAGAACTCAGCCTGTGTTGCTACTTTTAACATCAGATAAGTGAATTCACCTATTATCAAACTTTATGTTAACTTTATTACCTGTGTCGTTACATTGGCTTTTTTACTATATTTTAATTTTTATGCAATTTATATGCATTTTAAGATTTTAATAAATTACACGCTTATATTGAAAACTCAGAAAATGGTCAAAGTATTGACACAGGTAATAGTTTTGAAATACAATTTTAAAACAGGAAAAATCACTCTAACACTAAAAATAATAACATAAAGTTGGTTTTACTGAGTACATTTGGTATGTTCCGCAATTGTCAGATATAGAAAATAAATAGAGCACTCACATCTTCTTAATTAGGATAATACATAACTACTTACATTTTGAAATTGTTTTTTAATCAAACCTAGCCCCTAAGTATATTTTAATGGTATTTTTATTATCGATAAGTTTTTGTGTGTATAATACACGGTATAATTTGTAGAAAGATTTAAAGAGTTAACAACATTTGAAATGAAACGTATGTAACAAGTTGACACATTCAAACATGTAAAATAAAAATACTAAAAAGATATTTTTCTATACACAAAGGCAAATTAAAAAATATTTAGATTAATCTTAAGCTATTTATACCATTCTATGGCACGTTGGTTTTATGTGGAGTTTTTGTCAAACATTAGTTCAAAATAGATTGAATTAAGAAAATACTAATACACGTATACATATTCGCTAAAATTCTATGATTTTTTAATTTAGTATTTTGTTATTTACATTTTGTACTTTGTACAATGTAATGGTTATAGTGAACATACAATATTCACTCATAATAATTAATACGGTATCTTTGAAGGACGTTTTGTTCACAGTTAATTTATTTTTATTATAAACGTTATAACAAATAACGTGTTCACTGTAGTTTACAAGCTGATGAACATAGTGTATAATGATAGTTTATTTGACAAAGAGTTTATAATGTTTATATACTAAATTAAACATGAGCACTTTTAACAACTTCTATATGTGGATATATAAAAAATAACGTTTTTATTTTTTTTGTAAGTAAAGTATTGTCGAATTAGACATAAATATTTAATGTATCGTTAAAAAGGTAGGTATACTAACGAGTCTCCGATCTGTAGTGTAGCAGAAATGTTAATTTTTTAATTATAGGTGTAATCATTTTACTTAAGTTGCTAAAAATGTTTTAATTATTTCCATCATTATTACTAAAATTACATGATACCCATATGGCCATATATTATCATATTTGGTCACGCGTACAAAAAATTCGAATCATTTCAAAAATCGTTTATGTCTACCGTTTTTCGAGTTCTTGAATATGACCTAGAGTTCAACCGGATACTAATATAATAAATTATATTTTTTACATATGCGAATTTCGTATTGTTCAATTTGTGGGAGTCACGCTACCTGAAATTAAAATAATTATAGCTTCATTATACAATTCGATTGTATATTAAATAATTACTAAGAAATGTAAATTGTATTATTAAAATTAAATTGCTTAAAAAATATTTTTGGTGTAAAACTAAGCTTTAAATTTATTGGTTTTATTAGTGTCGTTGTATAAATAATAATTAACGCTCTTTTTCGTAACAATAATTGTTTTTAATATCTTCAAAATGTGTTTGAATAAAATCAGGCTTACCAACAGTTTGCACAATTTAATTGGGAAATAACTGATTAAAAACTTTTTATTTAACAAAATCTGAACCATCTATCTTGTGAATTATGACGTTGAGTTTTTAGATAAATTAATATTTCGTAATAAAAAAAAAAAAAAATTAGGGACCTTACAATATTTAATTGTTAAACTATTTACATGGGTAGACTGGTATGTACTCCATATAACAGATAGATTGATTAAACGTGTATTCGGGGTAAAAAACCTAGAAAAATATTGCCAGTTCACATGACCGTAAAATGCGTCGATAATACCGGTATTGACATATCGATTTGTAAATATGAGAAGTTATCTATACTTATTACCATGTTGTGTACATATCAATGGTAGTACGTAACGTGTTATTATTTATTATCATTGTTCTTTAATATGTCCTAAGCCTCACTGTGTAAATCATATAATATACTATTTCCATGTAAATTGATAAAAAAATAAATAAAACAGTTGTAATAAATAGAGACAGAGCCGATCGAAATCCATAATATACAACTGAAACGTAAAACAAATGTATCCGATTCTTATAGTATCTGTAAAACGTCGAAAACAATTCGAGCGGTCTTGAAAATCCCGAACAAACAGACCCATTGACGACCCAAGATCAGACTCGGCCGAAACCATTTGTGTTTTTAAACTGCGAAAACGAGCGCATCCCGCTGATGGCCATTCCCGGTTAATCGCACTCGGTGGTTTTTCGACCGGGCGAGAGGCCCCGTGTCGATTTAGGCGCAGGACGGAAAAATCCCGCGAGAAAACTCAAACGACAGTGATATAATATCCTAGATACGGACGAAGGCTCAGCGGCGGCAGGAGTGGATATTTTCCGGTCATCGGCCATTTAAATCGGTACGTCTGGTCGCGATTCCGGAAAACCTATTTGTTACGCCCGACCATGAACTAACAAGACGCACCATCGTATTTTCTCTCACTCCGATAGTTATTTTTTCGTCTTTTTACATACTTTACGTTATATACAAACACACACACAGGCGTGCGAGTGTTCGAACACATCGATGGACTACCGTGGGGAACTATTACGACGATTTTTTTTTGAGAATAGCATGCAACATGCGAATCGTATTTACGGATAAAACGGATAAATAATACCTGTGTTTAAAATGTCGATGAATATAATAATAAATGCAAATGAGAAAAATCGTTTAGCAGCCAAATGCGAAAAACATTTATAAAAATGTATTTATTTTTTGGTAGAGTTTCTGGAAAAGTTTTATTCCCTTCAAGTTCACTATAAAATGGATAAAGATGATGCATAGTTTCAAAGTAAATAAAGGTATACGGGTAGTATTTCGGTTAAACCATTGAAAGAACATATTTAGAAACCTTTTGAATTTATAATAATATAATAAATAATAATATAATGAACGATTACTATATCTATAGGTGGTTTTAAATGTTATAGAACGCATTGCCGCATGTATAATATATGCATACAGAACTTAACTTATACAATATATGCTTTGGATTTGTTATTACAAAACAAACAATCGCAAAGTATAATATTATGTATGTTAAGTTTTCAAGTCTATAATAATAAACAGTCATGTGCCGATTTGTATAGTAAACGCAATGGGTCCAACGATATTTTAAGTTCAATGATACAACATAGACATTTGTTTATATCGCAATAATATCATGAGTTATGGTCATTTCTTATTTTGATTTCATGACAGCTTGTGATAACTTTTGGTCCATATCAATACGAGTACGTGCTTACACGGTAAATAAGATTTTTGAGTATTTATTTTTATTTTTTCGTTTCTACTCTTTCGACCTGCATTTCTGATTTACGTGAGGGCAAATCATAAATTACTTGTGGGGAGAAATAACGGGATCGAATTTTTTTACAACAGTTTAATGCGCTTATATATCACGCATTCTTATTGGATTTGGCTTTCCTTTATCAGGAGGCTCTTCGAGTGGTTTTTATACCACTTTTTCCTTTTATTTTTTTTTTTATCCTTGCTTTTTTTCTTTCTCTTTTGCATCTCTCGTGTATTGCAAACGGCTTATCTTCATCCTTATTGCCCCACTGTAGATGATATTCCGGGCTATTGACTTCATTATAATGGTGGTAGGTGGGGGACAGATAGTATTTAAATGACAAGACTCGGCGATGGATGAAAACAAATAAGGAAAAAAACTCCAAATACATTTTATGTACTTTGAGACAAAGATACACTTTATATTCGAAAACATAATAAAGTTAGTATGTTTTTCTATAATATTCAATTATTTATTACCCATATCATTACAATAATATGTTTATTGTATAATGTGTTCATTTTAATGTTTGTATTATTACACATGAGGTACAACAGTGCACAATAAACTGTCTGTCCTTTTTGGAACGGGGGGGGGGGGGGGGAGTGTCATCTTTTTTATTTGCTAAATTAAGTTGTTAGGTACATTTTTTTAAATACTGATTTTGAAAATATAAACACAAATAAGAATCTTACTAAAAAAGTTACATGTACCTATAGGTATAACAATAGGTATTGAAAATATTTATTACGATTTATGTATAACACAGCTGTGGCATATCCAGAGGGAGCTGATTATAACCCTCCCAAAAATGTCAGAAAAATGTTAAATGTTTTAAGTGTTCTGTAAACGTATTACGTAACCAGCAATCATGTATTAAAATTATAATGTGTATGAAGATCTCCACGAAAGTCTAAAATGTTACATACCCAAGGCATCTGAATACCAAACTTATAAGTTATAAGGAATCCTATTTAAATCTTCAATATACAACAGTTAACAAATAATCAGCTCCCCTCCCCCTTGAGCGGAATCTTGTCTACGCTACTGGTATGCAATATATGATAAGTAGCTTTGCATGAAACCACTTAAATCGATGTATTTTATAAATCTGTTGTGTATTTATATAGGGAAGAAAATATAGTACTATAAATGTTTTCGTCTTTATATCTATCGACTTCAGAAAATCAAATACATATTATAGTGGTTGATCTCAAGAGGCATATTTTTTGGATGTTCAGTTCTACTTCACTTACTACCGTTCATTAACGTGACGATAAACATTTTTCCAAAATTAGTATATTTCCTTTTTTAATATAATATATTCACAAAATATAATATAAGTACACCTATCACGCGTTGAAGCGAGTAAAGCGAGACGAGTGCTCAACAACCGTCTATACATTTTGTTCATTCATTTTTAACGATATGCTATTGGTTAAATACTTAAATACTTATTTTTATTTTTGAAAAAATTGTATTATATCGTAATCGTAATTGTATAAAATATTATATTCAAAAGTATTACGCAATCATAAGATAGAACGCAACTAAAACAGAATAATAATATATATTGGTTTCTCTTTCGGTAACAAAAACTTAATTGATAGTTAATCTAAAAATGTGGACGTGTTGGTAGTTCCATGTGTGTCTGTGTGTATATTATATATTACGAACGGAGAAGAGATACAAAAAAGCCTGCTGAATTTTCTGTGCCGGAATTTGCCTCTGAATGTATTCTGATCACGCACCACACTGCCGTAACCCCATTTCTTACAGTTCCAACGATGACGTTATAATTTATTACATTTAATTATTATGCTCATATTTATTACTGTTTTTATTAAAACCACAAGTGAATAAAAATACAGAGAATTATTTTTGTCTTTTTAGTGCAATTTTTAAAAATTTTTTTTAAATGTTTTTATGGAAAAGTGTGTTTTTAAAATTTTTTTTTTTATTTTTTTAATATTAACGTGGTAGTTAGTGAAGGTGAAACTTTTTTATACTATTATTTTTTTAATATAATAATATTATTTTTTAAATAAACTGCCTAGTTTATTAGATAATAAGAACATTTTTATGGGTAATGACATGGTGAAATTATTTTATTTTAAGGTAATATCAATAGTATTGTTAGAAGGAATTGATGTGACTTATATTGATATATTGTGATGTTTATTTCCAGTGTGAATAAATATCAACTGATGTAAATATTAGTAAGATAAATATTGTGCGAGGTAAATTTTTATTTTAATTACCTAGGTACTCGTTTTCGTTGTTTAAATAAAAACAGAGTAAATATAATCACTTCTACTCAGTTAGATTGTCGGTAACCCGATATGTCCAAACTAACATAATTGCAAAAATTCGTATGTTAAAAATATAATATTACTCTGCTTTCTTATTTAATCAATGTTATATTAGGTATTTAATGGCGGTTTTAATTGGTCACAAAAAAAACTAAATCGTTCAAATTGTGATAATTTTAGATTCCAAGCTGCCATTTTTCATTTATTTTTAGTCCACAATTACCTTTGCTGTCAAAATGCTTCAATCATCGACTTTGAGGGTAATTTAAGGTAGTAAATGGGATCTAGTTCGTACTTGGGGAGGAGGCAAAATTAGCTTTTTCAAGTATTTGGGAAAAACTAACAAGAAATAACGACAAAATGTGAATATCTCAGCAACACTATAGTTATTGAAAAAATTTTTTTTTTATGTTGCCTCTAATTTAAAGCTGAATAACTGCAAGGACATGACATTTCCACTTAACGCTCAAATTAGCATTTTTTAGACTTAAAATAGTGAAATACGTTGTCTACTTTTTACATTTTTTAAAATGAATTTCATGTTGATAAAAACCGGAATCAGTCAAAATAGTTGAAATTGTAATATAATGTCCCTAATAAGTTGTTATTTTATTCAGATTAAAAATTTCAAAAATAGGTACATATGCACAACTTTTTATATTCATATGAATTTTTTGAATAGTTAATAGTTCAACGAAAAATATCGTTTTTAAGTATTTTTTGTAAGTTAAAAAATATTTATTGTATGGACTTGAAATTATTTGCCAATTTGAATATAATTTTTTCTTTTGCATACAGAACAACATTTTCTAAATATTTCACTAATTTAACTTCACCTATATCACTTACCTATTCATACTTTTTCACAGTACATCCGTATTGACTTATAATAGGTGAATATCAATAATACATGTTAATTAATAATATAATAAATACGATGTTTTTGAATAAAATTATTTTAACGTATCACATGACCAATAGTAATATAAATAAATTATAAAACGTTCATGAAATGTATTTTGGTGGAAAAGCTTTGTGAAGGGTAACGATTGAAAGGGAGTAGCCGAATTGGTTCCCGTTTGAAAAAAGGTATTTTATTAAGTTATTGAGTTAAGCTGAATTGGTTTTCGTTTAATAAATTTATTTTATTAGGTTAAGCAGGATTGGTTACGGTTTGTGTTAACTTCAAATAGTTACGATTTTTACAAAAATATTTTTGTAAAATCATAATATGTTAGTATCATTAGTAAAAAATATAAATTAGATAGTATAAAATACAAATATACCTATACAATGTATAGCTTATACAATAAAATGGTAATAAATGTATCGCTAAATTATCGCTGATACCCTGATCGATTAAAATAACGATTTAGATACAAGTGTCAATCACTTATATCGCTATATTATCGGTAAATATCCTATGTACGTATGGCAATAATGTAAGTTTTTCTTTAAACCAAGCCTAATTTAAAGTTGACAGTCCAAAGCCTGTAAAATTGAAAAGCAAAATGTGCGTTATTGAACGGTAACCAATTCGGCTTAACTTAATAAAATACCTTTTTTCAAACCGTAACCAATTCGGTATGTGGATTTGGATTTGGATACCAATTCAGTACCCGTTGATTGGAAATTAGACTCAGGGGTTAGGCACTACCGGCAAGGTTTGTATGTTAGACATTACTAACAGTTTTTGAGAAAATTGAAGAAAAATTATAATGTTAGAATTGCAGAAATAAAATTGTAAATTTATATTTCAGTCTGTAAGACTTTTGAGTTTTGAATGACCCTATAAAAGCCATATTTAAAGTTCAAATAATGATCCACCACAATGATCATGTTTAAATATGAGATAAATCAGACAAGTATTCAATAAATAAATAAAGATTATGCTCATATTGTTTTGTAAAAATATTCTTTTATTCACGATATAAATCAATATCAAATATCTACAGTAATATATGGCAATGAGAAAGCTAACAAAGTAGCTCGTGGAGCAGTTAATAACCCTCTGACCGAAATTCGCACATTCTCCTCACTCATAGACATCCATAGGAATATCAGCACCTTTTGTACTAATTTGTGGAAATCCGAATGGCGGCGTACACCCAATAACGAATTAAGAGAAATAAAAAATTCTACCATATACTGGCCAAAACGCCATACATCAAATACTCAAGGATGAAGTAGTTATCAACAGTCTACGTATAGATCACTCAATGATGTCCTATAGACATCTTAGGCGCAGAGAAGAACCTGTAATGTGCCAAACCTGCTTAGAACCTCTCACATTCAAGCACTTCTTTGTCCACTGTCGTAATAATATGGATATCAGAAAAAGTTAAGATTTTCCCGACAACCACTTCGATGCCCTCAGCCCAACCTATGACAACACCAATAAAATAAATACTTTTCTAAAGTAAATTGATAGGTAAAAATTAATTTAAGGACCTATTATATTATTTATTGTAACCAAAAACAAATTAATATATACAAACTAAGTTAAGGAACTATTGTTTTACTATAACCTTAGCAGGTGAAGCTGTGCCACGAATAATAATAATAAAAAAATATCTACATTATTTTCAAACTATAAGCAGGTATTATCTTATGGTAGAATATGATTCTTTGGGTATTTTCCGTTGTTCGATGACCTGACTTAAGAAGAATAAAAAACTGATGAATATCACATAAGATCCCTAGAAATTCTAAAATAAATAAATCTTAAATAATTGTAAATAATGATTCACAATTCATTGATGTATACTTATTGTACAAACTGTGTGTTGAAATAAGATATTTTTGAAATGGACAAAATACCTTCGTATAATTTGCATCATTGGTTTTTGTTTTCATAACTTGCAAATTAAATGTAGGTACCAATGTAGGTATTTACAAAATGTTTGGTCACACGCTGAACAGTTTTATATTATAAGCATAGATAATTATTAAGCTTACGGGCTTTTATACATACGTAAAACCGTAAAATAAGAAGGGTTTAAGATTTAAATAAGCGACAGTTTTTAGATTTATTTTCATTTATTTATTTATTTTTACCAGTTACTTAACGGCTTTCTTTAAGAATATAAATGCTCAGTGACCTGGTTAATCATGTAAGGAATATAATTTAATATTTTTATTATTTAATTTATACATTTAAGCATAGTTTATAATATATTATACCTAGTGACTAGTGTACCCTCTAAAGTCAAAGAATAAATAGAAAAATAAGTATTAACAGTTTAATGTAACTTTGGATTTAAATTATAAAGTTACTTCGTTTAAAGTCATAATTCATTGGTTATTCATATAATGATGTTATTTAATATTTAAATGTATTGTTTGGGTTCGAAAAAAAAATTAAATATTGAATCTCCTTAATTTTTCCTAAAACTACTGATATAAAATGTTTTTATCGACTTGTAAATAAGGTTTTTGCTTTATTAAGCACGACTGCAAAAATTTTACGGACTATTTTTTATATTAAATCGAACTTGGTCATCTGTAAAATAATTTAGTTCATTATAAATGTAAATAAAGTTTAAAGTTTGTTTTAAAATTTAATTAATTAGTAACTACTACACAATACTCAGTTAACCTACATGGCTACATGTATAATGTATAGATATATTATTTATATATTTTTTTTTGTGTTAGATTATTCCAAACAATATATTGATAAATATTTATTACAGTAATATATCATATACGTTTGAATACCACGAGTCGATTAATACTCACAAACTTAAATAAACAAAAATAAAAATAATAACAATCAATGAACATTTTTAACAGTAATTATATTGCATTGGTGAACTGTCTGCCTAAGTCAAAACGTATGCTTTATATTATAAACCATAGCTTAAAAAATATTCACTATCTATATTACATATTATTATATTTAATTACTATTGTTGAATGTATATATCAGTATAAGAAATTTATTAAATATTTTAAGCCAAATTAATTTGATTTTAATTTTTAAGTGTGTATAGAATATACAAAAGTTCTATTTTCAATTGAATAAAAACCATTATTTTAAAGTGGCAATTTTTATTACTTTTATCGTTAAAAACTTGTATAATTATTGTGAGGGAATGAATTTAAATTATCAAAAATAAATTATAGCTTGGGTATTTTTTATATCTTTGTTAAATGATGTCTAATGTGCCGAATGTAATGGCAGTAAATAAGTAATTGCCTATCACATTAGTTAAGTATTAATAATTTAGCTATCCTTAATATGTACCTCTAAATTGTTTTTATGCTTAAATGTTAAAGAATTAAACTCAATAAACTGATATCATTCAAGTTAAAACAGTTTATTGTTTTTATAATATGTACAAATACATGATTATTAAATACGACTCAATAACATTAAAATACAATAATTATTCTACTCAATTTCAAAGAAAACATAAATAATAATACTAGGTACAGACTAAAAATGTACTGCATATAATATTATAATAAAACACATTTCAATGAATTTAGAAATACAATTATTTATACCACGATTTTGTTTTTCCAAGAATGAACTTTATCCAAATTGTATTAGTTTTCGTTATGAGGTTGTTGCTGTCCAATTTTTTTAGCAATTTAAAAGTTATTATTGAATTATTTTATGGTTAATGAAATATGCTCATTTTTTTATATATAGCAACATTGTTTTATATAATATACAAATGGAGAAAAATTAAATTAGTTATTAGTAGAAAATTTCAAATGGAATGAAGAAACTGTTATTGGTTGTTTGACTTAAACATTTTTTTTAAACTTAATTTTTTGGTATTATTTATTACTGAATATGTACATTAGAGTATTATACGTTTAATTTATTCTATTAACCTATAATAAACTGAATCAAAAATGGTTATATAATTGTAGTACTTAAGTCTTAACTATCATAATACATATTGTTACAAATATATTTTAGTAGAACATGATATATAGATTAAAGGTTCATTCAAAACGCAAAAAGTTCATTATTTTAAATTTTTATGCAATTGATTTTAAAGAACATATATGATTTATATCTGATTTTTCTTGTTGAAAAATCATAGAAGTACCTACTTAATATAATTTAATAATATGTTAGTAAGATTTGTTTATGGTTTTAATGTAAACTACATATTTAATGAAAACCAAGTCCAAACCATTAGTCCAAGTCCAATTGATAAGGAGTAGCGTGTTTTTCTTTTAAGCTTAATGAAATACTCAACTCTAAATATTATATTTTAAAACCATATAAATTATAAATACAATGGAAGACTCACTAGGTTTTTATATATTTAGATTAGTAGTTGATTTATGAAAACATCGTCTAAAAAAAATTACACTTAATGTAATTTATGCTACCCACATAATATTAAATGTACCTAAATATGTGATTCATGCTAATTTAAAGAAGTTTAGGTACCAAAGTCTAAGATAAAGCCAAGAAGATTACTGCAACAATCTATGACATTAGTTTATATTTTAATATTTTTTTTGTTTCAATTTGTACTCGCCAACTTCATTGTTGTACACGTGTTCACCTTTCAAACTATAATAATACTGTATAGTATTACAATTTGTAGTGATCTATCTATTAGTTAAGTGAAAAGTCTGATCTGTATAATATTTTTTTTTGTCCAAAAACCATTGAAGCTATAAAGTTTTGCCTTTGAATATGAAATCTAATCTTCACGAAATGCTTACTTTTGTAAATAATATTTGTTTATTATTTAATTTTTAACTTAAATTTTGTTATTATTGATCGTTATACAATTTTGGTTTTATAAGTCTATTATCTTTCAACTTTTACTACATTATTTGTGTCCGATTATTAGTTTATTCAGTTTTGTTTTTTTTTTTATGTATTTCATAGGTACGGTACGAAGTACCTATGCAATTCTGCTATATTGATAAAATGGGAATCTATCATCATATCTTTCCATGAAAAATATAATATACTTACTCACCGCCACTAGTGATAGTAGCATCATTGAACTTTAGATTTATATGATCATATGATTAGGTTGAGGGCGGTCATCAAGTCACTATTTTACATAACTCTGAGTTTCTTTATTGCTATATTTTATTTAAAGTTGTAAACCAAATGTGTTAATCGCTACCATTAAATTAAGTCAATATTTTCTAATTTTAATTTAACACGATGTACTCCATAGCTTGGTCATAGTTAATTTTTTCTAAAATATAATTAGTACTCGCTCTTATATTTTAATGTTATATGTTTAGCTTTTTTACAGTTGGAAGTGTAAATAATGGGTTCTGGCCGATCTATCAATAATAGAAAAAAAATCATGGAAGTCACTTTGCCGTATAATAGGTGTCGAGTGTATCTCGTCATTGAGTAGGGCACTATAATGACATCCATAAATACGTTGTTATACGTTAATATTGAGTACGAAGAAAAGCGATAATGAGCGGAGACAGTCTGACATCCTCTATTTCTAAGGATAGTGTACTATACATTAATGTTGTTATAAATCATTTTTCTCTATTAGGAATACTACCCCGGTAGGTTAAAGAAATTTTTCCAAAAAGAAAAAAGAAATTTCATACAATATTACTTCTTCTTTTTCCTTAATCATATACTAAAAAATATATAATTACCATACCGTAATTCCCTATCCATAGCTAAGACTCTCCGATCTGTGTCTGATACAGCCAGCTCCTCGTCTTTTGTTACCGAATCTTCTCACCCTAACTTTGGTCGTCATATTGGCATTTATTTTACCTTCTTAAATACAAAATTGTATTATGTGCATATAAGTGAAATATCTTTCGCCACGCGTGGCCAGCCTCCTTATTCTTGTTTCAACTACTATATTGGGATTTTGATAAAGCTTCTTAATCTCCACGTTGGTTCTGACCATTCACTTTCCTTGCCTCTACGCAAATACCAAAAATCGAAATCAGAATTTTTCTTTCAAATGCTAAAATGGTATTCTATTGTGCCTTATGAAGCGACCAAGTTTCTCTTCCATACATCACCAATCACCACAGGCCAAATGAGAGTTCAGTTGCCCCTTAAGGCTTTTAGACAGCATTCTTGACTTAAACATCTTGTTGATATAATAGTACAAACTGTTATTAACTTATAAGTCAACACTGACGTACCATAGACAGGTATAAATAGGTTCATGATATTAATGGCTTAAAATTAATTCATGAATTTTCGTTCATATTTTAAATGTATGCACGTAGATGGAACTAAGCACTAAAAATCGTTTAAATTTCTTTTTATTAATTCATGTAGTAAAAGCTAATGATTTCCATGTACTAAATTCTCAAGTTTTATTTAATAATAAACATAAATGTAATAACAAATAATTCAAAAAACAATAGATAAATTTAGAATTTCCAAATGTCTATTTATAGGACAAAAAAGCACAAATATTTTGCAAATTATATTGTAAATATTTTGCGAGCATTTAAAGTTAATATTCAAATTAGATTTGTTGTTTTTCCTGATTATTTTGACTATTCAGATCTATTTTTCGATCAGAAACTACCCTATACAATATTGAAAATTATATATATTTTTACTTTAAACTTTGCCATGAAACACAAAAAAAACACACACACATCATTGTTAAACCAATACATTTCGCTCAGAATGTAAAACTGCAGTATTTTTTTAGTAAACATCGTCAAAGACCCCTATTGTTTTACATAAAACTTTATTATTAAACAAAACAATTTTGCATGATTTTGAACATGTATTTCCAGTTGAATAAAAAAGTATACCTATCCCTTTCACAAAATGAGAAATCAACCAAATTTCGGTTTCCAAAAAAAATATTGGTGTTTACCACCGATTCAATATGTATCATCATTTTTTTTCAAATGTAAATATGTATGCTGTAATAGTTAACAATGATAATAACAGAATTCTAAAATAATTTTTACCTAAAGCTATAAAATAGTAGTTTTCTCAATACCTCAGTGAGTGAAATAAATTATTGTTTAAGCGGAAATCGTATATATTTAAAAGGTTTACTCCCTCATCTCTACTCTTGATAATAATACTAGAACAGCTTTTGATAGTGTATGATTAATATTGAAATATTCTTGAAAAATAATTGTTAATTAAGCGGCGTATTAATAATAACTGCAGTATCAGATTTTCAACAATGTAACAATTTCTCCCAAATCCGGTCGAAAACTAATTAAACACACCCCCGAAAACAAAACCGTTGTACTTGACAAAGTTTGCGCATACCATTTATCTGTAATACACGGCGGATGAAGTCAACAAAGAACTGAACTATATTTGTGTGTGCCCTAAGGAATGAGCGGGACGGGGGTGCGCTGTACCAAATGTCACGGTCTATGGTGGCCGCCGGGTGCCATCTCGTTTTTGCACGACTCGAGGAGAAACGCATGAATTATGTATGCCACCGGATGTAGGTGAGGAGACAGTGGAGGTAAATGTTGTATATAATACGGAAGTGGCCGTTGGGGTATTGTGTGTTTACACACACACACACACACACGCCCCAATGAAACGGCAACTTCCGGTTTTGGCCAGAGGCTTCAAATAGGTATATGCAGAAAAAAATGTAATACAGCAATAACATTTTGAATTCAATTGTGAATTTGTGACGTGTATGATTTTTATGTCCTCCAAAGGTGATTCAGCACTCTGGTAATTATGAGTGGTACAAAAGAAAACTCAAAGGTATACAACAGAAAAGAATACGGAGTGTAAAAAAAATTGAGTTTATTAATTATTCGTAGAAACTTTTAAAAACTGATGATATAGTTAAACAGTTTTGTGCAAACAATTGTTAACGTAAATTATTGCGATGAATTTTTTTTTAAACATAATTTTTATCGTTCACTGTGAGCCAACGACATCTACAGTAGTTACGGTTCACTACTCGGAGGTTGATATTGTATTATTGTATAATCTGGTACGGTCGATTTATATTTTATTGATACTACTTTATTTTTTTTTTTTTACATCAACCACTTATTCTAATAAACTAAAAACTATGTCAAATACCCACTAAAAAATACACATTTTGTATCCATTTTATACATTAGGGACAAGTCTATACGTCTGTATAGTCTAATCAATAATTGCGTTTTATATGTTTAAAAATTGTATTTTGTGTGCTTTATTATATTTATATTATAATATCGTTAATTTGCTTTCCTAAAAATACTTGCTGGAATAATTTTTGCTCTATATTTCATCCATAGCAGTTAGGTTAATAGCGTTGCTATCAAACGTGTATGGGTATTAAATATACAATGGTTTTCACCTCTGATAATTTTCTGTTATAGTACAATATTCGGTATATTCCATAATGGGCAGGTATATATTATTATATAAATAGGTTGAATTAATTGTCATTTAAATGAATTGAAATTAAAAGTTTGGCGATTACTTGCAAAACTCGCCGTATTACTTTGACTTCCGATTTATTATTGTTTTCCAACTTTAGTACAAAAGGACGATTTATCGTTCGTCCCGTAGAATGGAGGTTTGGAGGGCGTTTTATTCCAACATTGCGCTACGGCGCCACGTACGTTTGTATAATATTATACTGTACGGCATGGAAACGACGGCGACCTTCTCGCCGAAAACCGAGAGTGCGCGGGCGTTCTCCACCATGGCTTTGTCGGTCACTCTTAGTTGTCGTCGGATATCCGGCCATCGAATGCGATGACGACAAAACGCCATATAATCCAATTCAGGCACATATTATTTTTATATACTCGGCTCGGCTTGTGCGGAAAACAATTTACACTATAAGTGGAACATAAATATTATTATTATTATCGTTATAAAACTAATGTGAGAATACCGCTACGGAATGTGCCGAGGAAATTAATAATAATAATATCGCCGCCGTTCTCTGCCGCGACCGAGTGGGTACTAGAGAAGAAGGTTTTCCGATGGCATAATAATAATAATAACAACAACAACACACACACACACACACACACACACATGCAGTGCATCTTGCGGCATTGTATATATATATAGGTATAATAGTTATTATTTGTTGGCCATCAGAGACGACGGCGATGCCGCTAGTGCACCTGAAGTAGCTATTTAATAGTATTATATAGCCCTGCGTAGGTATATATTATACATTATACATAATGCAGGTATATATCGAACTGGTGCGACGCGTAACGGTCTCTGCTCGCGGTTCGGTTATTAATGCAATTATAAACGTTCCGTCGTCGCAGTCGCCTTTGCGGACGGACGGGACACCTATACAAAAACCGTATGTGGTGTGCCATGACCGTGGTGGAATATTCGGCCCGAAACCTTTTACGACCGGCCCGGCCGATCGATATCATACACTGCTGCTCGTCCTTTGCTCTCTCTGTCTCTCTCTCTCAGAGTCTAAATGCACACACACACTGCACTTATATATTAATAATAATATATACTCGTGAATGCATGTGTGTGTGTGTGTGTGTGCACGCATATAAGTGTGCGTATGTGCGGTGTACAACGCACATCACATGCCACCGTCAAACGTCCATTCGCGTCATTGAGTTCCGAAACGGCGGTCGAAACCCTTCCGGTCGCACTAGCACTTGCACACACACACACACACACACACACACACACACACATGTGGATACAGCCGTCCACTTACAATTATGCGGGTGGGTGTGATATCCGGTAGTGGTCGTGAGAGTGGCAGGGGGGCTCGACCGACCGGAATAAAGAAACCCCACCGACCCTCGTGTCGTTGTCACAATCGATGCACATCGCGATTCGAACTCGATTCCGTCCTGGTATAGTACATATTATTACGGCCCATACGTATTTAGCTCACTTAACTCATTTAAGGTTAAGGATAGCTATCGCCTGATGCGGTCTACTGGACATAATTTATTTACTTGCCTTCCGAAATACATAATAAATCTTTAAGTCTGTTGCGTACACACTTTTTAGACAGAAACCGAACGTCTTGTCAGCTACGACGTGTTTCCGATATGCGTTTCTAGAATAATTTTTCCGCTTAGAAACTGTGATCAATACCCACCGTTCATGCATTGCGCGTGCGGTGACAGGTGTCATCGTTCACAGTAATGAAGATAAATTACAATTTTTGTTGTTACAAAAACTCTTTTTTTAATAACAATATTTAACATTTAATTATTTTATAACTTTATTGTTTGCGAATAATAAAAATATATCATATCGAACTTTCGGGAGGGTAAGATAAAAATATTTCGATCAACAGAAATTCAAAACGGACGACAGAGCATTATTTATTATTTTATAATAAATGTTATGGTTTTAAAAATGCCAACCTTTGATGAAATTGTATGCTCTTTAATTAAAATATTTATAAACTGTTATTACTGATTATTAAAATAAATAATACAAAAATCCAATCGTTTTATTTTTTTAGTAATATTATTCTTAAGATCTTTATTTGAGATAAATTTGTGATGTACGAGTAATTTAATATGATGGAGGTATCTAAACATTCTTAACGTTGTACAACATACGTTTTAAAATGCGTCAATATAATTCAAATATAATTTATGAGCTCAGTCAAGAGTTTTTGTTATCCATATCAGATTAATAGTTTATTTTATTTTCACTTAGCCATATTACTTGTGATCTCATAAAATGTATACAAAATAAATACATTTCTATTGATGAATAAATATCTACGTAGAAAAAAAACCCGTTGATCGGTTTCTTTGAGAAATAATATAAATAAAATCATAATTTTGTTGATCTATTGTAGTAAAATGATTCAGTTGATTTCATATTACGGTTTTTGGACACTAAAAGGATAAACGAAACCCTGCATTCTAATTATAATGATTTATTGTTCTCAGAAGAATTGTTTCAGCCCGACAGTCTATAGGACGTGTGTGTATAACATGTAATAAAAGTTAACATCCGACTAAAACGTCAGAAGCTCAAACAAAGATGATGTTAATGAATCGTACGCGTCTGGAACAAAATAACAAATGCTGACAGGAATTTCTTGGTTTTTGTTTTAAATATGAAATAAATACCTTACTCTAAGTTTGAATATCCAGTACGAAATTAATCAGATTACTTAGTTTTGAATAATATTATATCACAAACATATTGAGTATTTTGCTGTGCAGGCTGTTACTTTAACGATGCGACTGCTATAACAGAACACTTACCTATTTAAATTTAAAATTCGTGATTTCATTTCTTTATATTTTAATAGAATATAATATATGAATGAACCATCACTTATCTAATACATTAGGATTATTTATTAGTTAATGAGTTATAACTCAATATCTTTTGGTTTTATAATAGAAAATACATTTTAATGCATATTAAAAGAAAAACTCATATTACCTAACCACAAAAATGATGAATTTTAATTACTTGACTAATTAAATGTCTTTGATAAGAATTTATTTAATTTATGGATATTATGTGCATTTATATATCAAAGGAAAAAATACGAAATTAAGTACAATAGTAGTAATCAGCGTATTAGATGAATAATGAAATGAAAAGTATATATTTTAGAAAAGCACAACAATTAAAGTGATATTTGAATATTCCTTAACTGTCAACAGTGTCAACAAAGGAATCAAAATCAATCACGTATTCCATTTCCATTAATATAAATCCAGTTTATACCATAATGAAATAACTATTTGAAACTGAGTAGCAGTGTCGTTGGGACATAATAAATGACTTCTTAGTATTATAATTTGTTAAGTGAATAATAATATACTACTGAGACTCCGTGAAATTAGTTATGTTTGTATGTATCTATCTATGAAGGTTCTATTTTTAATTATAAGCTAACATATACTTATATTCGATACACTTAAAGTTTAATTTGTTTATTTCGACTATAAAACTTAATGGATGAATACATTTAAAAAATACATTTTCGAAAACTGGGGGCTTTCAAAATATATTAGAACTCTTCTAAGTTAGTCTTAATGATATATAATATCACATTTTAACGCAAAATTACTAGGAATATTATATTATGTTGGATACATCATACATATAGATTATAGACATATTCACATTTAAGTTTAAAAATCAACATATATTACATTTTATATAAGGTATTAAAATGTTACAAGCCTAGTTTATCTCAAAATACAATATTAATATTTATTAGATTGATTTTTTTGAATTTTTTGAATTTTTCAAATTCCTTTGGTATTATGAGGGCTGTATTACTCTCTCCAGTCATTAAATATTTGTAATATTCGTTCTGAAAATAATATTTTGGCTATAAAATATAGAAATAAACATCATAATATGATGTATTCACCAAATATATTTTATACAGATCGATTTAACAAGCATGTTTATCCCTCTTTTTCCATTAATAATGAATTAATAAAATTCTGATTTTTGGAATATTTTAGTACTTATACTTAAAGACCATATTTTCAGATACTTAGAATTTTATTGACCATTTAAGGAGGCTTGTGGCGATACTTTTTTTAAAAATAATAGCTATTGTTTTCGACTCTTAATTGTTATGTAAATTATTTTTTGAAAATTTTGATTATTTTAAAATCAAAATTGTAACGGGTTGTTTCTTATTTTTTATACTTTATATACTATACTTAAATTATAGTCCTTGGTATTTCATAATGTTTTGACATCAAATATAAAATATCTAGATGTTATATTTAGTCTATCATACATTTTCTCAAGAACTTTTCACAAACTATAAAATGTTAATTTATAATGTTTGACTCGTAGAGGCATAGCCTTAATATCTTTAAGCATGTTATTAAGGTATATTAGCTTTAGTATATGAAAATAAATAATTTAGAAACTACTTATAAAAAAATTCACTTGTTTGCCAATAATAATTTACAGTAAAATACAGTAGTTCATATCTAAAAAAAATAAGTTTTGATCACCGTAGGACACAACTAAAATAGTAAAAAATGTAAGTATTTGAAAAAAATTGTATTTATACTTAAAAATGTGACCTAAATTTGAATAAATACACTATTAGAGAAAAAATAGGACGGGAGTGAATAATTAATATGTTTCACACTCGCACAATTCACTTCTTTGATTGTAACCTTGATAGTTTATAATATCTATTAGAGCTAATGTTTGAATATCTATTAAAATATAACACTATCCATGCAATTCATGTTATATGGAGAGTATATTATTCTATAATCAATGCCAATCTGTCGTAGATTATAATATGTCACTTTGCAACGATCTAGGTTATGGTAACGAAACTAAACCAATGACAATAATACTAATGCATAGTATTTTTATGTGGTTAGGTATATAACACAATTATGGTTCTCTCCCTGGTACAATTTTCTGACAAAATCAATCGCTTTTTATTGTGTTGTAGACAAAATTATTATACAATGCACTTACATTGACCCATTTATTAATATACACTTTGATATGATTATCTAAAGTAATTGCAATGAATGGCGTATAAGCTGAACTTAAAATTATATTTTCCACTTTCCGTTCAGTTATCGACGACTGTAGTCTATATCAATAGAACTGCAATGTTCTATAAGCGATAGAGTATAGGTAGAATTCCTAAAAATAACAACGTAATAACATTTGAAACATATTTTTTGAGTCAAATATTTGAAATATGTCGATAACACAAACATAATAAATCTACACATTACCGCATTACAATATATATATATTTATTTATTAATATGAATAGAACCGGAGTCGTCAATCATATTTTCTTTATTAAAAATACCATAAAACCAATTTAATATATTTTTATTTAACATAAACATAATGACTTTGGTTAAAATTGTAATGTTTCTAAATGAATTCCACTTACATTTTGGATTTAAAATACAGCCAACATAGTTGCACGTACAATTTGTTCCATTCAATAAATTTGTTTTTATTTAATTTTTAATGTGGGCGACGGACATCAAAATATAAAAATGCTATGAACATTTAAATTGGTAAAGTTATTTTTAATCAAATATAAGGTAATGCAGCTATAAGAGTAGTAATTATATAAAGTTAGGTATAAAACTTAAAAATCTAATTATAATTTATTATAATAATAATATGTAACATAGCCAGAAGGTGTTTCATATTGTAGTATAATATAATATGCACTGCAAAACTATGACTAGTATCCATCTCATAGCGATATACTTATTATTATTCCACATTCCTGATATTATATAAACGCGAAACAAATTTATTTTGATTTAAATTAATTACTTTATTTAATTAAATCGAATTTTTTTACGAGCTTAAATTATAAATTTTATTTGAAAGAGAATATTGTTAATATTAATGATTACATTCGAAACATCATAACGAACATACAATATTGTAAATACTCAGGTATACTTAAAACTTGGAATGGACATAAACTATAAACTGATTAATATTTTCTAACATTATATGATTAACAATTTGTCTTTGTATGTTTGTAGATGTAAATTAAAAAGTAAAATTTAAAAAATACACAAATAAATACTCTTTGACTGACATACGATGTATATACGTAATTATATCATATAGTTATTATTAGACACACAAATTGTCCATTACACGATATTATTGCAGTCAGGATTGATCTACATATTATTTTGATTTCTATGCATTATTATGCTATACCGTTATTATACTTACATTATAAAAATAAACTGAAAACGACAATGCGTAATATTTCTATAGCGAACGATGAAATTACACAATTTTTATAAAACTCATTGATTTAATTAATTTTATTATTGTTAACATTTTATTTCGAAAGTAATTTATATTGATTTAGAGTACATCTGAGAGACAGATATATTTTATTTGTTGTTCGTGATGAATAATGTCCATATAAAAAAAAGTTTATTTTTCTGTACACATGTTTTAATTTTAAAGAATCAGAGAAATAATAAACTTTAGTGAATTTCAAAATGTGATTATTTTGTCGTCGTATGATAATAAATCACGTCAAAGTATAGCATAAAATCTATTCACGTTTTATAAGGTAATTATAATTTATATAGTACTTGTATTTTATTTTAATAATATTTGAATTGTCATACTCATAATGAACAATTTTGTTACTTACTTAAGGGAGAACTATCATATTTGACAAATTATAGGTACTCTAAGAAAATAGAGTGACCGAAGTGCATATTATACCAAATATTATATTGATCTATATTTTATATTATTTAGTAAATGACAAATAGGTCTAAAAGGAGTTATTGACATTCAAACCGTATAAAATGCTCGCTCTTCCACTTTTTTTATAAAAGTTTTTCATTCTCGTCGGTTTATGTCACGAGACATTTTATCTTTCAATGAACGCCGTTTGTATGTTCCCATGGTTTTCTTTAGAAATATATTTTTGACTAGAAAAAGAAAAATACGTGCCAAACTCTACTCTGTATATATTATTATGACCATTGGTTCCTCCGGGGGATTCAGTGCTCGGAAAACGATAAAATTTAAGAAGAAGAAAAAAAGAAAGACATCCCAAGAATGCAATATAACGTTGACGATCAATCTATTTCGCGGGCTCGTAATAGCAGGACATTCGAAATTAATGGGAATATTCGATTATTTTCGATTATTGTTAATTAATGCGGGGTTCCTCGTTTTCAGCGGAAGTCCGTCCCTTCCGCAAAGCTTAGGGATGGGCGTTTAATTGGACTGAAGGGGGTAACCGCGACCATTTATCAACCGGCTGCACGACGGCCGTGAATCCCCGGGCCACACGGGTAAGTAGTGTCGTTGAGAAAAACCCTTTTCCGGATTCAAACCACTTCTCTTGCTCTGTTTTCACCAAGCCGCATTTTGTTCATTGCATGGTGAATCGCATCGTCGTCGTCGTACTGTTATTTTGAAAGCCCGCGAAGTGATTGATTGATGAGCTCTCCAAAGTAGTGTAGTTACCTGTGTGTAGGTCGTACTCGACGTACAATCAATACGAAAACGTAAGATTTGCACAAAAGAAACGAGCCTACTTACAGCTCTTAATTTTTCCCTTCGTTTTCTTTCTTCGATAGAAAAAAAGTCTTGAATGAATGTGGACGAAAAAAAATTAATCACATAGCATGCACATTGCACAGTGTGCGAAGTGGTACTATCATAATACTGTAGTTAATTATTACTTGTATATGTGTATTCTACTGCATGTAAGCTTTTTACATAAATAAATGACATAGCATGGGTGGGTCTGGTAATTTGTTGTGTATCAAATATTACTTAATATGTTCACAAAACACTGAAAGCATTTTTAAACTTCCCTGAAATTTTTGGGGAGTGTCACAGTTGTCCCACCAGTGACCAGTCGTCCTGGCTTCGCCTCTGCATTTATATCGAAATTATTGCAAATCAATGTCGATAAAAAAAATTACTTAACATTTTTTTTATAAAATTAATACCTCGGCATGAACTAAATGTGTGTAACACAACTTTAATTTATAACGTGTGAGTAAAAAACAGAAATGATCTCTAAACTTTTTCGATTCCAAGTTAAATTAAATAGTTTTATTATACTTTTAGCCAGTTATTATATTCAAATAATACGAATTTATTGGTTGTTATAAATTAAAAAATTATATTAAATGTATATTTTGGAAGAGTATTAAAATTTCAACGCTGATCTACACTATGTAATTGTTTAGTTTTGTGTTTTTTAATTTAACTTGAATACAAGTTGTTATTTAATTTATAAATATTGAGTCAAGAATAACATAAGTATAAGAATTATTAGCACCAAATTATCTTCAAATAACTTAAATTTAACATTTTTATATCATATATATATGATGCTACTAGCAAACGATAAAATCTTTAACTTTTAAAGCCTTTTATTTGTAATAATGCTTAAATGTAATATTTAATGTATGTGTGTTATATTGTTCCAATATATTTTCAGAACTGTAACTTATAGAAATTAGTTGGTAATGTAATGTAAAATAAAAATATAATATAATAACTACAAGTTACAGAAAATTATAAAAAATATAAAATACTTAGATTAAATTAGGTAAGTATATTTTTTAACAACATAAATTCAGATAAAAATGAAGACAGTGAGTGTTTTCTATTTGAAAAAAACTAAAAAAATACCATGATATTTCAATTAAAAAATGTATCATTCCACAAATTAGATAAATATAAAAGTATAAAACAAAAGCATTTTGTTTATTTAAAAACAGATATTTTGCTATTCATATATCATATTAATAAATTAAAAAACATTTAAAATTATCCAAAATGAATAAAATTGCATCAATGATTGTCTTTAATATAAACAGTGAATTATAACCAGTGAAGTTTGTGTACATTTAACTGCATGGAAATAGAAAAATGTATAAAACTTTTAATATAACTTCAGATAATATTTAGTATTATTCCAAGCAAAGAACATAGAACAAAGCTTTAATTAATCAATTTATGTATATATTAAATCAATTAGTTAAAATGTTTTATGATTTTCTTCTCCGTAGTATAAAAAAAAACCTAAAATAATTTTTTGGGAATACTATTAGGAAAAAAGTTGAAGTTTTGACACATATAATACAAGCGAAAAGTAATCATTGTCCTTATAACTTGACAAAATTCAGTAAATCATTAATTCATTTAATTAAATTCTTTTTTGTTTTTAACCTTAATTGGGTTAAAATTATTTGTAGCGTTTGACTTTTTAGATGTAATTCTTGGAAATCAGTCAACGAACAATTTGTTAAAAAATGTATTATAATTAATTGTATGCTGGTAAAATACGTGTATTAAGCTTTAAATTGTAAATTGTTTATAATTTTTAATTTTAAAGTAAAATAAAATAAAATTTTTAATAAAATAAGACAAGTTTAAAACTATTTTAGATTTCGTTATCAGATTTGTTCATTGACATTAACAAATACAACTTACAAATAGTGTAATCATGAAAGTTTCTTTAACAATTTACAAGAAGGTAAAACTACAAATTGTATAAATTAAATTTGTTGTATGTTTAATAAGATGCAATATTGTAGTATACTATACTTAAATTACATAATATAGTCGATGAAATAATTTAAAAACTAAACTTCCACCTCCACACCATTTTCATTTGAGAACATTTCAGGGAATGTTTCTCTGAAACGTAGTTACCTATGTTAATAATTTATAGAAAGTTATAATTGTCTAACCATAATTAATATTCACTAATTAAGTTTGTTTAAAGATCTTTATTTACCTTATTCACAATTTTGAATTATAACGTACTGTCACAAATAACGATAAGACATTTTATATTCATAGTCAATATATTATACTAAACGAATAGACTTTGCATCATAAAGTTAGTAAAGCAGGATTTGTTCTTTGAATTTGATACATTATTATATTTATCTTTAGCTAAACCCTATTGGGTTTGTGTTGTGCTAAGTTTGGTTTCAGAAAAATAATTAACTACAAATATTTAGTATTGGTATTTTTGATATAATTACATTAGAGTTGAGTTTTTTTTTAAATAAAATATTGTATGTATTTGTATTTAAATATTTGCTTTAAATATAAATTATTCCATTCGGTATAGTAAAAAGTTCAATATTTTAATAAAATAATCTTGTGAAAAACTCTACTCTTAGTACCTATCTGAATTTGTGTAAGAGTTATTTAATAAAATTATATAATGACATCAAACAATAAATGTGTGCATACATTATTATGAATACTTACCTAATATTGAATGACGATGAATAATAATTTTACATTTTACATTAAACATCTACATTTAACTTAAATTATATTAAAATTGGACAAACATTTTATTAATTAGTAAATTTATGACGTAAAGGAAACCATAGGTTTTTATGTAGAATTAATTTGATGATAAAGTTTGTCATGCTAGCACAGAAAAGGTATATCTTTCAACAATTTCGAGAATTCATATAACCCAGTTAAAATGTTGTATAAGACGCATTCACATAACATAAAGTACTTCTAATGTTGAGGATTTTTGAAAAACATCAAAACATTTGAAACAAAATAGATATGTACTAATGATATTTTGTGAGATTATAATTTGTATGTTGCAAGACAAGTAAAAATCGGTTTTGGATAATGAGTAACACTGTAGTTATACGGAAGTTCAAATGGCAGAACTAAATTAGTTATGTGTAATCTGATTATTCAAAAGAAAAACAAAAAAAATTGATCAAGAGAACAAATTAATGACATTCTATAAAACCCTTATTTCGATTTTCAGCAGTTGTATATAAACCAATAAACCATTTATGATGGAATTGAAAACAAAAATTTCAATAATCAATACAGACATTTAAATTTATTTTTCGCACAAAAAATGATCAACAATGAAAAAATCATATTTAAGTTAAAATATATGCATTCATTCCATCAAGTTTACCCCGAACAGGACTTAATATCGAATAGAAAAGAAATATTTTTGAAAATCGTTTTACAAAAGTTTCGATAGGGATATAACAACTAAAGTTTTCTATTGTATTCAATACGTCAATGCTGGTTTACACTTATTGTAGGAAGGTACTCGTTATTTTAATGTCTGTATACTTACGGTGTTTCAAACGGTCAATTTTTAACTTTGAAAGTTAACTATATAGTACTTCAGTTGTCGTTTGCCATTAAGCACAAAACATAATCAAAAAACCGTGTTAAAAATGGATAGACTAACTTGGTTATGTTGTGGAAAGTAACATTTTAAAAAGAAGCTAAAAACAAGAACACATTATTTTTATTATTTTTTTTTTTGTTTAGGTAATTGCCTTTCTTTTTTTTATAATATGAATCGTAATTTGCAGGTATTTAATAGAATAGTTTATTTGAATAATGAATATAAAATGTTATAAATATTTTTGTTATACCCAGTACTTTACACTTCAATTTTGTGCACATTAATCATTTTAATTTACATACGACCAAAAAAACCAGAACCTTGTTGAAATAAATAATAAATTAATAATCATGCAAATAATAAATTATATTTTATACCGATATATTTCTATATTATTACTTGTACCTAGTTATTACTTCGTTGTAAGGTATGAACACATAAATTCTATTGCATTATCTACTAGAAATATTTTAAACAAAAGGTACAATTTAAAAAAAGGTTGCTATAATTACACAGATACAGATTTACACAGATGCACGACTTAAACTAATGCTGTATGCATAAATATAAAACAATTATTATTTTTCCGGATAGGTACCTACATTTTCATTTATAGTTCGATGAATTCAATTTTATCAGTACGTATAACAATGTAGGTTCATAAAGTAATATTCAGTGCTGATGACTTATATTGTGTTGCATAAAATAGTTCAAACGAATTGGCTGCTAGAATAAATTATTATTCATTTAATTATTAATTAACCTTTATATACACATAATTAGAAGTATACCATACACCTTTAATGCATTCGTAGTAATCCCCAAGATTTAACAATGTGGAATTTCCATCCATCATCCAAGTAAATACGTTCGTGAAATATATATAAGCTATTTTGAAGACAATAGAAACAGCGGACTTATAATAAATTATACTTTTTAAATTTAGACTATTTTCACTATCACGCAATATTAATTTTTTAGATTCTTAGTGTGTATCTCGGATGTATTAATTTGACTATGATGTATGTGTGTTTTTTTTTAAGTATATGAAAAAGCCTTTTACTATGTCATCTTTTTAGGTCTCTAAGGTTAAAATTGCACAGTTGTTTTTTTTAACAGGGAAAAATAATAAAATTAAGGGGAAACTGATATTATTATAAAAAACCAGTGTTTGATCAAAATAATTTTGTTTTTTTCACTTGTAATTCAAAAACAAATAACAGTAGGGAGGACGAGGTGACCGAGTGGTCTGACTCTTCCGCTGCGACGCAGCCGGTCGCGGTTCGATCCTCGGCCACCGGTCGGCATTTTTCTCCGGACAAGTCGCGGTGACCGGAGAACAAGTGCTGCCATCCCCCACCCCCGGGGCATGGCAGAAACCTACGGGTGCCCCATTCGAAATTCTGCCAAAAACAAACACACACGTGTTCCCCCCTACCGTACCAAAAAATCTACAAACAATCAATACAAACCTACAAATCTACAATACCTACTAAAAAAGCTAATGGCCACAGTTGCCGGGCTCAGGAACAATAAAAAAAAAAAAAAAAAGAAAATAATTAAAATTTTTATCAAATGCTTACATTAGCATTTTATGGATATGGTATAATCGTACTAAACAATTTTTACTATGAGTTAAACATTTAAAAATTTAATATAAGATCTTATATAAGTTGTTCCTATTGAAAATTAAAATATTAAAAATACATAGGAACACATTTTTTTAAAAAGATATTTATAGAGTTTATAATTTCAAATTTTTGATTTTAGTTATACCGTTGAAATTCAAAAAGATTGGTCGTAGGAATTTAGATCTTTTTGTCACCACTTATATTATTATTTACTACTATACCATGCTATTATTGGGATATTTAGATTAAGTTTAAGCTATTGATACCCCAGTCCTATTCACACTATTCTGTACGGTAAGTAGGTATTAACTCAAAAGTTAATAATAATCATACATTATGTAAATATAAACTATTATAATGATAAACGATATAATAAAATGCGATGTTTTTGGTAAAAATAATAATATTTAACTACTGTAATAACTAATAAGTATAAGTAAGTAATAAATGTCTCATAATTTTGTGAATTGTACAGTTCAATTGAAAAATATGCAGTTAACTAGATTGAATGTATCCAGATATCAATATTATATAGTTGTAAACTATAGAGTAAACTATCTATGTAAAATAAGTTTTTTTCAAGCAAGTATTTTAATTTTATTTTAGTATGTGCCTACATTTCTATTTTTTGATCGTGAAATCGATTTTTGAAACTTTTCAGTCACATTTATTAAGTGACTTAAGCAATTCATACAATTCTGAGACACCTACCAACCATTGTTTCTTTTCCATTAACAAAACTACTTCTTGTACAAGTTTTATAACGTTTGACGATGTCTAAAGAATAATGCATTTTCATGAAAATTGTATTTTCTGCGTCGTCGTTTTCATTATTATCGCCCTAATTCGTTTTAAATTTAAAACCCCTTACTATATACACGAATAGATGCATTTTTAAGAGTTGTTATTTATATTTCATTCAACAACAACCCTTGAAACACACATTGCATTCCGAACACAAATTATTGTCATAGCTTTTTTTTCGTGGTTGGCGAAAATATGTGTATAATATATTTATTTACACATTTATATATTTTATTACACACCTAATGGTGTCTGGCTCGTGAACGGGTAGTGGTTGTCACAAGCAAATTAATGTTTTCGTATTCATTTACACGGGTCAACGATGAGTTTTATGAGGGAAGAGGCCATAAGTTGTCCAGGACGGATGGCAGATGTAATTCATTAAGAAGATGGATGGCCACTGGAGATGGTGGAAATCGTGATAGGCTCCATATATATACATGCGAGGCGAAATTAAACAGCTGCCTTGTTTTCGCCATCAAATCTGCCAGTCACCGTGTTGAGAGGCAATTTTTTTAAGCCATTGCTGTTGTTTATACAATATTTTTTCCCTCCAAAACGGGTTTCACATTATAAACATCCTAAAACCGAGACCGGACAATTTATCATGGGCAGATCATGATGGCTGGAGAAGGGTAGTAGTATGGTGCGAGTTGTTCTCGCGTCTCGTTTGTAACGGTTAATAGCCTAAAAAGGCGTAGTTTTTCGCTTTTCAAATAATTGCCCATTGTACTTTTTTGTCGGACCTTGCTTTTATGTCGGATTTTTAAAAACCTTTGCGGCAATTATTATACGACCTTTTTTTATTTTTATTTTTTCTACAGGAGGACGAGCGCGTCACAAGCTTGCGCGCATGTATGATTTTTTTTTTTGTTTAATGTTCTTCGTACATGAAATTATGCGGAGCTGTATTTAAGTACAGTCATTAACAATACGTGCATATTGTGAATGACGTACGCAGAGACAAACGTAAACAACACTAATTTTCCTTTATCAAATAGGTAGGTAGGTACGTTTCTTTTTTCGAAATGTGAACAATATAAACTTTTAAAGACAATATACATATAATTATACTCAGTTTTAATCATTATTAATTTTCCCATAATTTCTAAACTCAAAAACGGTTGTTTCTGTGACACTTTGTTATTATTTACACAATAACGAACCATGGATAAATACTTATATTATATTCATTGATTATCATAAAATATGTGAGAATATTATTCTTCTAGATGATAATATAATATGATAAGCAAATATCTATGTACCTTATTTCTCCATTTGTCTTTAGGGTTTTTTTTTGTTTTGTTTTCTTGAATAAAATGCTTGGTATAATTTAATGGGTACAAATATTAGTTTAAATTAGTTTTTTTTTTAAATAGGTAGGTAGTTTTATTTTTTAAATTTTAGAATTAACGTATATTATTTCCTCTTAATATGGTACTATAATCCAATAAATGTCGATACAACCAATTTAAATCCGTTTTTAAAAATTGAATGACTAATTTTAAAATATAATTGTCGTGTAGATAATAAATTAAATTTACTAATAAATTCGAAACTCATAATTGTAAAAAACCGAAATAATTTGTAAAAAAATATATTCCAATAATTATTTAAATATGAACTGACTGTTTGATTAATTTTTTTAATAACCCTATGAAATATGAATTGATTACACATTTAAATTATATACATTGATTTAATTTATAGTACATTTTAAGCGTGAATATTACAAAAAATGTTTGAGTTACAATCCTATCATTATGAAAACATGTAATGTTATACTATAATGTCTTTGGGTCTAATATTTTAATTCCATCTTAAGAGCCTTAAGTACTAGATACAAGATACTATTATAACAACGAAGGGGAAATTCCAAGATTTTATTTTTAAAATGTATTCTGAATATACCTCCATACAATTCTAAAAGTAAAAACGTATATATAGGTAGGTACGTTAATTTTGTATTTTATTATTCTTACATGGACAATTTTGATTAAAATACATTTTTTTCATTTCTGATATTTAAAAATCAAAATAACTATAGTATACACTATAGTTTGTTGATGCTGAAAAATATTTTAAAAACAAAATATTTTGAAAATTCTTATTAAGTCATAATAATTAAATTATTTTATATGTTAGATTTTAGGAAATGAATACGACAACAAAGCGTGACAATTTATTTAATTTTATACATAATTATGTCTTGTAAAAACAATCCAAACTTGTATGGTATTATATTGGATGATGGCAACAATAACCTATACTATAAGTAGGATATTAAAATACGGAATTGGAATTATTCATTTAGTATCCTGGTCGGTAAACATCTGTTATAAAATTATCATTGTGATGTTATTATAATTTATTACTTATAGAAACTCGTATACAATTAAAAGTTTATATTTTATTGTATTACAGTACAAGGATTATTCTTACCAAACTATTGTACGTCGTTGTACGTTGGTTCCATTCGGACACATAAAAAAAAAAAATTTAAATTACAGTCGATTGTTTATGTCATCATACATGGTGCGAATTCTTTTTTATTTTTCTTCCTGCTCGTACACTTAATGTTGACGTCCGTTTTTTCGGATTCAACTATACGAGCTTGTATCCATCAACCTAGAAATTTTACCTTTTTCCGCAACCACGTTTCTGCTTGCAGGCCTACACGTTTTACACTACGATTTCCATAATCCCATACACGTAGTATTTTTAACTGTCAACGTCATACAAGATTTAAAGCGAACACACCGCGTGCACCACTATTTCATCGGCAATTTTTGACGAAACGTGCGGATTGGTGACTATGGGAATACCACGCACGACTACAATACTAACCGTTCAATGTCAAAACCTTGCCAGTTTAAATCTCGTCGTTAGGGTTTAAATTGACAGGCATCCAATAAACGATCTGTTCAGACAACGCGTCTGCATAGTTATACGTGTTGTAGAAAATTAAAAAGTTATAGGCATATGCGAGTATAGGTACTTCTTGAGTGATGTCATACGAGACATTGCGAAGAAAATTGAATGTTGAACGTTTTGCATATTAATTACTTTATTCTAAGCGATACAAGCTTGTTAGATTGACACGAAATCAATAAAATGTTGTACATAAAAATATAGCACAACACGTTCAACTTACTAACTATTCATTGACATTTTCCATGTTATAGAACGTTACGTTTAATACGTTTGCAGAAGTCTATAAAAAAAAGTTTCATTTGATACTACCTGTACAAATTACATCAAAACTTCAAAAATATGATTTGTATAAAGATGTATTGATTACAACATTAATACCGTAAATTCCAAAATCATATATAACTTATTTTAACAGTGATATCATGTACATATACCTATAAAAGATATGTTGAAAATATCGACATTTTGGACTTGTAACAAGAAAATAATATTTTGCTGTTTTAGTTTAACATAACTATATTATTGTATTATGTACTTAACTGTTATGCAACTATTTACTTAACCATTAAACAGTCACCACAATATGATGGGTTTATTTATTAATTAGTTACAATAATCATATGTTTATGGAGCATTGTTTTTTAAATATAAACCAAGATATGGACGAAAAAGACTCATTTTTAAGTATTTGAAAAATAAAATAAAATATTAACAAACGACCCGTTTTATTTATGTGATATGGCAATGGCATATATAAATACCAAAATTTATTTTAATCAAAATAGTATAATAATGTTTAATTAGCAACGTTACATAGTCTTGAGACTTATGTAAACATTTCATTATGATGAAAAACATGTTGGTTCATTTGACAAAATACATTTTGAAATGTCTATTGTTCTGATGAAAACATTGTACTGTGAGAGTAGATGATTTTTAATACATTTTTGGAAAAATACTTTTATTTTGTTCAAATATGTCACATCAATTCTCATCAAATATGGAAATCAAAGGTAGGTACCTACATCTCATCCAGATGTCGTTTCGATTCATCCTTTACATGAAACTCATATTGTATAAACTAAGACTTAATGTAATCCACCGTACATTGATTCATTCAAAAATTCAAAATATAAACCCAATATCCATAGAAAAACTAAAATCATAAATCATGTTCGTATAAAAGTGAGGTCAAAATGTAATTATGTTCTTGTATCAAGCTCGAGTTTTTGTCACTATTATATTAATATTTTTTATATTTAACAATAAAATAATTGATAATTATCTGATGCAAAGTTAGTTTCAGTTAATCATAAATCATAATTATATTTTAGAGGTACAAAGAAAATTTTAAAATAAGAAATAGTAAAAATTAAAAAACAATAGAACACAATTCGTATAGGTAAGTTGGTAATTTGTTTAAGTTATAACATATAAATGTAAAAGTAATATTATTTAAGAAAGAATACAACGTTTTTATTTGAATTTAGTTATGCACATTGAATGAATGCAAAACTTTAATAGTTTTGTTGAATAAAAACACATACATCTTATGTTCTAGAACTATATAAAAACGAACTATTTTAAACTGTTAAATTAACCAAATATAAAATCAATAGATAGAATTAAATTGCGTTTGAATGTATAATAATATGACATTAATTAGTATTTATTATGTATTTTACAAACAATAAAATTTAATATTTACATATTATACTAATAACTGACATTTAAAAAAAAAATCATAAGAATAATGGTATAATCGACGAAAATAAAAAATAATATTCAAGGAAAAGAATTATACAACTATACAAGGGCATAATGATGTTATTTTGGATGACTATTGATGCAATTAAAATAAAGATTAAAGTGAAGATCTTGAGTTAAAATGCATTAAAAACAATGTTATTGAGATAACGAATTAAAAAAAAATATTAAAAATAACTACAAAGTTAATTAGCTACACTTTAATGGCAATAAAACCTAACTGACGATGGGTACCTGTACAGTACACGATAATCTCTAACGTGTCATATAATCCAATTCGAACTTAGCATAGTTGGATTATGCCAAAGGTTAAACAACTTTAAAAAACATCTTAAATTATATGATTCCTATAATTTCAAAACATATACATATTCTTTATATGACAAGTACCTATATTGTTATATTGTAATCATAACTAAAAATGTTTAGCATCATTTATGGGGTTTGTTATATATTTTATTTTATTTCATACCAACACGTTTTACTATGCTACCCAGGTTACTTTAACTATTATCTACTAGGTTTACTTAGTCTATTGATTTTTATTTAAGCCTGATTGGATTGGATTTTTATACGATATACATGTGTATATTTTTCATTTTGGGAATAAAAACAAAAATAATTAATAAGACAATGTAGTAGGTAATCTTCAAATATCAATGCTATAATCTATTCACCTCTGTAATATATTTTATTTAATAACAGTTTCATCGATTTAAACACAAAACCTATCCATTTGTCCATGTTCAAAAGGTATATGTTGGCTTTATAGTACTGACTGTTTCTCTTGTCTAGAAATTGGATTATTACTTATTAGTAATATGTACGATGTACATTGTACATACGTATGAAAGTACAGATGGTGAATTGAGTAACTCGTGAAGCCAATAAAGAGTTCACTTAATATTGGATACACGGGAATAACAACAACGGCAGGATCCAAAGTCATGACAAATGGGTTATCTCGAAATTGTTGAGAAAAGATATGTTATTAATAATAAAAGCCCAGCTAAGGGGCCCGTGGAGGTTAACATTTCGATAAAAAAAAAAAAAAAAACATGGTATATTGGGGACAGAACTCAGTAGACACTGCTGTGTATGTTTGTGTGTACACGTCTACACTATCTCCGGTATTTAATATCGTTCGACGGAACTTATAGCTGTCTAATAAATTTTCATTTTCAACAGAGCCCGTTCTTTTTGTCATTTTTTTTTTTTTTTTTGTGGTAGCGTGGGTAAGTTTCATTATGTATTAAAGAGATATTTAACCACCGTAAAACTTTTGACGTTGAAAGTATGTTTTAATAATTCACTATTAAGTGTTATAAAGTTTTATTAAATTAACAACAGATAGGTATATAGGCTATATCGTGAGTTTATTATTATTATTTGCACCAAAGTCAAAACAAAGCCTTACGATATAATTTGTGACTAATTTCCTTATTTTTAGTTTCATATGATTAAAACATAATATCAACTATTCAGCATACAAGTATGATTTGTAAATTTATAAGATGCAATTTGATCAGTCCATTTAATATATGCCGTGTAAGTAAAACGAAAAAATAATTCTACCAGTACCTGTTCTGCTTTTCTGTGCGTTATTTTTTATTAAATATTTCATTACATATTATCAAATGTGTTTTCGTTTTTCAAAAAAAAAAAAATACTAAAAGTTATATTATCCTCACAGTATTTTTTATTGTTATCAATACTTTTTGGGTATTAATGGGTATTATCCAATTGTATTAAATTAGTTTCGTTTGTTATAAACAAAGTCTATTTGTCTATCACTGACACGGTTAAGGCTGCGCCATGTTCCAGAATACATCTAAGGATTTATATGTACCAATATGTGTCTGGCTCAATGCACCAATATACAAACATTTGGTGGACTGAAATGAACTTTTCTCCTGAAATCTGCAATAAAATTTAGCTAGTGTTTGGTGTCTCATTAGTGCACAGAGAATAAAATAAATCCAACTAATAGCAGAACACCTATTTTATTTTGCAGATTCTGTCCCGATATTTAACTATTTAAGATGTCGGATTTCCGTTTTCCGAATTTTCCTTATCCGGTGTTCCTGGATTGAACAGATTGGATTTGATTTCCGGTTAGTTAACTCAGTGGAGTTATGGTAAAATATGTATACAAGTAATAAACTGGATACTTTAAAAGGAACAGTTATTTAACTACTGTTTCTCAATAATGAATAAAACGAATTGAAATATTATAATATGTATTTATTCGTGTTCAAAGTTTTTTTTTTATCTTATTAATTGAAATTGTTACAGGTTCGACCAATTAACACAATTATTGTATAAAAGTATTACACCGATATAGCTGTAAATTGAAAAAGGGACAGTCGTATGCAATCTCTCCTCTTTTTTATTTGACATATTTCATTATTTTATACTTTATTTGTCTTTTCGACTTTTTCATTGCATTTACCTATCAAAGTGCAATTATTTTCACATAAACGTATTTTTTTTAATACTGCTAAGTGGAAAGTATTATGAAACTAAAAAATCGTTCACTATACCTACAACCTCCCACATTAAATCCAGAATTATTTTTGACCTTATTTTCAACCTTTTTGGGAACTGCTACCTCTGTGGCTCTGTCTTTAATACGAAATTAGTTTATATGATTTTTAAATATTTGATATCATGACCGATAATAGATAAAACAAAATGTGTAAATTATTATATTTGTGTATCCCTGTGTGGTAGGGAGAAACATGGAATAATAATAAAACATACTGATATTACCCATTATCCTTTCGATTTGTCCTTCTTAAGTGTTCCTTTCAATCTATGTCCTGTTGGAGACATATGCGATCGGAAAACTCACAATACATAAATATTATACATACGCATACTCACATACATACATGTATATTTTGCAACCGCAGTTTATTTGGCCGTATAAGAAATCTATGGTCCATTTTCGTTTGATTAATGTAATCGTATTTTGTCATGTGTATTTTGGCCAAATGCTGTATATTAATGGAATACATTATTCATGTCCTGACCCTACGCCTCTTTGACCATTGTGTACGAGGGATTTTTCTTATTTTCAAAAATCACCTCGAGCAAACAACGTCTGGAATCGTCAAAATCGAAAGATCGTCTCCCCAATCTTCACTGCTAATGTTTGCATATTTTGACGTTGCACAGTACGTGAACATAAAATTTTTATTATATACCGAGTTCATAAATATATAGCTTAAAAATTGCAATGGTTTTTTTGTCAATTGATATTAGCCACCATTTTACTACGGTAAATAATATAAAAGTATGTCGAACTAACAAATGAGCCGCTTTTCCGGTTACATAGTAAATGCCGATTGTGTTTCGACATTTAGTAGAATCTTATTTTAAACCAAAATTCAACCCCTATATGATAGTTCGTTTTGTATTTAGTAATTTTGTTTTAATTTTTCGTTGATATATTATTTATTGCTTTTCAAAAAATCTCATCATTCCTGGACCATATGATTTAGATGTAAAGAGGGGAGGGGGATAGATTCGTGCGTGACCATATTTAAAATAGTCTCTTTTCAGCAAAAAACTATTATCTAGGTTGCCATTTCAAAACTCATATGAATGTACACGAAAATACTTTAGAAAAGTGTTTTTTAATGATCGATTATATACATTATACATATTTAATATTTATATTCATTTAAATTTTATTGAATTTTAATGATGTCAATAAATATTAATTTATACCAAGTAAAAAGTCTGAAAAATATATTTTATCATGTATTCGGAAATAAAAGTAAACAATAAGGTTCATAACAATAAATACAATTCATGATTTATATTAAATAAAATGTTTATAAAAGGAAAATAATGCTTGAATATTATAAAACGGATTGCAGTTTTCACTACTTAACAGCCAACAACACAATCTAATAATTCATAGCCATAAAAAACATTAATGTCTAATGGTCATAATAATTGAAAAATTAAATACCTAGTAACAGATGACTTTTAGTTTGTTCTTCATTTTATATTTCGTTTACTAGCTGATCCCGTGCACTTTGTTGCACTTTAAAAATGCCAACTCTATATGAGACTCGATGGTGATAATGGGAGGAGTATATTATGCCTATCTGTTGTGGATTGCGGACCCCGCTTGATGAGTAATTCATATAAATAATATGTTTTATTTTTATTTTGATTGCGGAAACGCCAATGAGCGGTTAGGCTATAAGTGTAACTCAGCCACCTTGGTAGGCAATGTGTGAAAATTCAATTGTATGTATGCTTATATCTGATCTGACCAATGAACCACTGCAGGAAACTAATAAAGAAAAAAAAATACCAATTTCTACTAAATATATTTATATTTCTCCTATAACCAATAGCAACAATTTATAAACAAATATTTGCTTCGTAAATCTTAAAACCTTTGTTTGAGAAACTCCCCTTGTAGGACCTTGTAGGTCCAATTGTGAATCTAAGCCATTCAGGGCATCACCCAATTGCATACAAAAAAATGCATTCAAGTCAGTCTAGCCGTTTAGGAGGAGTTGAGCGATATAAGGATATCGTATATAAAGATTTAATTGATATTATCACAATATAAGATATTTTTTATCAACACTTATAGCTATCAAATTAGATGTACAGATTGCAAAAAAGAATGCATTTATATACGATCAAATATAAATATATATTATAAGTACTAAGGAAGTATATTATGTCATATTCAAAATGTATCTTCTTAAAAGCTTTGTTGAACAATTATATTAGTTTGCACAACACTGTCTACTGTTTAGTTTCAATAAATTTAAAAAATCAAAGCCAAAGCAAAAATAACTCATAGAAAATGTATTAATTCTTCAACCGTTGGTGCATTTTTTGAGTACCTACTTTATTAAAGTTATTGTATTACTTATATTTATTTCACATAACACACTACAAATTATAAAGTCGTACGATATAAAATAAAGTTTAATATTTTAAACGATTGTATAGGTATATTATATTATATATTATATTTTAATATATCTACACATTTGTGTTATCTATTTAACCTATTTTTTTAGGTGTATACAATCACAACGCCACAACTAAAATAAATCATACTCTTGTTAAAAATATTAATCTAATAAAATCCCAATGTCTTCCCATACATTTGTAGTAGCTTATAATCGTATTATCGTTCACCAAAAAATATATGTAGTTGAATTTATTCGGAAGAACATTAAATTTCAATTTGCTTTATTCTTATACAATTTTGACTGTAGGAACACGTGTTCTTTTTGTTGTATTATCCACAAAGTTCCGTTTTCATAAAGTATAATTTACATATTTTATGTGGCATAGTTATTTGGTGTGCATATATAGAGTCAATCTTGTCATAATATAAATAAAAATACTCTTCCAATATTCCGGCCGAAGAGGTAACTGTGGATTTTTCATTTAATATAAAAATAGATGGAGTTCAATGTCAACGCCATTTTTAAATGTAACTAAAAAAATAATTATTCTGCTGTACAATAACTATAGCAGCTATAATTAATAGCTGTTTTAGCGAATTTACACTATACTTTTAATTAATTAATTTTAACAGGCATAACTTTATGATTAAGTCATAGAAATACACAACATAAAATACCACTGATAAAATCCGACGAATAACTAATCGTTTATAATATTTTTATTTTAAATTTTTGAAGCAATAAAATATAGTTGATAACTATTAACTGATAAGTCATAAGTAACATTAAAGTGTCAAACGAGTCTGTTAAAAAAACTCGACTGTACTGTTTTATGTGTATTAAAAATTAATTTGGTATATACACTAAACTTGCACAAGTATAATGTATACAGCGCGGAGCACAGTAATTTTCTATGGAGAGGAGACAGCAAAACAATGCTGTGTCACATTAAGCGTAATGCTTTAATATGTTTTATACTAAATTTATCACAGAGACATGATATTTGTAAGAATTTACTTGCCTACGCCAATTAAATATAATTTAAATTTATACCAATAAAAAATAAATTTTATTTTAAATCCAATTTTCAGAAATATAATCTGAGAAAACCCTACACTTTCATAAATATATTACTGTGAAAAGTTTTCTAACCGAATGTTCTAAGGATGAGAAGACATTAAGCCATAGCAGTCGGAACTCGTAGCTCAGTAGATCGTTTAGGTCACCGAAAGCATTTTAAATACAACATGAATCCCATAACAATGTAAAGCTACGTAATTTTTTTTTTTGCGCAACAAACCAAGTAGTGGTTAATGACTTGGTGGTTTAAAACGTTTGTGTTAAACGAAAGAATAATAATTGGTACTTGAGCATTTAACCAAATATACTTTTTATTTTTTATACGCTGAAAAACATAATTGTTTTTTTCTCTCATGACGAATTCTCGAATTCTTGTAATATTATTATTCCTTAAATATTAAAATAAATGTATTAATTACTAAAACCTATAATCAGATATCTTAAACTCGTATCATGAGAAGAGATTTATTGGAATGTGTTTTTATATGATTAATTTATAATTTAATAGTTTATGACAATGAAATATGTCTTAAACAAAATAATTGTATGTAATTTATGAATATTTAATTAAATTCCTAGGTATATTTCATCAATGTACATGTGGGTGTAAGGAACTTAATAAAATAATAAATATATATTTCGGAAACGCCAATAACCCTAGAATTTGAAGCGTACACCTAATATGTAGATAACAAAAAATAATAATAAATATTTCGTAAATAATTATATTCACTATATTTTAAGTGTTAAATTATGTAAAATAAATTCCAACACATTTCCCAAATGTATTATAAAAATTAAAATTATGTGATAGTATTACTACTTTATTAATTTATCAATGTGTCAGAAATAGGGTTCTAAAATTTCATGAAATTTATTTTTTTGAAATATTTCATAAAATATTTCATTTTTATGAAAAATAATAAAAAATTATGATATTAATATTATCAATTATTAATATAATTTATAAACATCAAAGAAAAACAAATCATATTTTAAAACAAAATTATGTTTGTTTATAAATAGAAAACAATACACTTACACTTCAGTGTTAAAGATAATGCATTTATAAAACAAAATTAAATAGTTAATAAAGTTAATTTAACATTAATCATTAACTAATAAAAATTAAAATAATTAGTACTTTTATTATTGTTTGCAGACTTGCAATAAATCTTTAAAAATAAAAAACAAATTAAATGCCAATCTTTGGCCCTTGTGCATAGTTGAGATTAAAGATATAAATTATTATTATTAAAATGTCTCTAAATGTATTGACTGACTTTTGTAGTGTGACTACTGACTAGATAACAGCTGATCATAATGGGAACTAAAATTAATTTATGTACTTTAAATTAAATTAAAAATATGATAAATAATAATGTTTCAATCTAGTGATGATTTTGTCAAACATGGCAAGAGTAAAAAATTTAAAAAAAAATTAAAATATTATAATTTTCAATATTTCAAAGTGAAAATTTGCATGTGAAATATATTATACTCATAACCCTAGTGAGAAACATAAATTATCAATTTCTAAGTTTTAAATTGAATGAATAAATAAATGTATTATCACTAATTTTAAACCGAATAATTCAAATATGATGTACATATTAAACCAAAATAAATCACTAGACAATACACTGAATAGTTTAGTCGTATTATTAAATATGTGTTAGTTTGAGTTTGAGTAAGCTCAAATGTCGTTATAAGTAACAGGTTTTGAAATACTAAATGAAATGATTTTCAGTGGTTTTCATTTAAACCAGTACATAAAATATGATTTCGAACATTTTATTTTAATTAGGTTAACATTTTTTTTTGTTTAAACACAATTTCATTCTCTTTTAAAATCGAAAAGTACACTTCATATTTATTTTTTTATTGAAATTTTAAGTAGGTATCGTATCGAGCGTTCTCTTATTCATATTCATGGTACAATGTAAAAACCATACCTCAGACAAGTTAAGGCTAAAATGCAATACGAAGCTCTCATTTTAATCACTTTAATATCAGTACTCATGAAATTCATTTACCACATGTCATCCACTTTTCGCATTATTTATGAAAAAAAATGTATCTTGACAGAATGAGATCAGTCACACTAATTGTAATTCCATCTCTTTAAATTTTATACCATGAAAATAAAAATATAATTTGAAACATACCAGTATCAGATCACATAACGTGCGTACATTTTTAACGTAGAATTAAAAATAATTTTTAAAACTTAATGTTACTAATCATTAAATGTTTATTATTAATATATTGAAAATTGTATAGTACTTTTTCTTTTTACTCTATTACTGAAGTACTTTTTACATATTACGAATACATTAATTTTATGTTTTGTGTATTACATAGAAGAAATATATTATTTTTTTAAATTATAATTTTATATTTTTGTGATTGCACGATTATGACCGTAAAATAGTATGATGAAATTAAGTGAAGAAAATCCTCAAAAGTATTTATGGCATATTAAACACAGAATAAGGTAAATAATTACCCTGCAAACTTCACAACTTCACCAAAGGTAAATTTATTTCTCAATGAACCATAAATTTAAATTTAAAATTTAAAATTTAAAAATGTTATATTTTTAACAATATGCATTTGAAAAAAAATTATATATATATTTTTTTTATTGATCTTAATTAACATCGATGACAAAGGCCATTAGTTAAAATTTTACAAATGCATACAATTACATTTTTTTACATTTAAACTTAAATTTTACTTTATAGACTTATATTACATTTTACTTTTAAAAATAGCAGTGTATTTTATATAATGTTTAAACATTTTTCAGCACATTAAACTAAAAAAGTATGTAAGTATTAATTATCTTATTGTTTAAACCACGTGTAAGCTATAGCCAACATATTAAGTTAATACTTGAATTTAATTAACAAACCTACTATAGGCTTTTACTCAATAGTTAAAAAACTGAATCAACAATTATTTATAAATTCGCATATTATTGTCACATATAGATTATGTATTTATGCCTGATTAGGTGAGTATGTTTTGAGACATATCCTTTACTAGGAATGTAGGTAAGTTATTTACATTTTCAAAAACATGTAATATAAAGAAATAAATATTCATACTATAAGAATGATATTGTATGTTGCACTATGGAAGAATCTCTATTTATCAAGACGCGAGATCATTAATTTCCGGGTATAAGACACTTACTAAAAACTTCGTCAGTTCGAGATAAATAACACGAATACACTTGTATTTATAACCTACTCTTAATTGCATTGGCTATAAGTATTGAAATTGGTAATATAAGACTGAAAAAAAATGTATGAATTCTAATAGAGCTGATGTTATAGATTATTGAATATTTAAAAATTGTTTGGGCAGTGACGTACCTATATTGCCTATACATTACGCCGTGTTACAAATAGTAGGAAATTTATTATGAGAGCAAGCATCAGCTATAGGGATATTATATAATTTTCTCTAACATTAGTCTAAAGTGTATCAAGAGTGTGTTGTATTCATACATTTGAATAAACGATACTGAACTGGACATAATTTATTTAAAACCTTACAACTTATAAAATATATTTTATAAATGTTCAGTGTTCACTTTGAATTGTTGCTTGATCTTTTGATTTAGATTTAAATATTATTATACTTATCATACACATTTGTTTAAATTGTTATGAATATGATAAAAATATGTTTAAAACTACCAAGTAAACATGTTTTGTTTTCAGGTCAATTATAGTAATAATTACTATAATTATTAAACTTTTTACTGAAAATTTAAATGTATTCTATTGATGTTTTGTTTGTAGAACTGAGTACATAAGTTATTGCGAATTATTATAACCATCATCAAACCATTATCATCAATACGGTGTACAGATATTATACTGTTGTGTTATGATTAACAAATAATAATAAAAATAACTTATAATCTATAGAAAAAACATATAGAATATAAAATCAAGTCGAGAGGTATCAACTGTCAAAAATAAATTAGACAAAGAATTTGTACTCGACACAATAATATGTTACCTTAAAATTTCAATAGGCATTGCTAATATTTTATAATTCATGGATCTCTCTTTGACTGATGTACATGTTCGCTGGTGAAAGTGTCCGAAAGTTTGCTATACTCAAAGAATATTAAATACGATCTTTCAGACCGTATTGGGAATTTGGAACACTGTGAACCATCAGTTTTGTTTGAGAAAGTATTTTCTTGATCGCTTCCGTATATCAGCGTAGGCTCTCAAGAAGTGCGTAGGTGTGCATATGTGGAAACCATTAGTCTATTGTAATTTGCCAAAGACAGAGTAAAATATTTCAAAACAACACTTAAACGTCACATGCAGATTCTTCGGGATCGGGAACATTATTTGTTTGAATTGTTTAATGATTAAAGAATAATTATTATTCTGTAAACAAAAATATTATATGAGTGGCTAAAGAATTTTATATATCCAAGTATATTTTGGGCGTTTTTGCAATGAAACTGGAGATCGAAATATTTCACAAAACTAGGTACATGGTTCAAAATGCATATTAATGTATATATTAATATTTTATTGATGAGCCTAATAATTTAATACCTTGATAGTTTAAATGATCATTTATTTATTTAACTACTAATATTTTCATATTTATTATTTTTATATTTATTCATTAGTACTTTTTGTTTCAAATAAAACAAAATGTATATGTATATATTATACTCGTATAATGATCAATATGATTCAATTTTCCATATTAGTGTGTAGTGAAATTTAACTCCTATAACGGATCATTTAGTAATTTCAATATTACTCATATTGGAATGTCTAAAATGATAACCATATCATAAAAGTTGAAAAATTTCTTAAACTCTATATACAATAATGAATAACAATAATTATAATACTAATACAAAACGGACCAATTTAAATAAAACATTTCGGCAGTATATTATTTAGTATTATTGTAATAACATCATCGATTTTCGAAATAAATAATGTTCTGAAACTCTATTATGATAGTATTATTATTATTACAATGACACTGGTTTTGGTGACCAGTTGGTGTAACGACCAGAACAATGTGGCCTCGTCATTTTCCCCTTTGTTCCGATGGACGATGCTAAAATACTACGTTAATACGATCATAACACGTAATAACCAGACGAATACGACCTATATTGTTTTAAAATCCCTGTAATGTGATGCCGCGGTGTGCATTTAAATGATTTAACGGCTTAATATGTTTTGTAGTTCAATTAAAAACAAATGGTTATAGTATAATGATGTATGGTTTAACCGAACCTTTACACTCATAAGTTATAACCATGGATAAATATAATCAGGTAGGTATGTAAATAAGACATAATATTATATTATATGCCCAATCGTGAGCAGCTGACGTAACGGGCCAAGTCTTTTGTATCAGTGGTGCTTCAGCAAATCAGCACAACAAATTATTTTGATACCCATCTACCACTGCATATTATATGTACCCCGGTTATTATGATAGTTTATATTATGGAATAATACAAACAATACATTACTAAAGGAGAAGAAAATGTATTTTTAAGATTTATCATGAAATACTATTAATTATGGTGATAAATAATATATTATATCCAGATATAACGGTATTATGCAAATATGTAAAATAATATAACTCACTGTATCATGATCGTCTAATATTCAAAGTATTTGTTTCAACGGCAGAACTCTTAATAATTTAAATAATATTAAGTACGTTTTTGAATATGTATTCTCTTTTTTTTTTTATTTGAAACACTTGTAAATTAATGCTATTATGTTACAAAAAAAAGATTAAGCTGTCACTAGTTTTCAGATTTTATAATTTTTTTATTTTATTTTTTTGTAAACAGAAACCCATACTTAAAGCATACATTGAATATTATGAGTTTCAACATTAGAGTATTAAACTGATAATTCATGAGGTAAAAGGGAGCGAATTTATTAAATGATTACTTACAATCTTTCTGATTATTTCTGAATATCCGTCAACAATTATTATAATATGCGTATAATACTAAATCTAATATATCATCCTCAAAAAAACTGTAAAAAGACTATAGTTTTAATATATTCCTCAAACCATGATTTTCAAAAAAACAAATGATTCAAAAACATCAACTAAATCTATAGATATCAGTCGAGTCGTGTACTCCGTCAGTCGAGTCGTGTACTCCGTCAGTCGAGTCGTGTACTCCGATAAGCACGGACGTACACCGCAGCAGGTCGCTCCGTATCGCAGCCGACTCTGTTCCCGTGTGAGCTCGTGTGATCCAGACACGCCCACCAGCCAATCAGACGAGCCACGCGCCCGCAGAAGCTTATTACGTCCAACAAAGCTACCGACAACGATCACGTGCAGATAAGCCACGCCCACCGGCTAACCGCAGCTAGTCACGTGCGCCTAGACACGCCCACGACCAACCGCAACTGGTCCTGTG